>NC_079226.1:46781939-47151751 GCF_029633865.1 Lampris incognitus
CTTAACCAGGGTATGTTTAATGTGGGATGTCTGCCCTTCCCCAGCTGTTGTGTCAGGGGGGACATTGTCAGCTCGGTGGTACAGTGTCCCAATTGCTCCTAGTTTATGCTCCAGTGGAGCATAAATCAGTATCTCATTTCATCTCATCTCATCATCAGCTGCTTCTTCGGGTTCGGGTCGCGGTGGCAGCAAGCTAAGTAGGGCACTCCAGACGTCCCTCTCCACAGCAAATCCCTCTAGCTCCTCCTGGGGGATCCCAAGGCATTCTCAGGCCAGATTGGACATGTAGTCTCTCCAGCGAGTTCTGGGTCTACCTGGGGTCTCCTCCCAGTTGGCCGAGCCCGGAGAACCTCCAAAGGAAGGCGCCCAGCAGGCATCCTAATCAGATGCCCGAACAACCTCAACTGGCTCCTTTTGACGCGAGGGAACAGCGGCTCTACTCCGAGCTCCCTCCGGATGTTCGAGCTCCTCACCCTATCTCTAAGGCTGAGCCCAGACACCCTATGGAGGAAACTCATTTCAGCTCCTTGTATCCGTGATCTCACCATTCCAGTCACTACCCAAACCTCATGACCATAGGTGAGGGTTGGAACGAAGACTGACTGGTAAATTGAGAGCTTTGTCTTCCAGCTCAGCTCCTTCTTCACCACAACGGTCCGGTACAACGTCCGCATTACTGCTGATGCTGCACCAATCCACCTGTCAGTCTCCCGCTCCATCCTACCCTCACTCATCCCCAACCCGGAGGGAGCAATCCACTATTTTCCGGTAGCGATCCATGACCTCAGACTTGGAGGTGCTGACTCTCATCCCGGCCACTTCACACTCAGCTGAAAACCACCCCAGTGCACGCTGATGGTCATGTTCTGATGAAGCCAGCAAAACCACATCATCTGCGAAGAGCAGAGATGCAATTCTGAGGTTCCTAAAACGGACTCACTCCTCACCTTGGCTGCTCCTTGAGTTCTTGTCCATGGATATCACAAACAGAATCGGAGACAAGGGACAACCTTTGTCTGGTTTACTACACGTCATGGTCACTGTTGGTAGATGATTGAGTTCTCATTTAAATCACACAGTTCACTGTTGAAATATTAAAATAAAAAAGGGGGTAGGACTAGAAAAGTTTTTAATTTCTTCCTACTCCTTTTTGAACTGCCGAGACTTGAAACAAATGTTTGATGATGATATCGTTTGCTTGTTTCATTTTTTTTCTTTTGTTTTTTTTTATTAGACATTTTAATTTTATTTTTTAACGTTCGAAATAAACTGAATAAACTAAACTAACTAAAAAATAAGCCTTATCTACGTCCCTTATAAACAATACAGTACAATACAGTTGCATAATGACCGAAACCAATGACCAGTTTCATGTGCAAATATGGGTGTGACCATTAAGTCGAGTTTTGATGGGCATGTGTACTGTTCACAAAGGATTTTGGAATGTTTGCAATCACAGCATTGCAAGACGTTGATAGATGTACTCTTGCCCCCCCCCCCCCCCCCCCGGATGGTCGTGGCTTCTTTGACTCCCTGTTCAAACCAGTGTACCTCCCTGTCATGGATGTGCACATCCTCATTCTTGAAAGAGTGTCCACTGGCTTGTAGAAGGTGTAGACTGCGAAGTCCTGGCCTGACATGTTAGCTCTCCTGTGTTGTTCCATTCTTTTGGCCAGCGTCTGTTTAGTTTTCCCAATGTATAAGCCACAGCAATGCTCCTGGCACTTAACTATGTACACTATATTGCTCTGTTTGTGTCAGGGGCCCCGATCCTCGGGGTGGACCAACTTCTGGCGCAGCGTGTTTTGGGGTTTGAAAGCAACTGAGATGCCGTGTTAGTAAAATATGTATCTCAGCTTTCCCGACACTCCCACCACATACAGAACCACCACTTGTTTACGCTTAGGCAGCTATTGTTCTTCTCCTTGCTTTGGTTGGCTGGTGCACTGTTTGGCCGTCTTCCTGGCTTTGACAAACGTCCAGTTAGGATAACCACACTTAACAAGGGCCTGTTTCATGCAGGATTTCTTCCCTTCCTTGGCTGCTGTGTTTATGGAGACGTTGTCAGCTCGGTGGTCCAGCGTTCTGATGACTCCTAGTTTGTGCTCCAGTGAATGATGAGAGTCAAACCTTAAGTACTGATCAGTATGTGTTGGTTTACGGTAAACAACAATCAAACGTCCCCCAACACCAATTTCAATTTCAAGGTCTAAGAAGGCTGACCTGTCATTTTTTACTTCCTCTCTGGTGAACTTGATGTGGTGTCCACATAGTTCATGTGGTTGGTGAAATGTGGTACATCCTGAGATTTAATTTTAACCCAGGTGTCGTCCACAAATCTGAAGCAATGGCTTGATGGCGTCCCTAGATAGGACATCAGAGCCTCTTTTCCACATCTTCCACTACAGGCCACTACAGGTGAGACTGGGCAGCCCATAGCACACCCATGCCTCTGCCCCCTGTATGTGAAGTCCATTGACTGAAGACACAGCTTCAGGAGCAGACTCACTTGGTCAGTGTTAAGGGTGGTCCTATTGCTAAGGATGGGGTCTTTTTGTAATTTCATACGGACTACAGCCACTGCTTCATCAACAGGAATCATCAACCCATATTTGCACATGAAACTGGTCGTTGGTTTCAGTCATTTTGCATCTGTCGCCATTCTACAATGCTGTGATTGCAACATTCCCTAATCCTCTGTGAATAGCACACATGGCCATTGAAAATCTAGTTAATGGTCACAGCCATATTTACCTATGAAACTGGTTGCTGGTTTTTGTCGTTATGCAACTGCATTGTACTGTATTGCTTATAAGGGGTGGGGATGCCTGCAGTCAGTTTAGTTAGTTTAGTTTAAGATGTCCCTTAGCTGAGTGATGAAACGTATCTGTCAGTAAACGTTGTATCCAGAGGAACTGATTCAACCTTCTTTGATACAAGGTCTATTTATATGAATAATCCTGGTATAATAAAGATAACACTGTGGGACTTCTGCAGAGGTGTAGTTATCAGTATAGATTTTACTGGGCCAGAGTAAATGAAGATGGAACACTGCATAAATGAAAGATTTCATTCCTGCCCAAGAAAACTATACTTTTAGAGTGAATATCAACTTGGAAATATGGCATTGCAGTCCAAAACCTCTATCAAACCATAGCAAAACATCTGAACGTTACCTGTGCCAAGACTGAAGCATAATAATAAATTGAAGCAAAGCAAAGTTAGAGAAGTTTCAGAGGAGGCATGTTTAGGCGGAATCTCCAAATAGGCCATTTGGATACCGTCTGTGCCATTTGAAATGTCTAAGGTACAAAACTGTAAAACTCATTTAATTTCACTTCCATGTTTGGCTTTGTTTGCTTTTTTTTGAAAAATCAACCAGACCTCTATAAATGTGTTCCCATTCAAATAAAAGTGTATGAAGGCTTTGAAGTCTGATTTAAAATGGAGCAGATCTATTTCATAAAGAACGCATTTGAAAAGATGAAATATAAGTAGTGCAAGTGCACTGTATACAAGCTGTTCTAAACGTTAGACACCAAATCAATGAGTAAGCGATAACAATATAAAGATGACATACTCCATCGGTGGATCTTGGATGAGGCTATCTGCTCCTTCGTTGTCTGGGTCAGGCTCAGGTTGAGTCAAGTTCTCCTCGCGTGACTGAATCTATGGGGCTTTTAGCAGTCCCGCTTTTCGAAGTTAGTATTTCCAGTACTTCTGGCACAGTGAAAAATCGTTTTCTTTGGTCTGACATTTTGTTCAAAGCACGTACAATGTTTTTAAACTCAATGTCATTGTAATGTGCTCTGCGCTCCGTCAGCTCTCCTGAGCAACACCACACTTGACGCGCTCCAGTATCTCAGGAACCCAGCCCTCTGCTGAAAGGTGAACTCCTCTAGTAGTGCGTTGGGTAAATAGGTCAATATTACCAGTCAACTACCAGGTGAAAACATTGACCGTGTTCGCCTGGATGACTGTGAGGTAGGCCTTCTGCAATTCCTTTCCCATACCCTGTAAATGAATAGAGAGTGGCTGGAATGGACTCAGAATGACCCAGCCATTACTACTGGTGTTATGCGACCGGACTAGGGTTACCAACATTCTACCCCAGGGAAACGGGATGGGAGGGAGGGCGGGGATAATCAAGAAACATTGCCAGAGTAACAGCCTACATGACGCTTTGTATAGGTAGCCCAGAGCCTTATGTCATAATAATGATACTAAACTTTATTTGTATAGCACTTTTCATCTAAACAATGTAGCCCAAAGTGATTTTACATTTCAACACAAAATATACTGTAGTAGGCTAAAGATATAGAGTAAACATATGTCTGTTAAACATATATCCATACATATAATAATAATAATAATAATAATAATAATAATAATAATAATAAATAATACCTTTATCTATCGAGCGCTGTTTGCTGCTCAGCTTATTGTTCCAGTCCACGCTGTTGTAGTCCAGTCCGTGTTTAACTGTATGATATACAGATGACATCTTGAATGCAGCAGCTTTGTCATCTTCAGTAGTGGTCGTGGTGGGTGAAGAACTTGCTAACGCTAGATGCACCGTTGTGTAGTCCTCTTGTACGTGGCGGCATGTTGTTTCACGTCGTGTTCTCTTCCGTGGCTGATCAAAACACTCCCAACGACGCTGGGTGCAGAAAACTCCTCATCAGGGGCAAGTTGAGCCAAGAGACCACTTTTCTTTGGAAAGTCATATTTTGAAAACTTTATTTTAGATCCAAAGGGATTATTCCCAGGGATGCACCACATCCTGAGATACATGTACATATGTTGGTTGGAGACATTACTGTCATGCCCTCACTTTAAAGACACCTCAAATAAAAACGGATTCAACTCACCAGGCTGCCCCCTATAGTATAACCAGTATACCCTCTTACCCCCATAAACTTCGTTTTTCTTTTCTGTCTATCAGTATCAAGCCCATCTTTGAACACCCTTCAGCTTTTTGATGCACAAACCCTTGGCTTTGCGTCTTTTCAGTTTTCCTGTGTTAATTTAGCAGGGTTTTAAATAGCAAAAGACCATTTTATTCAAATTTTGTTAAGTGTTGCCTGCTGTGTTCTTTGTTCCTGACTGCTCTATTCTAGTGTAATTCATAAAAAAACATTTTCCTTCCTGTAACATGTCTACATGTCTGTCTCCAATCCTAGGAGGCGAATTAGTGATCCCAGTACTTGTTGAGGATCTGTTAGATCACCCCTCTATAGCTCCTCGTGCACCTGTCATTCCCCTCCCCAAACCCACCACCCACTCCTCACCATTATTGAGACCACCAAAGAGTCCCTGTCCAAGGCCACTGAGGCGGGGGTACCTTGCTTGTCAGACCGAGGCAGCGATGATTGTGATGATGATGATGATGGCTTGGTGATATCAGGGTATGGCTCTGGAGACGCAATTAACTCTAACCTGCCCCCTACTGATGATGAAGATTTTTACACCACCTTCTCCTTGGTAACAGATAAGACCTTGTCGACGTCGGCCTTTGAAGGTGACTACAAAGCTCACATGCCCAAGTGGGATACCAAGACTTTTAGACCTTACAAACCTTCCACCTTCAGTGGTGGTATGACTACCACTACTGCCATGCCACTAATCCCTGACCAGAGCCAGACCACAGCCTCCACCGCAACCCTCCACATTGGCCCCGCAGCCAAACAGCCGGCCAGCAAAATGAATAACCGCGAGCTAAAACCCAAGCCAGACCTAGTGTTGCTTCCGTTGCCCACTTCCTTTGAGGTAGACAGCACCAAGCTGAGGGGCCCATTAATAACCTCCCCCATGTTCCATAATGTACCCACAGCACTCCCCACCGAGCCAGGCGTCGGGCGAGTCCCAGGGCCCTCAGAAGTGGTCCATGAGTCTAGCAGCACCACCGGGATGGTCGTCGGAATAGTGGCGGCCGCAGCCCTTTGCATCCTCATCCTTCTGTATGCCATGTATAAGTACAGGAACAGAGATGAAGGTTCCTACCAGGTTGACGAGAGCAGGAACTACATCACCAATTCAGCCGTTCAAAGCAATGGTGCCATCATGAAGGACAAACAGCAGAGCTTGATAGGCAGCCACAAGAAACAGAAAAACAAGGATAAGGAGTATTATGTGTGAATTTGACAGATCTGTGAACAGAGCTAGAGAGAATATATATGGAAAAAAAAGATAAAGAACATTTTATCAGTTTCCTTTTCAGGAGCTGCAACTAACAATGGTATAATAATTGACCTCCAGTCACACTGTTCTGAGTGATTGAACTGATGACATGTACTGTATTATAAAGTACACCTACACTTACAGTACAATACTGAGAAGGCTGAATAGAACATGTAGTGATCTTACTATCTCATTGGAGACGTTATCAGTGTAGAACTATTTCACAGCTACGTCATTCTCCTCAGTGACTTTTAGATCAACATGATCCTTGGCGTTAAAAAGATTTTTTTGTATACTTGTTAATACCAAAAGGGTTCACAATCTTGACCATTTTTAGCATGTAATCAACATGTAGTGCTTAACAAGCGTGGGTCAAGACATAATATCATTGTAAAAGTCAACAAAAAATGACTTGCCATATCTGACTATGACAATATTTGTATTGTTTATAAATTATACAAGTGTGGTGTGTTATTTATTTATCAATTTATTTATTTATTGCACAAAGCAAAACAACAAAAAAAATCTTATCAAAATAAACCCCAACAGCACATTGCTAAGGGCAGATCTTCTAGGATCCAGTGGCTCTGGCATCAGATTTCACTTCTATTACTACTATTACTCATCGTCTGATGGACAGAGTGACTCTGAACATGTGCTTGTGGACAGAAGTGGTTGGTTTCTCTTGTCTCGGTAAAAAAGCAACTGATTGTGAAATGCATGCCATCATACTTTTACAATACAGTTTGGTATTGTGCGCTACAGCACAGTACAGTGCAGCACAGTACACACTGTTCAACTTTGGTTTGAACATTTTTTTTTCAAGGCCAAAACTGTTTATCGTCATCAGATGAGAATGTTGCAGGCTCCCTGTTCTGTTTTTACTGTCAAAAAATATAAACTGTTGTCTTAAAAAAAAGGGGTATTTTGTTGGTTTCCAGCCAGCGATGGTTTTACTTCTACAGCCTTCTGTAGGTTGGTTCATCGCCTCTTGTCCTATTTTCTATGGAGTTGTGATGAGGAAGATAGATGCAGTACTATAACCATGTTAATTAACAGATATCTATACAGAAATAAACCTGATGTGAAATTCTATCTCCTGTCACAGTCAGCTGTGTCAAATAACAAGATTTGTTTACATATTTTATTACATACTGCTCATTGTACTTTGTAGGTATTTTACATACACCATGACACGTGTAATTTTTTAGTGATGCTGTTGTACAGACTGAGTATCTGGTTTATCAGTGTGTTTCATGGTAAAATCTGTGTGTTAACTTACACGGAGAAAGACTCTAATCAGAGTGTGCGGCATTATATCAGTATTGTGTAACAGGTGGATCAACTTGTTTTACCAAGAGGTGTCATCAGAGATGTTTCATCAGAGATGTTCCATCAGAGATGTTTCATCAGAGATGTTCCATCAGATGTTCCATCAGAGATGTCTCATCAGAGATGTTCCATCAGAGATGTTTCATCAGAGATGTTCCATCAGAGATGTTTCATCAAAGATGTTCCATCAGAGATGTTTCATCAGAGATGTTCCATCAGAGATGTTCCATCAGAGATGTTTCATCAGAGATGTTCCATCAGAGATGTTCTATCAGAGATGTTTCATCAGAGATGTTCCATCAGAGATGTTCCTCAAGCTGCCGAGATGCTGGAACACCTCAAGTTATCCAGCAACATGCCATCTTGTACCGTGGCTCTCCAGTCCCACTGGTGTATATATACCGGAAAGAGAATAAAGACAGAAATACTATGATGAATAACAAGATTATAATGGACGGGTGTTCACAGTTCAGATGACCTGAGATGCTCTGAGTATTTGGAAGCTAGACGGAGCTCTTCTAGACCTCTTCTTGACATTCCTTTTCTTTTGTTGTCAGTTGTTTAATTCGTTTCCATTGTACACCATTATTATATACTACCTAGTTATTGCTTTATAACTTTATTTTTCATTTTCTAAATATGGCATCTTGTTTTCTTTATTATAATCTTTCATTTTCCATATATTTTCCAGCAAAATGCTTAGAAATAAAATTTAAAAAAAAATTAAATGCCTTGTCTGCAATTACGGTCTGACTTTGCCAGATATTGATAGTTTGTCAATGTTTCTGTGATATTACTGTAAATGTACTGCAGTACATACGTACACATGACAAAACATCATACAGTACATACACATGACAATACGTCCTACAGCACATAAGACAATACATCTTACGGTACATGTGTACACATGACAAGACAGCATTCAGTACTGGCACGTAACATACAGCATACAGTACATACAGTGCATCCGGAAAGTAGTCACACCCCTTCACTTTCCCCACATTTTGTTATGTTACAGCCTTATTCCAAAATGGATTAAATTCCTTTTTTCTCTCATCAATCTACACAATACCCCATAATGACAAAGCCAAAAAGGTTTTTTAGAAATTTTTGCATATTTATTAAAAATAAAAAACTGAAATATTGCATGTACATAAGTATTCACACCCTTTACTCAGTACTTGGTTGAGGCACCCTTGGCAGCGATTACAGCCTCAAATCTTCTTGGGTATGAAGCTACAAGCTTGGCACACCTATATTTGGGGTATTTCTCCCATTCTTCTCTGCAGATCCTCTCGAGCTCTGTAAGGTTAGATGGGGAGCGTCGCTGCACATCTATTTTCAAGTCTTTCCAGAGATGTTCAATGGGGTTCAAGTCTGGGCTGTGGCTGGGCCACTCAAGCACATTCACAGACTTGGCCCGAAGCCACTCCTTCGTTGTCTTGGCTGTGCTTAGGGTCGTTGTCGTGTTGAAAGGTAAACCTTCGCCCCAGTCTGAGGTCCTGAGCACTCTGGAGCAGGTTTTCATCAAGGATCTCTCTGTACTTTGCTCCATTCATCTTTCCCTCGATCCTGACTAGTCTCCCAGTTCCTGCTGCTGAAGAACATCCCCACAGCATGATGCTGCCACCACCATGCTTCACTGTAGGGATGGTATTAGCAAGGTGATGAGAGGTGCCTGGTTTCCTCCAGACGTGACGTTTGGCATTCAGGCCAAAGAGTTCAATCTTGGTCTCATCAGACCAGAGAATCTTGTTTCTCATGGTCTGAGAGTCCTTTAGGTGCTTTCTGGCAAACTCCAAGCGGGCTGTCATGTGCCTTTTACTGAGCAGAGGCTTCCGTCTGGCCACTCTACCATAAAGGCCTGATTGGTGGAGTGCTGCAGAGATGGTTGTCCTTCTGGAAGGTTCTCCCATCTCCACAGAGGAACGCTGGAGCTCTGTCAGAGTGACCATCGGGTTCTTGGTCACCTCCCTGACCAAGGGCCTTCTCCCCCGATTGCTCAGTTTGGCTGGGCGGCCAGCTCTAGGAAGAGTCCTGGTGGATCCAAACTTCTTCCATTTATGAATGATGGAGACCACTGTGCTCTTCGGGACCTTCAAAGCTGTAGAAATATTTTTGTACCCTTCCCCAGATCTGTACCTCGATACAATCCTGTCTCTGAGGTCCACAGACAATTCCTTTGACTTCATGGCTTGGTTTCTGCTCTGACATGCACTGTCAACAGTGGGCCCTTATATAGACAGGTGTGTGCCTTTCCAAATCATGTCCAATCCATTGAATTTACTACAGGTGGACTCCAATCAGGATGTAGAAACACATCACATAAATTTAATAAATTTGCAAACATTTCTACAAAACCTTTTTTCACTTTGTCATTATGGGGTATTGCGTGTAGATTGATGAGGAAAAAAAAGGAATTTAATCCATTTTGTAATAAGGCTGTAACATAACAACATGTGGGGAAAGTGAAGGGGTGTGAATACTTTCCGGATGCACTGTACATGTGACAACACATCATACAGTACATATGTACACATGACAATAAAGCATACAGTACATACACATGACAATACAGCGTACAGTACATACACGTGACAACACACCACACAGTACATACACATGACAATACAGCATACAGTACATACACATCACAACACATCATACAGTACATACATACACATGACAATATGTCTTACAGTACATATGCATAATACATCATAGAGTACATACACATGACAGTAGGTCATACAGTATCATATGTACACATGACAATACGTCATACAGTACATACACATGACAATACGTCATACAGGACACACACATGACAATACGTCATACAGTACATACACGTGACAATACGTCATACAGGACATACACATGACAATACGTCATACAGGACACACACATGACAATACATCACACAGTATCATATGCACGTCATACAGTACATACACATGACAATACATCATACAGTATCATATGTACATATGACAATATGTCATACAGGACACACACATGACAGTAAGTCATACAGTATCATATCTACGCATGACAATACGTCATACAGGACATACACATGACAATACGTCATACAGGACACACACATGACAATACATCACACAGTATCATATGTACATATGACAATACGTCATACAGGACATACACATGACAATACGTCATACAGGACATACACATGACAATACATCACACAGTATCATATGTACATATGACAATACATCATACAGGACATACACATGACAATACATCATACAGTACATATGTACACATGACAATATGTCATACAGTATCATATGTGCATATGACAATACATCATACAGTACATATGTACACATGACAATGTCATACAGTATCATATGTGCATATGACAATACATCATACAGTACATATGTACACATGACAATGTCATACAGTATCATATGTGCATATGACAATACGTCATACAGTACATATGTACACATGACAATGTCATACAGTATCATATGTGCATATGACAATACGTCATGCAGCACATACACATGACAATACGTCATACAGTACATACACATGACTACGGTCTAGCAAATAAAAGAGGAAGACCAAGATACACCTTGATCGTTGTATAATTCGGTTATCCTGTAGATACACCACAGTAATGACATCATATTGTAACGTGCATGGATAAGAAGACACGCTGGTCGCTGGCTCGAGGGTCTGACCCTTTAGTCGAGCGGTTAGTGATGTCTCCTGCGGTGCGGGCGATACGGGTTCGCGTCCCGGCCGCGGCAGTTCCTGTGGTTGCGTTGTCCCCCGAATTCGCTACATTGGTGTCAGAAGTGGGATGGAGCGACCGTAAGGCCATCGGAAGCGCATGCGCCCTGAGGCGTGAAGGAGCTGATATGTTTAAGCGCGGGGACGCGCTTACCGAAGGATGGGGGGGGTAGTGTAACGTGCATGGATAAGAAGATACGCTGGATCGCGGGTCTGACCCTTTAGTCGAGCGGTTAGCGATGCCTCCTGCGGTGCGGGCGATACGGGTTCGCGTCCCGGCCGCGGCAGTTCCTGTGGTTGCGTTGTCCCCCGAATTCGCTACATTGGTGTCAGAAGTGGGATGAAGCGACCGTAAGGCCATCGGAAGCGCATGCGCCCTGAGGCGTGAAGGAGCTGATATGTTTAAGCGCGGGGACGCGCTTACCGAAGGATGGGGGGGTAGTGTAACGTGCATGGATAAGAAGATACGCTGGCCGCTGGATCGCGGGTCTGACCCTTTAGTCGAGCGGTTAGCGATGCCTCCTGCGGTGCGGGCGATACGGGTTCGCTTCCCGGCCGCGGCAGTTCCTGTGGTTGCGTTGTCCCCCGAATTCGCTACAATATGTTATATTTACATGAGAAGTGGCCTTATCGGAGATGTATTTTAGTATACACTAGTATATTTTATTTGATTGTTTTTTTATTAAACGGCCATACGAAACTTTGGAACATTGCCTTGAACGTAAATAAGCACAAGCGCATGAGATCATGACCTCGTTTATGACGTCATAATTGGATGACATCATGTTGAATTGCCTCACAGTCGGTAATAATAGGGATTTTCTCTGGGATGTTGAAAAACAGAAAAAATACTCTTAAAACATGACGTTATACAATCCAGGCTATAGGAGTTCTACCCAACTTTTCAAATTCGGTGGCTTGAGTTCATAAAGTATTATGGTTCGAACATGTAACAGTATCAGATGGCTCCTACATGTCAGGTTATGATTTGCATTTTCGCTTTCGTGAATTTTCAGTTGCTGATGAAAAGTCACATTCATCAGAATGATCCTCTACAGCAAAATCCTCATCAGCCATCTGGAAATCAAATGCTTCATATCCGAGTGCCAGTGAATCGGAATTGAATTCATCTTCGCTCTCTTTTGCACCAAAGCCGGGATCTTCATCAGTGTCCGATTCATATGTAGCGCTCCCCTCAACAGGTATATTAATAAGGGCAGGGCTTTTGGGTTCTTTTAATACATGTTAACCCTGATTAGCTCAGTTTTAATTATTGTCCTGGATCCCTTTTTACCGTACACACCTGCAGGTGTTTAAACCTACCTATGATGAATTTACCTTCGAAGCTACCTTTAAAGTTATGGTTTTAATAAAGATTTCTAACCACATGTGTCTGTATGTCTCCTTCCATATGAAATCAATCCCTCTAAGCAGGTAAGTATAATAAAATCACACAACTCAGCTTTTATAGAAAAATAAGCCTCACTTATTTACTTAACTAAAGATGAGTTTTGATTTAAAATGAAAGAATAAAATAATAATAGGAATGTTCTTCAAACTGAAATGTCCCTTTCTTCGGGAAAACCCTCTTAAGGTTTTTCAACACTGTAAGTGCATAACAGCACACTACACTTTAACACCCAAATGGATTCTCCTAGAAAATCACAATTAACCATCTCACTGTCACTTAAACTCAACCCATATAATTCGCGGGACCACACACACACACACACACACACACACACACACACACACACACACACACACACACACACACACACACACACACACACCTGGATACTGTCCCCTAAAGCCGGCAAAACTAGAATTATGTTAAAACAAAATATAAAGTTGCAGGCCTGGTTCGGTGCTTGTGATCGTTGTGGCCCAAAACTCAGTGGCGCCCCAGAAATGTTTCATAGGGGGGGCCAAATGGGGCCGCTGAAAATCTTGGGGTGGCACACCAAAACCAAAATCCATGACTGAATTTCGGGAATTCTATGATGCTGTTGTAGTATACTGTATAAGGCTAGTTGAAAACTGTCAATATGAGAGTTAAGAAAACTATACATTATTGATTTAATATTGATCAAATATCAGACAGAAGCATATTATGCATAATCAGAAGCATATTCTGTATATGCGACTCGTGGCTGGGGGGGGCAGCGGGGGGGGTAGGGATAGTATCAGGGAGGCCGTGGCCACCCCTGGCCACTCCTTGGGGGCGCCACTGACAAAACTTAATGGCCCCTTCGCTCCTCCGTGAGCAAAAGAACAAGTGCGGTACCTGAGACCATGTCCCCGCTTTGTCTTTCTTCAACCGTCCCGGCTGCAGGTTTAGCTGCAGGTTTAGCAGCAGGTCGGCATCTCGCGCAGTCACCGTCTGATGTCTGTCCTCTCTCCCGCGTCGCCACAAACACGCCGAGTGAAGCCCTGGTTGCTCCAAACCTCGTCCCAGGTCTCTGCTCTGCCCTCTGGTGGTTGGAGGCAGCAGCTCACCCCTCCAACAGTTCAACTGAGCTAGTTCAACTTAAGCTAGCAACTGTCCGTTCACGGGTAATGAACAGACTCTACGCTACACGTCGAGCGCTTAGAATTAGCATTAGCACACACCTAAACGCTCTTTGAATTTCGGGTAGAAATTCCCCACGTTCCCACAATACATAATTTATACTCTCACCCAGACTGTTGTGTAAACAATCCTAAGATATAAATTACACAATGGTTTGTGCACTCTAAACTTAACATACAACGCAGAAGTTATCTATATCGCGCTCACTCGCGGCTCCCTTCCGGCTCCGTCGTCCACCGTCCCTCCCCTCTCTCGTCCGTGCCGAAACACCTCCCCGACCGGTGCTCCTGCAGCATGTCATTCACCCCCGTAAATGCTGCTGGTTTAGACAGTTTCCAGGAAAACATTATACTATACGATGAAGGGTCTTGACTCCTCTTCCTCCATCTTCTGGTTTTACTTTGTACACTGGAAGGCTGGGCATCTTTCCCAGCACCACGTAAGGGATAGGACTCCACCGACTCTCCAGTTTGTGTCTCCCTTCCTTAGCAACACCCTGTCGCCGATATCCAATGTCTGGAATCCCTCTCTTTTATTACACATCCAAATTTTTAAAATTATTTTAATCTTCTTAAACCCTTTTAAACTAAACCTTATTTAAATGTTTTTAACACTATTTATACTATAGCATCACCCCTTATAACCACATGTTTTAACTGGGTTACACATAAATGACTGTATTTTCGGAATTGATGCAGCCATTTCCACAGCAATGGCCACATAGAACTGTACAGAACAGACCTGACTTCTTGCAACCACACGATCGCTCACAACCACTCTTGCAGTTGCAGGAAATCAAAGTTAACAGTTTTTCAGGCGCAGGTGGTTGGCGGGTGAGAACCGGTTGTAGTTGTCCATTTGTCAATTCCCAACCCCATTCAGTTCGTGGCAGCTCCACTCCTAACCACTGCTGCACTTGGTGATAAACTTTGAATTAATGTTCCTTCGCGGCTGCAGATGTCGGTGGTAAAGCTGCCAGCTGTATCTTGTTTTGAAGAGGACAGTTAGCTACTGCCTTCATGAATCGTTTGTGTCTGTGAACATTCAGAGATGTTGTGGTCTTGGGAGCACCATACAAGGCCAGCAGGAACTGTTCTTATGGATGACACAGAATCTTGTGAAGAGGTTGGATCATTGAATACCTTCACCATATGGCGCTGTAGTTCCTTGTTTTTCTGCAGAAGGGTGAACACCTTCTTCTTGCCTTGTCGGTTTCTGTTCAAGGCAGATGTGGTGTCACAACTGGTCATGACATGCAGGAAGAGCAACGTGCTAGATGCTTCTGACAAGTGCCGCTGAACACAGCTGATGGAAAAAAAGCTTTTACGACATTTTCTAGCTCCTGGTTTGTACAGATAGAGTTGACTGTCTTGCTTCGACAACTGTATCAACAAAATAAGCAAGTCGACATCAGTTCCCACCACAATGACATTGACGAATGGTAACATTATCGCCTTAGAAGTCTGGTAATTGGTAAAGTCTTTGGTTACTAACTCCATATATCCACTCCAGCTTGGATTTTTAGGCAGAGAGAGCCAGGATCCACTCATCCACAACAAATCAAGGAACGGATGAACCGAGTTTGCTGATTCAAAACGTTGGATTTCTGTAGTGTCTTTCACCGTTATGCCATCAATGTCTTTGGTGTTTGGTATATCTCTGCAACTTCACTTTATTCCCTGTCGCTAATCTTTCTGCTGGCGGACACGTTTTTATGCGCTCTATGCCAGAAGGAGGTTTAACTCCTGAAACTGGCATAACACACATGACTCCACCCGTGGAATGGAATGTACCATATGTAACGACCCTCACTTGTGCAGGTGTTCGTGATAGAGATTCAGACCAGGGGTTCCTAACAGTGGCTTTTATTGCCTGCATTCACAAATAAAACAGCAATCCATGAGATTTCTGCTGCGACGCGACTGCATACAAGTCTCCAGCGGAGATTGTCTAGCTCTCTCGTGCATGAGCTAGCAAACAATGTTTCTCCTGGCTAACCTCATGCGTTGCATAGCACACTAAACTTACATGGAAATCAAAATGCACAACTCATTAATCTTCATGTAAACAAAAGTACAAAACAAACCAAACAAAAGGACAGGCAGCACTGGCATAGCACACTGAGTGATCGTATAGTTTTAACATAGAAATCCTTGACTCTTGCAATATTCATAACCAAGTTCTTGCACATTTACATTATACATAAACCACGTACCTGCAGTCACAAATAAAACAACAATCCATGAGATTTCTGCTGCAACGCGACTGCATACAAGTCTAAAATAGCATAAAACCACAATAAGAACAATGCTCTCCATGACGCACAGCGCAGCGGGGTTGCCGCCAAAATTATACTTTAACTCGGTTAAAACACTTACAAATCACTTTCTATCGTTACTTTTCGAGAGCATCAGTTAGTACAACTTATATATATTTATATCCAACCCATAGTTTGCAAAGAAAAACATGTTCATGTATTAAAATATCAAATTATTCACGGAGCGCTCCCAAAGCCTGCTTACCTCCAGCGGAGATGGTCTAGCTCTCAGGTACGGGTCGCGCAAATGCCCAAAATGTGTCAAAGTGAGAATACATAGACTAACCGTCGCGCAGCCTCATATTTAACCTTAGTGAATGCGGTACAACATCTGGGGTTTACACAAACCATCAAAAAGCATTGGATTACAATAACATGTTAAATATAAATGTTGGGAGAATTCACTTTATCTGAGTGAGGTCATTTTCAACTCTGTTACACATATCCATCTAGCGTCCGTATACTGAAGTCTGCGTTGTCAAACACGAATTCGGCTCGTAAGCACGACGTCACGACGCACGACGCGACGTCACGTGTGGGCGGAGTTATACTTCCGGTGCCTTGGGGAATCTCACTGCATTATTTTCCACTCAAAACAATATGTCTGAACCCGTAAATATATTTACATTAACGTCTTTTTTTAAAGACGAACCTCTCAGGGTGAAAAAGGGTCTCAATGCTTTCAATTCAGATAGAGTTGTGAACGTAAATGTTTCAGGGGGCATTATAAAAGGCAAGGTACAGGCTTCCATGAAACAGAAAGTTTATCAGGTTGAGGTGAGTGAGCTAACAGGGTTAGCTAGCGTTAGCTTGGTAATGTTGGGTATTCTGGCTTCTGATGTTATATCCCACGTTTACTGGCGATTCATAAGCCTTGGATAAAGACTGCCAGTGCTTTATTTTGTCGGTAGATAATTGTTCTCCGACGGTTGACTTGTTAAAATAACTCTGACGTTCTTGGATCCAAGGCTAGCTTTTCATGTGTCTAGCTCAAGAATGGCTATGATCGTACATACTGTAACGCTGTAAAGGTTTAATGAATTTAAAATACATATTAGGAGTTAATGAAATATAGACTTACATGTAAGATCACAGCCATTTTAGGGCTACCTAAGGACCTAAGGGTCTTTCAGCACTGGCAGGATGACTACACTATTATACCCCACTATAACACTATTCGGAACACACACAACACATTTCATTGCACACGGTAAATCTCATTGCAAATTTGCATATTTAAATGTTGTATTCATCATATGGTGATCCTCTTCTTTACGTTGACAGTAGTTTTTGCACTATGCATTTTGTTACCAATGTTGATGTTTTGCACTTTATACATTTTACGTTGACAGTAGTTTTTGCACTATGCATTTTGTTACCAATGTTGATGTTTTGCACTTTATACATTTTACGTTGACAGTAGTTTTTGCACTATGCATTTTGTTACCAATGTTGATGTTTTGCACTTTATACTTTTTACAGTGACATTAGTTTTTGCACTATGCATTTTGTTACAAATGTGTTTTGATTAAAAAAATCAAGCAGTGTTCTTAATTCGGTATTACTTTATTAAAAGTATAAATACATGAATCTGATTCTGCTTACATTTATTCAAGTCATTTCATGCTATTTCCCGAAGAATTGGTGTTTGTAGGTTGGTAAGACACACGCACACTTTCAGTATTTTGTTTATGTTTTTAGTGAACTGATATGGGATATTGTCCAAAATGTTGAACAATTTCAACCTCTGAATGGAGCGCTCCACATGGATCCTAGCACTGGATATGAGTTTGTTTTTCTTAACTTCTTCTTGTGTGAACTGTCCATTAACAAGGAAAGACGGGATGTTGAGTGAAACCCCATCTGGCGAGATGTCCCGGATTGTGAAGCCTTTATCTGCCATCACCATGTCTCCTGGGCGTAGATGATTGAGAACTCCAGAATCTAATGTAATAGCCTTGTCTGAGGCACTTCCACCATAATAGTCACTGACAAATGTTATCACTCCATTAGGAGCCACACCTATTAAGGCTTTGTGTGTGGTCCGTTTTTTGTACTGGCTCCATAAATGATTCTGTTTGTCAAGCCTCTCTGTCCTGGAGACTGCTAACTCTGTGCAATCGAGCACAATCCTACAGTTAGGAAACGGACGGAAACACTCTGGCAACGATGCCTGGTTCTTCTCTATGGAGGGGATGTTGTTCTCAAGCATACCAACATATAAAATGTCATACAGGGCACTGACAATGGTGATAAAAATGTTGGTAACTGTGGCTGTACTGCAATTAAACCTGGTTGCAAGGTCTTCATGACCAGAATTAAGTTTGAGCTTCATCAAAGTCAGTAGCAACTGATCGACTAGTGGCATAGACTGGACTGTCCAATTCGAATGATATTGTAGCTCAAACTTAGATAAGAGTGCTTCCAAAACCAGGACGGTAGCAACATCTGGTAAGCCAGTGAAATATTTTACTTTGACACGATTGGAAGATATTTGGCTGAAGGAAAAGGTCTGTTTTTGTTTCTCCAATTCTCTTTTCAATTTTTCATTCTCTCTTCTCAACATGTCAACCTCTATCTCTAGCAGTGCAACACTGTTAAAAGGGTTGTCTGAAGTACGAGGGGTGTCTGCGGTTGGGTTGTCTGAAGTACTAGGGGTGTCTGCGGTTGGGTTGTCTGAAGTACCAGGGGTGTCTGCGGTTGGGTTGTCTGAAGTACTAGGGGGCTCTGCGGTTGCAATGTCAGAATTTTGTAATTCAAGTTCATTTGTCCCTTCTTCACCACTGGGAGGGAGTGGTACTGTTTTTCTCTTCTTGTGTGGAAGGCTGAGGTGGCCTGGGAAAGTCTTCCCCTCGTTCCAAGCAAAACGTGATGGGCCAGCAGCTTTGCCATTTGGAAAATGCCAACTGCACACCCTTGAGCAGGGGCTTGGTGTAAAGCCATCACGCCTGTAAAAAAAAAAGAGAATGAGAGATTTAGAAATGATTGGCAATGAAAACTTGAAGCTGCATTGTAACTTATCGTCTGCCCTGGATTTAAACAATTAAAGTGGCATTCTTTAACTTTTTTCGATAAAAAATAAAGTTGATTTTGGTCACAATTTACCACTATCTTTCACTGAAGGAGGTAACAGAGGACTGATTTAGCCTATTTCCCATTCACAAATCCTTCACCATCTGTTACAATGCCCATGTTTGTGACTGTGTCTAACCAGACACAGTCTGCTTACGAAAAAAAGTTAAAGAATGCCACTTTAACCATCAATTATTTAAAACACAATTTCTATTGTGTTGACATACTCTACTGTAAATATTGTATAATGATATTATACAAACAGTCTACCATACAGATTGGGCAAGTTATATTGTATTCACATACTATACAATACAGATTTTTTTTGGGGGGGGGGGCAAATATTATAGCCTTTTCATAGCCTTTTCATAAAGGAAAGGTTACATAGTAAGGCTTTAGAATTAGATGTCAGTCTCCCTACAGAAACATTATTTTTTGTAGATATGAAGTTTCATTGTTTGATTTATATGGGAAAAGTCAGAAGTGAAACTACTGTAACAAAACAGGCAGAAACAGCACATTCACCTGGACTAACGTTATGTACCCCTGCTTATTCATGCATTTACTCCAAGTCTCTTTAATGATAATCCCCTTGAGATGCATCATCTCGTTTTAGATAATCATGGGCTAACAATGCATAGAATAATGCAGTTTTCCGAGTGTGTAGCTGACATAATGCTTGCTTACAGTAACTGTATGTCTTCACAGACAGGGTTGTAGTAGTAACAACATAAGTGGCTAACCGATGCTTGTTTACCCTCCACTACACTCTGATTAAAGCCTTATTGAGCAGAAAAACATATTGTCGCGGTTTTTCTATAGCCCAGATAACTATGGATGGAGGCGGGGACTTTTAGGTGCGACAAACCGGGCTTCACCACCGTTAGCTAGATAGCTGCGCCAATGCTAGGGCTAGCCTGCTAGTTAGCTAGTTAGCCGTGTGCTAATGGGTTAGCAAGCTCACCTTGGGACCAGGGCTGGTGATGGAACAGGGCGGCTGAGCTCTAGGCGGGGCGGGAGATGGATGGCTGCTCTCCGGGGTGCGTGTCTCTCTGTACTCTGGCTCCGGTGTGACCGGGTGAATGTCTCTCTCAGTCTCTCTGGGGAAGCTCTCGGGGGTAGTCAGCTAGCTACAGGTACCGAGGCAGTCTGCTGCTAACACTACCACTGCTAGCCACCGTATCTACTGTCTAGCCCAGGATACGCTAGGTTTCCCTGCTCTATCCCACGCTAAGGTGACAGTCTACGATATGGTTACTAAACAGTTCTGGCGCTTTGTCTCTCCCGCGGTGTCTAATATAGTTGCGTCTGTGACAGCGCGAGCTAACCTGTGATTGGTCCTCTAGCTGCACGAGCCCAGTGCAACATTCCAAGTACATCCCCAGGCATTTCCCACTACACTGCCCCCCTCCAGCACTGTTGAGTCCCTTCAACATAAATGAACAACAGACTACAAAGATCAGTCTGATTAATCTAACACAATAAACGGGACAGAACACCCGCGAAATGAGCTAGGCCCGGAACAAAGGGCGTCAAACAAATGTGGGTGGTCGCTATCCATACTGGACTCTTGTGACTAGCCTAGTAACCCCCAAGTCAACTAGTCACGTCCGTCAAAGTTAGTCTAGGAGCCAGGCGGGCCTCCGGACTGGCCGGCCCCGTCTGGTGGTGTACGGGAGATGGGACTCAGCGGCGTCGGCTTCGTCTCCTTCTGGGTCAGGGGCGTTGGACTGCCCGCCCGGAGCACAGGCTGCTGTCCCACGACGTTGGGTGATTGTCGACTCGCCTGAAGAGTAGCTGGCAGCAGTGTGTTGGAGCGGCTGGAACCGAGCCGGGGAGCCTGGTGTGCTGGGTCCTCCATCGTCGTTTGCGTGGAACAGGTCCTCCAGCCGGAGATCAAGGTCTTCATCGATCTCCTCCTGCTCTGTCACTCCTTCGTACTCCTCTGTTCTCTGCGCCCCCGGCTCCTCCATGTCAGCAGCGGGAGGACCTCCTTCAGGTGTTTCCTGCGGCCCTATGGCTGGTGCTGGAGCAGACAACAGAGCATGGCGCCTCCGCTGAATCCAGACCGGCACGTCGTCTGAGAGGTAGGGTAGCAGTCGATCGTGGTGGAGGACTCTCTCCTTACGACCTTCCTGGACTCTGTACAAGACGTCTCCCATCTTCTCTGTGATGAGGCCGGGACCTCTCCACCGTGGCTTCAACTTTGGAGATTGACCCTTCTTCCTGGTGTCGTCCCGGACATACACTAGATCTCCAGGGTGAAATGTGCGTTGTCGAGCACGTAGGTCGTGGTCCTTCTTGTTCCTGAGCTGGGCAGCACGGAGATGCTGGCGTGCCACTTCGTAGGTGTCCCGCATGTTCGCCTCCAGGTCAGCAACGTACTCGGCTGGGGAAGTGCGATGAACGTTGGCTTCCTGCACTCTCAGGGTGAGTCCTTGCGGCTGGTTGACTTCTCGCCCAAGCATCATCCGGTTTGGTGTGTAACCCGTACAGGCATGAGGTGAGCTGCGGTAAGCCCCGGCGAGGAGGTGGAGGTGTTGGTCCCACTCGCTCTGGTGTTTCCCCACGTAACATCGGATCATTTGCAGGAGAGTTCGGTTGAACCTCTCGACTTGACCATTCGACGCAGGATGGTAGGGGGTCGTTCTGGTCTTGGCCACCTGGAGAAGTTCACAGAGCTCACGAAACAGGGCACTCTCGAAGTTGCGTCCCTGGTCTGTGTCGATCTCCAGGGGTACTCCAAACCTGGAGAGGAACTCCTGTAGCAGCTTCTGAGCGGTGATCTCTGCAGTTTGCTCGGGGATCGGGGCCACCTCCACCCAGCGCGTGAACTGGTCCACCATCACAAGGATGTATCGGTTCCCCATCTTGGATACTGGGAGCGGTCCAACCACGTCGATGTGAACCCTGTCCATAGGAGCGCCGGCCTGGTACATCTGCAAGGCAGCTCTGCCTGTTCTTCCAGAGGATTTACACGCCTGACATTCAGGGCAGCGTCGGACGAACTGGTTCACACTGTCAGTCAGACCAACCCAGTAGAATTCTCTGCGAACTCGATGGTAGGTCTTCTCACGGCCCAAGTGACCGGACAGCAGGAAGCAGTGACACAAACGTAGGACCTCTTCTTGTAGCGCTGTTGGAACAATGAGACGGAGGATGGATGGCGTGTCAGCTCCTTCGTCCCAGCGGTAGTACAGGACTCCATTTCGCCTTTCTACTTGCGTCCAGACCAACCAGTACTTCCGTGCAGCAGGTCCTTCCAGCGCCATCTTCTCCTGTGACGGTAGCTTCCCCTCATCCTTCCACTGGTGCAACTTCGCTAGCACGGCGTCTCCCCTCTGGCGCTCCGCTAGCTCGTTGGTCGAATACTGGGCTAACCAGTTGATAGCAGGTGGTTCACTCTCTTCAGCACCATTCTGATGTTCATTGACAGGTTGTGACATCGTTAGGCCTCCTGCCTCTCCTCCTGGAGCCGATGGTGGAACGCCCTCTTCTGCCGCTCCGGAGGTGTTCTCTTCCGAGTCAGTTCGACGGATCGCTAGCGGGACCACATCATCCACATCGTCGCTGAACCTTGCCCAATGGTGGTGTTCACGGTGACAGTAGGAGCAACCTCCACAAGGCAGCGAGTCCAGACTCTCCCCAGCATGATAGCAGTCACAGGCGGGTTTGGGTGACCTGGACAGCGCGTCCGCGTTGCTGTGCTTGACTCCTGGCCGGTGTTCGATTTTGAAGTCGTACTGGCTCAGCTCCTCGATCCACCTCGCCAGCTGGCCTTCTGGGCTCTTGAACCGAAACAGCCAAATCAAACTGTTATGGTCCGTCCGGATGATGAACGACCGGCCCAACAGGTAGTGGCAAAACTGCCGTGTGAAGCGGACTACAGCCAGAAGCTCTCGGCGTGTGACGCAGTATCGCTGCTGTGTGCTTTGCAGATGTGCACTGGCGTAGGCTATGACCTTTTCTTCTCCTGCTTGCATCTGTGACAGGACAGCTCCGACGCATGTGTTGGACGCGTCAGTGTCGAGCAGAAACAGTCCATCTCGAGTGGGGTATGCCAGAAGAGGTGCCGTGGTGAGTCTTGCCTTTAACTCCTCGAAGGCTACTTGTTGTGTGTCGCCCCACTTAAACTCCTCCCCCTTTTTCTGAAGTTCGTAGAGGGGGCTGCACAGATGGGCAAATCCTCGCACAAACCGTCTGTAGTAGTTACACAAGCCGAGAAAAGCCTGGAGCTCAGTGAGGTTTCTTGGGGTCCTCCAGTCGTTCACAGACTTCACAAGCTCCGGGTTCGGGCTGACTCCGTCTCCGCTCACGACATGCCCCAAGAACAGGACCTCCCTCCGCAGCAGGTGGCATTTAGATGGCTTGAGTTTGAGACCGTACGCCCGGATGCGCTCCAAGACCTTCCCCAGGCTCTGCAGACCCTCTTCGACTCCACGCCCCAGCACAATGATGTCGTCGAGGTATACAAGCAGGTGTCTCCACTGTAACCCTCTCAACACCACCTCCATCGCACGTTGAAATGTGCCGGGCGCATTGCACAGCCCGAAGGGCATTCGGGTGTACTCGAACAGCCCATAGCGTGTTATAAAGGCTGTCTTTCCACGATCATCCGGGTGCACTCCAATCTGCCAATATCCACTTTGCATATCTAAAGTCGAGAATACAGTGGCCCCCTCGAGGGTGTCCAGACACTCTTCGATCCGCGGCAGTGGATATGCATCTTTGAGAGTCAGGTCGTTGAGTCTTCTATAATCTATGCACCACCGCACACCTCCGTCCTTCTTTCTAACTAACACCACTGGAGAGGCCCATTCCGAAGTGGATGGTGTAATCACTCCGGCCTCTAGCATGCTCTTCAGGTGCCGCTCCTCTTCTTGTTGAAAGCCCAGGGGCGTGCGCCGAGCCGGTTGTCGGACAGGTTGGCCTTCGCTAGTGTTGATTCGGTGCTGGACCGCATCGAAGCGCCCCAGGTCCGCGTCACTGGCCGCGAACACGCCCTGGTGTTCAATCAGGAGTTGTTGCAGGGCCCTCCGCTGATCCTCATCCAACCCTTCACTGGCGGACTCATACAGGGACGACAGATGGTCGGGCAGACCCATAGTTGGTGACGACTCCATCCGTCGGACTGTGGCTGGTTCATTTTTTCGGCTCATGTCGTCCTCTTGTGGGGCCTGAAGCTCCTCTTCCGCCTCCACTAGCACGCCGAGGCAGGCTCCTTTCTTCAGCCTAACTTCTTTCGGCATCAGGTTACACAGTCGCACAGGGACGTGTGGGGCAACGTTGACCAACACACTGCCAGATGAAACTCCCTCGGTGAGGCCAGCAGGCTCCAGGACGGCGGAGATACCTGCCTTGGGGCTTTCCACCACACCCCAGACGTCCTGCTCGCTCTCCGCTGATAGTGTCAAAGAGTCCTGCAGCAGTACGCGAGAGACGGCGTACTCCCCCACGGACGTACCCACGATAACTGTGGCCACTGGCTCCCCTTCGACGTAGACCTGGCCTCCCCCGGATACAGTGACATGAGCGGCCAACATGAGATCTAGGCCCAGGAGGAAGGGGTCGCGGATGGGCGCGACGAACACATCCCATTCGATGGTCTTGGGGCCCAAGCGGATGGTCACCCTATACTTCGGGATTTCAGCCATGTCTTTACCCTCTTCAGCGTTGCGCAGAATGGCGATTCCGACGCTCGGCTGGTCGGCCAGATTTAATCGTTGGAATGTGTCTCGGGACATCACCGTGGCTTCGGCCCCTGTGTCAACGATGCACTTCAGCTGCAGGCTGTTCACGGTGATGGGAATGACGAGATTCGGTCCATTCCCCGAGGCTCGGCCGAGATTGACTGATGGCTGCTCGCTGACCTTCCTCGGAGCCCTCGGGCTTGGTGACCGTGAGTTACACTCTCGCTTGAAATGGCCCTCCTCTCCACACTGGTAACAGGTCCCTTTGCTGCGGGAACTTGGGCTCGGGGACCGCTGCGCGCATTGCCCCGTGTGCGCGTAGGTAGCCCGCTCAAGCGTCCTTCCCCGTTCCACTCCTACTTGTTCTTTGGCCATGTACCGCTCGATGTTTAAGAGCACCTCGTTAATGTTGTCGATGCCACTGGCCAGGGTCTTGAGCTCGGGGGTGCTCATGCTGTCTCCTACCGGCGGAGGACTTGGAGAGCTATCGTGACGCCGCTCGTCTTCCCATGCTACTCGCCGGATTCTCCCTTTTCCTTCAACCTCTCGCCCCAGCGTCGCTTTAAAGTCATACTCGCGTGCCTCAACCTTCCTGATTGCTTCAGCTAGTGTTTTGGGTTCTGCCCCCAGGACTTCATACGCGATGTTTTGGTTCTTCAGCCCGCGCAGAAAGGCTTCTGCAGCGTAGGCCTCCTGCAGTGTAACACCAACCTGCGGGTATGCCAGTGTGACAAGTCTCCTCACTTCCTCGCCAAACTCATAGAGGGTCATCTCTCTGGCCTGCTTAACCTCGCTGAGTTTACGGCGCGCAGTTCCCTCAGGCAGCTCTTTACCGTAGCGGCGGCGTAACTGGGTGATGAGCGCGTAGTAGTCATCTTTTATCGGAGCCGGCTGCGCGATGACAAAAGACATGGCGTTGTCCCTCAGTCGGAGATACAAGGCGTCCAAACAGGTCTCGTCGGTCCAGCCCCTCTTTCTCGCCATCCGTTCGAATGGTCCAACGAAACTATCCCAGTCGCCCTTACCATCAAAAGTGGCGAGGAGCTTGATGTCATTTTCGTGTCCTCGGTCGGGACCTTGTGAGCTTCGGTTGCCGCTCCGACTTTGAAGGTCTCCTGTCTGGCTCTGTTGACCTCTAGAGGAACCTGCCTGCCCTCCAACGCTGTCATCCAGCAGGTTTCGGCCGCCGTTGCTGTCCAGGGACATTTGGCCACCCTGCATCCCGTCGGGGGGTGGTACTGCAGTCGCTCCATTTTTTCCACCATGACCGATCGGAGTGCTGGTAAGTGGTGCGGGCTCACTGGGTCCATTTCCTGTATAGCGCAGGGCTGCAGGGGCCGCTTTGCTGCTCGGCCTGGCTGGCGTCTCCTCGTTGCGCCGGTCGCTCAAGTTAGCCACTGCGGCCATAGCTGCTGGCAACAGGTGATCAGCGCCGTCTCGCTGTCTGGCCCCTGGGTTCTCCCGGGCCGGGGTGAACTGCGAGAGTAGGCTCATGTCTTGCACCGTTCTGCTAGTTCGTTCTCCGAGCGCAGCCCCTGCCGACCCTACACCACTATCGCTTTGAGGGCTACTAGGAGAAACCCCTTGCTTCACTACTTGAGCGATGGGCGACAAACCGGGAGGCTCACCTTGGATATCTGAACGATGACGGGCCCAATCGGTGCGCTGAATGGGAGGTGTGGGGGGACGAGATCGCTTAGCCACCGCTTCCGCTAGTCCATCGATACGCGCTGTGAGGGCCTCCATCTGCATCTCTATCTGGCGTTGCATCTTAACCTGGGTCTGGCGTTCCATGTTTTCCATCTGGCGTTGCATCTGAACCTGGGTCTGGTTCATGGTTTCCATCTGCGCCAGGAGGAGCTTCATCCAGGCGTGCTCTCCGGGGTCTTCTGTCCCCACACCAGCACCATCCAGACTCAACTCAGACTGTTCTTTTACATTTTCTTTGTCCTGTGACATTTTTATTTTTCCACTGATTTACGTGACTACTGAAGAAATTACAGTGCTTCACAAAATGGCTGACTCACTCAGTTGCTAGCTAGCTATAGCGATGCCGCCAAAAAGCTGCTAAATGCTGCTTTGAAATGCTGCAGAATGTCAATGCTAATTAGCTAGCGCCACTGGACATCCTTTTGTGCACTTTCAGGGTGAAACTCGGTGAAAAACAATATCCTCACAGTGTGAATGGCGTTGAGAAACTAATGAGTCTTTTTATTCACTTTTTCGTTTGGGTTCCACTTCATGAAGAAGTACAAAATGGCTTCTTGCTAGCTGGATTAGCTCACAGTGTGCAGGCTGAATTATGCCGCCATGTGACCGGGGCAGGATCCTCCGGTGTTGAGATTATGGCGAATCCCAACCTTTTATCCCACTTCTGACACCACTTGTCGCGGTTTTTCTATAGCCCGGATAACTATGGATGGAGGCGGGGACTTTTAGGTGCGACAAACCGGGCTTCACCACCGTTAGCTAGATAGCTGCGCCAATGCTAGGGCTAGCCTGCTAGTTAGCTAGTTAGCCGTGTGCTAATGGGTTAGCAAGCTCACCTTGGGACCAGGGCTGGTGATGGAACAGGGCGGCTGAGCTCTAGGCGGGGCGGGAGATGGATGGCTGCTCTCCGGGGTGCGTGTCTCTCTCTCTCTCTGTACTCTGGCTCCGGTGTGACCGGGTGAATGTCTCTCTCAGTCTCTCTGGGGAAGCTCTCGGGGGTAGTCAGCTAGCTACAGGTACCGAGGCGGTCTGCTGCTAACACTACCACTGCTAGCCACCGTATCTACTGTCTAGCCCAGGATACGCTAGGTTTCCCTGCTCTATCCCACGCTAAGGTGACAGTCTACGATATGGTTACTAAACAGTTCTGGCGCTTTGTCTCTCCCGCGGTGTCTAATATAGTTGCGTCTGTGACAGCGCGAGCTAACCTGTGATTGGTCCTCTAGCTGCACGAGCCCAGTGCAACATTCCAAGTACATCCCCAGGCATTTCCCACTACAATATGGAAAAGCACATATATTGATCCTCGCTTGTTGAATTAGCTAAAAATCTAAATACCTGTCTAGTATGTAACGTGGATTTCGGTAACAAGAGGGTAGCTACCGGTAGTAGCTAGTCTGCAGTGCAGGGTAGCTAGTCTGCACTTAGCACAAAAGTCGGCGCCAAACTTCGATTTTCAATGCATTTCTTCAATAGCAACTTACCGTATTAACTGCAGCCACCTCTTCTTATCTTTGTCTTTCGGAGGAAAGCGATAGAAAGACAGTTTGGTCTCAGTTTTACTCTCTGATCGATTTAAACAAAGGGGGACACAGCAGTGAGGCATATTGTCAACAAGTCGATGGAGCCGGAAGCAAATTCGCGCGCGCGTGCCTACGCAACAGGGACGTGCCTACGTCATAGCTTAAGACGCGAATTGCTTGAATGGTTCTTCACTAACCGTTTGCTGATCATCAAGCATTGCCGATGCCTCATACCGCCTCGCTTCACTGTATGATGCACAGAAACCCATACTGGAAAGTATATCTACCAAATGTCGAGATGCTAAATGCCTGTGTATGTACACGGAGAGTCCAACCTGTATCATTGAGAGGAAAGACCTGGGTCTAGTAGCTGCAATTATAACATGATTGATAACTGTGTACTACTTTCGTGTCTTATCAGCCGTGTCGCCTTTCTTTCGTTTGTTGATCACATCATCTGTGAAGGTTCTCAGGGTGTCTGGGACAATGGACATGTCACTGAACGCTGTTTCAGAAGTTGCATACACATCAGTGTCGAAAGCCTTTGAGCGAATATCTTCCCTTATAATAGCGGCTGCAGTCTTTACCATCCGCCAACGTTCTGCTTCAGGGTTTGGCAATCTTTGTTCATACCAAGAGTTACTGAGAATCTTAAATCCCGTGTCTTTGAAACAAACAACTGGCGTTTTTCCACGTCTGCTGTGGAAGACATTCTTCAAGTTTTTGACATAACTCATCAACTGAGTATTGGCATTCATCATTTTCACTCAGGTATGAGAACAGTTCCTCATGTACCTCGCTCAAAGCGTTGTCTTGTGGACAGCCTGGCTCACGTTCTGATGGCAATTTGAAGAAATGTGCATAACATTTGCCATGCTACTTGGCTTCAGCAGCCACCAGGTCAATCACGGAATCAACACGCGAAAGTACTTTGTGTCCCCATTCGTCATCGCGTTCATCTGCTGCTTTGGCAATAGTGTCTTTACAGGACATGGTTCGTACTTCCTGTATACATTTCCCGCCCGCCCAAAGGCTTTTTTGTTTCCACTGATATGTCACAGTCATCGCCACAAAACAAGCAGTGTTGTTTAAAGTGAAATGTGGGCAGTGATGATCTGAGGGTTTTTTGTGTTTTTGGAGAAGGATGAAGCACGGACACAAATCCAGATTCACCTCTCACCTCACCTCACCTCTCACCTCACCTCACCTCACCTCACCTCACCTCACCTCACCTCACCTCACCTCACCTCACCTCTCACCTCACCTCACCTCACCTCACCTCACCTCTCACCTCTCACCTCACCTCACCTCTCACCTCACCTCACCTCACCTCATCTCACCTCTCACCTCACCTCACCTCACCTCATCTCACCTCTCACCTCACCTCATCTCACCTCTCACCTCACCTCACCTCACCTCTCACTTCACCTCTCACCTCACCTCACCTCACCTCACCTCACCTCACCTCACCTCTCACCTCACCCCTCACCTCACCTCACCTCTCACCTCACCTCACCTCACCTCTCACCTCACCTCTCACCTCACCTCACCTCACCTCTCACCTCACCTCTCACCCCTCACCTCTCATGAGAGGTGAGATGAGGTGAAGTGAGAGGTGAGGTGAGAGGTGAGGTGAGGTGAGGTGAGAGGTGAGTTGAGAGGTGAGGTGAGGTGAGGGGTGATGTGAGAGGTGAGGTGAGGTGAGGTGAGGTGAGGTGAGGTGAGGTGAGGTGAGAGGTGAGGTGAGGTGTGAGGTGAGGTGAGGTGAGGTGAGGTGAGGTGAGGTGAGAGGTGAGGTGAGGTGAGAGGTGAGGTGAGGTGAGGTGAGAGGTGAGGTGAGAGGTGAGGTGAGGTGAGGTGAGAGGTGAGGTGAGAGGTGAGGTGAGGTGAGGTGAGAGGTGAGAGGTGAGGTGAGGTGAGGTGAGAGGTGAGGTGAGGTGAGAGGTGAGGTGAGGTGAGGTGAGAGGTGAGGTGAGGTGAGGTGAGGTGAGGTGAGGTGAGGTGAGAGGTGAGGTGAGGTGAGGTGAGAGGTGAATCTGGATTTGTGTCCGTGCTTCATCCTTCTCCAAAAACACAAAAAACCCTCAGATCATCACTGCCCACATTTCACTTTAAACAACACTGCTTGTTTTGTGGCGATGACTGTGACATATCAGTGGAAACAAAAAAGCCTTTGGGCGGGCGGGAAATGTATACAGGAAGTACGAACCATGTCCTGTAAAGACACTATTGCCAAAGCAGCAGATGAACGCGATGACGAATGGGGACACAAAGTACTTTCGCGTGTTGATTCCGTGATTGACCTGGTGGCTGCTGAAGCCAAGTAGCATGGCAAATGTTATGCACATTTCTTCAAATTGCCATCAGAACGTGAGCCAGGCTGTCCACAAGACAACGCTTTGAGCGAGGTACATGAGGAACTGTTCTCATACCTGAGTGAAAATGATGAATGCCAATACTCAGTTGATGAGTTATGTCAAAAACTTGAAGAATATCTTCCACAGCAGACGTGGAAAAACGCCAGTTGTTTGTTTCAAAGACACAGGATTTAAGATTCTCAGTAACTCTTGGTATGAACAAAGATTGCCAAACCCTGAAGCAGAACGTTGGCGGATGGTAAAGACTGCAGCCGCTATTATAAGGGAAGATATTCGCTCACCTCTCACCTCTCACCTCACCTCTCACCTCACCTCACCTCACCTCACCTCTCACCTCACCTCACCTCACCTCACCTCACCTCACCTCACCTCACCTCACCTCACCTCACCTCACCTCACCTCTCACCTCACCTCACCTCACCTCACCTCTCACCTCACCTCACCTCACCTCTCACCTCACCTCTCACCTCACCCCTCACCTCACCTCTCACCTCTCACCTCACCCCTCACCTCTCACCTCACCTCACCTCTCACCTCACCCCTCACCTCACCTCTCACCTCACCTCACCTAACCTCTCACCTCACCTCACCTCACCCCTCACCCCTCACCTCACCTCACCTCACCTCTCACCTCACCTCACCTCTCACCTACCTCTCACCTCACCTCACCCCTCACCTCACCTCACCTAACCTCTCACCTCACCCCTCACCTCACCTCACCTCACCTCACCTCACCTCACCTCTCACCTCTCACCTCACCTCTCACCTCACCTCTCACCTCACCTCTCACCTCACCTCTCACCTCACCTCACCTCACCTCTCACCTCTCAACCTCACCTCTCACCTCAACTCACCTCACCTCTCACCTCACCTCTCACCTCACCCCTCACCCCTCACCTCACCTCACCTCACCTCTCACCTCACCTCTCACCTCACCTCACCTCACCTCTCACCTCACCTCTCACCTCACCTCACCTCTCACCTCACCTCACCTCTCACCTCACCTCACCTCACCTCTCACCTAACCTCTCACCTCACCTCACCTCACCTCACCTCTCACCTCACCTCACCTCTCACCTCACCTCTCACCTCACCTCACCTCACCTCACCTCACCTCTCACCTCACCTCACCTCACCTCTCACCTCAGCTCACCTAACCTCTCACCTCACCTCACCTCTCACCTCTCACCTCACCTCTCACCTCACCTCACCTCTCAACTCACCTCTCACCTCACCTCTCACCTCACCCCTCACCCCTCACCTCACCTCACCTCACCTCACCAAGCCTTACCTCACCTCACCTCACCTCACCTCACCTCACCTCTCACCTCACCTCACCAAGCCTTACCTCACCTCACCTCACCAAGCCTTACCTCACCTCACCTCACCTCACGTCACCTCTCACCTCACCTCACCTCACCTCACAGCATTGAAACTATGTCTGTGTTCAGTTTGTTTTGATGTGTTTTTGTGTTGTCGTCTAGTGTTGACAGTGTTAACATCTACCACTACACATTCAGCATTATTTAATCTCCAGATGTATTGTACCTCCAGATGTTGTGATCACAGGATGATATCATGATTTTACTGTTGCTTTGGGTTAATCACTTAAGGACCAAAAAGGGATCTACTATGCGTGCAAGTCGGGGTTTCAACATATCCTGTTGATTATGTGGCAACATGCTCAGGTTATAATGAAGCACTACCCAGTAATGCTACATGCTGAAGAAACACTGTGAACAATATGCAGTTGTGTTGCTTTTACTTTGCGTTACAGCATCTCTGCACACCCGCGTTGGCATTATGTGTGACCCGGAATAACATTTATTTCTGACAAGGACAAATAACGCAGCTTGTCCACACTGCGACAACTGCGCCCTCTGCTGTCTATGTGTCACTGGTACCATTAAGTAGGCAAAAAGTACATTCTACTGTTCCAATTACATGACATGGCATGACACTACAGTCATTTAGCCGACGCTTTCATCCAAAGTGACTTACACAGGGTGCATCATTTAACGTAGGAGATCAGGAGAACCACTAGTCATCAGGGGTCATAGTGCAACTTCTCTCTAAACAAGCACGTAAGAGCAAAACCAGTGCTACAGTAAAAGTGCAAGAAAGAGATTTGTTTTGTTTAATGAGTGAATACAGTAGGTGCTAAGAACAAGTAGCAGGGTACCAGTAGTTCTAGAAGAGGGGAGTTTTCACCCTGCGCCGAAAGATGAGCAGCGACTCCACTGTCCTGACATCAGTGGGGAGTTCATCCCACCACTGTGGGGCCAGGACAGAACAGAGCCGGGACCGGGTCGATCGGCAGCAGGGGCCTCTGAGCGATGGGGCAACCAGGCGTCCCGAGGCAGCAGAGCGAAGTGGTCGGGCGGGGGTGTGGGGCTTGACCATGGCCTGGAGATAGGAAGGGGCTGTTCCTTTCACTGCCCTGTAGGCTAGCACCAGAGTCTTACACTGGATGTGAGCAGCTACTGGGAGCCAGTGTAGGGACATGAGAAGGGAAGTTGTGTGGGAGAAGTTAGGGCGGTTGAACACCAGACGAGATGCAGCTTTCTGAACAAGCTCCAGAGGTCTGATGGCCGACGTCTCCTGTGCCGTATCGTCGGTGACTGCATATGGTACAACAACCACACTGCACACACACACACACCACATGGACCAACAGCCAGACAGCACACACACACACACACACACACACACACACACACCACATGGACCAACAGCCAGACAGCACACACACACACACACACACACACACACATACACACACCACATGGACCAACAGCCAGACAGCACACACACACACCACATGGACCAACAGCCACACACACACACACACACACACACACACACACACACACACACACACACACACACACCACATGGACCAACAGCCACACACACACACACACACACACACACACACACACACACACACACACACACACACACACACACACACACACACACACACACACACACACACACCACATGGACCAACAGCCACACACACACACACACACACACACACACCACATGGACCAACAGCCACACACACACACACACACACACACACACACACACACACACACACACACACACACACACACACACACACACACATACACACACACATAGCATGAAGTTGAAGAGTGACGGAGGGAGCTCCACACAGTAGTAGGTACGTGTGAGAGACTAGGTCAGCAAGAAACCACTGAAGCAAAACCAGCACGTCTGACTGGTCTCCCAAGGTAAATGTCAGAAAGCCAGTAAGCCAGTGATCCTCTTGAAGGTCTGAGGCGGTGTGAACGCGCACGGAATCCCACAGAGAAGACGCGTGCGCTCCAAGCTGAAGAGGCCTAGGGAGAAACAATAGAATTCTGCAAGCTTGTACACAAAATATATGATTTCACAGCTGAACCTGTTGTCTCTTTGTGGAATAATAGCTACGAATTAAGAGGGAACTGCTTAAAAAGTGTTCTGATATCGGCATGCTAACATTAATGCCAATATTACCTTTGTTGCCAAAAGTTTACTGTTAGCATAATTTCTGCCTTCTGATGTATTTATTGAAAATGTCATGTCTTGTCCTTTTATATGGGTTGAGGTGTTTCCATGTTAACTATTTGTTGGTATGACATGACATGATACTTTGTTTGTAAAGCTCATTTTGTTGAACTTATCTGTTCTGCAGCTTTTACGGTGTTTCAAGAAAGATGTGTAAGGGAAGATACACTAATTTATATTCAAAATAAGGATAAGAGCTGAACATAAATAAAGGCTTCTGGAAACATCAGTATGCTTAAAGCATACTGATCCAGCGGCGGCGCCAGAGTATTTCTCTTGGTTAAACTACAGTAGGGCTAATCCATACAGTGGTCGGGCTTGAATCACTGTCAAAATTTCAATGTGAATATATACACAATGGAATAGCACCCCCTCCCAAACAGCTGTAAATATCACGCATTAGGCTACTATGCAATACGATTGCACCACCGACTCCCTTTTTCACACGCAGTATTAGCCTACATTGAGAGCAACAGTTGTACGGATGGTCACTAGCCTACTACTAGGTTTAGATAGGATAGTATTCATGCTGACTCGTTCACAGGCTGCACGGCGACAGTGAACAAACACATAGCTGTTATTCCGTATGGTGACAGCATTAAGAAATAGAACAAGAACAAACACATAGCTTTTATGCTGCAGCATTAAGAAATAGCCTAGAACCAGAAAAAAAATGTGTCACTCCGTCTAACTTACTTGCTGCACCTAGCTAAATTATTGACAGGCTGCTGCCCTTTCGCTTACAACCCGAGGATGACCCAAGTCAGCTTTCCTACAGCCATTAAACTGACCCAAAGCACAGTTAACTGCAAACACGTCTGAGTTAAAAACTGCCATTCCCGCCAGGAGAAGCAAAATAACCACAAGCGTAGCCCAAAGCTAACAACATAAGTTAAGCTCTGCTAAACCAGGCTAGGCTAAGCTAAAAACAAGTAGGCTACAACACCATGGCAACAGTAAACAATGTGTCTCAGCGAAAGACAATGCTGTCAGCAGAGTTTCCAAATCAACCATAGTAGCTAATTTAAAATGCGTATATTCAGACTCACCATTGACGGCTTCAGAGGAGCACAATCCGGCGGTTGTTGTGGTTGTTGGCAAACATCAATGATGTGCTGGACCTCCAAGGCCTTCGTCCTTTGTTTGTTGATGGCCAACAGGGCCAAGCTGCTATTTCGGGCATCACTGCTGCTGTTCCATAGATAGTTCTTGATGCGACGGAGGCAAGAGAAGCTGCGTTCGCATGATGCAGAGGTCACAGGCAGAGTCAGTGCAATGCAGATGAGTTTGTGTAAATCCACAAAAGTGTCCTGTTAGGGCCGATTTAAAGCAAGAAAGTCTGCCATATCATCCACAGCATGTCCCTTGCTTTTCTTTCTTTCCAGCAGACACTTAACCTGGTGAGGCTCTCTTCTGTCACTCCATAAAACTGGGTCATGGGCTGCAGAGATGTCTTGTCCAGGAAAGACGCATGTTTGGGGCTGAGTGCTGAGACTCCGGTTAGCACACCTCCAGCCTCAGTTGAGAAACGCATTTTAATTTCAGCCGCAAGTTTGTCGATCAATGTGCGCAGCACATCTGGGGGCATATCAGCAACAGGTGTGCGGTCGATGGGGGCCTCGACAACAAGCTCCTGTAGCCGTTGAGGGTGCTGTGCCTGTCTCCTTTCTGGGGGGGGGGGGTCCCACACTGTACTCTGGCTTTGACGCACAGGTCCGTTGCTCATTCCCGGATTTCCCTCCACGACTCCTCTGTCCGTTTGTCTGACAGTGTCGCTATCACAGAGCCGCTAAATCCATTGTTGTGGCAAGCTCAAGGCTGGGAGATTGGAGCTGGTCAGACATGAATTTCGTGACGCGGAACAGATCCTGGAAAAGCGTGAGAAGCAAGACAAACTGTTCATCAGTAAGTCCACTCACGGCTCTGGCCTCAGTTCTCCTCCGTGCATTGGACTGAGACATGACATCCACGAGTGTTGCTCTAACTGCAGGTAGTTATTTACGGATAGCCACCGACGCTGAGTACTGACAGGCCCGGCGTGTGTCGGACAGGCTCTTAAGTTCGACTGGCTGTGCAGTTTCCATTTCTCTCTGTTTCTTGATAAATATGTCATGAGCGACCGAGTTGGACAAAAAGTTGTTCAACATTTGTACACTTTGAAACATTTTTGCTGTTGCCTCCACGTTGCTGACCACATCAACCGACACTAGGTTTAGTCTGAGCGCATGGCAATGGACGTACAACGCACCTGGCACCTCCTGTTTAAATTTCTGCTGTACTCCGCTTTTGCACCCCCGACATGACGGCAGTCCCCTCATAACACTGTCCCACACACGTTTTGGTCAATGTTGCACTAGCCTATGGTCTGCTTGATGCTTTTCAGAAGCGAGTCAGCATCCAGGCCATCGGCGTGCGTAAGGTGCAGGAGTTCCTCACGCACTTCTTCTCCTTTTAAATACCGCACAACAATGGACACTTGTTCAGTTTTACTGATATCTTTGCGTTCGTCAACCAGTTGGGCGAAATATTCAGCCTCCCTGATTTCATCACTTATTTCTCCTCTCACCATATCAGCCATTATTCGAAAAACCTCGTTTTGGATGTCTTTGTGCAAGTATTTGGCGTTTTTGGGGTTGTCAATCATTTCTTTGCCACCGTCTTTCAAATTCGCCAATTAAGTTTAGCAGCTCCACAAGTTCCCTTTATTTTCAGACCCCTCATCCTCCCGATGACCTCGCTGAGCAATGCCTTGACATGCAGTATAACGTGGGGACATTACAGGCTTAGTCCTTCTCGATCGAATATCCCATCCAGCTGTATATGTCAAACCAGGCAGCATTAAAAGATCTTTGCTGGCTACCCAAAAGCCGTGAAGGGTAACTTTTCCTGATTGGGCACCGGGGTCCATCCCCAGGTCGCTGGCTAATGTTACTAGCATTAACTCTACTAGCACTTGGATTAGCATGGCTAGTGACCTCGGTCGCTGGCAGTGCCTGGTGGTGCAGCTCCTTCTCCATCGCCTCTTCCTCTTGCTGATCTTCTTTCTCATGTTCAATCTCCTCTTCTCCTTGCCCATCTTGTTTATCTTCAGCGTGGCAGGTGGAGGAAGCAGGCTCCTGCTGCAGCTGCTCCTCCTCTTCTCCCTCACTTGCTGTGCTCGGGCCCGGCACCTCTTCCGTCCGAGGACGTTTAAAGATAAATCCATCCATGAGCCTAACGTTCTTGATTTATTAACTTAGCCTATATATTTATTCGGTATTTCGCCTTACCGGCTAGCGGCTACTAATTCCGTACACACCTAGCGCGATTAATTTGCGCGTTTAATTGGCAAATAATAAAATGACCTCCGATGAATGAAGATGTGCACATCAAATGCGAAGTTTTGCGGTGCGAGAAGCGAAAGAAATGTCATGGAAACGGTTTTGATTTCTGCGACTCGCCGGCGACAACATCAGTTTGACCAATGGTATTGCTCGTTGTACGTCAACGTCACGGGCCCGAGGAGAGCCTGACGTCGTGAGGTCATTGAAAACAACAATGGCGGAACGTCTTAACGTACTTGTCTCGGAGAACAATGTCTTGTTTGATAAACGTAATGTCAATTATAAAGACAACGGTCTGAAAGACAACACATACAGATAGTCTAGTTAAAGCAGCCTAGACAACTGTAGGATATGGACAGACAAACAGAGCCACGTCTTACCTCCGACACGCTGCCAGGCGCTGCTCGGGCTCTACCGGCCGGCGCCCCTCGGAAGTTGGTCCTCTGCCGACAGATGTGAGGCCCTCGTGCTGCCAACAGCGCCTCAGACTGAGCCACAGACATCCTGAAGTGAGTCCTGAAGCGACAGTGGTGCAGTTTCAGCTCTTGGATGAGCCGGTGAAGCTCTCCGTGCTCCGCTCTCCTCTCCAAGATAGGATGCACCCAACACTTTCCCAACACTTTCTTTCTCTCTGAGTCAGTGAAAGAAGGACCGTATCGTCGTCGCTGCTACTGCCTGTCTCCATTTGACCTCAAACACGCTGCCAGACGCGGCTGTTTTATTGTTTTATTGATTTAGTATCGTGGCGCGAAATACAACACGGAAAAGCGAAAAAAAGTTTCGCCCTTGGTGTGTGCATAGATTTGCTGCGTAAAAATCGCGTAGTTTATTCGCATCACGCTAGATGTGCAGGCTGACGCTGCGAGAGCGAGCAGCCCGTTTGTTTTTTTGTTTTTTGTTTTTTTTAATATCGCTACGCATCTGGCGGGCTCACGCGAGTGCGTAGTGACGTGTCAAAGTAAAACCTAGTCACCGATCTCGGGACAGTGACAGGCTGACGGCCACGTTGAATACCAATATGGGGATACTGAACGCTACTGAACTTAGATCAGTGGTAGGGCTAAGGTGGGGCTAACGCAATTTGTGGTCGGACAGGCTCTAACCTACCCAAGCCACACCCTAGCGCCGCGTAATTGTCCAGCTGGGGGCCGCTACAGCCCTCATTAACGGACCGCAGATAGATGCGTTTAACCGTCACGGCTTTCATCATATAAGATGAATGCAGGCGAATGACTTTCATTCATTCAAAGTCAAGTGAAGTCAACTGTAATGTCCGTAGACGCCTTGTCTTACTGACATAAGAATAATTCAAGAAAGAGCCGACTTCGTAGGTTCTTAACTCTGTGTAGCTTTTACTAGCGTTCATCCGACATACAACCTTCATAACATGCGCTTCTGACTTCCTGTATACGTCACACGCACTGCACGTACATCCGTGAGTAGGTCAAGTTAAACACGTGACCTTTCATTCATTACATCTCCCCCTCTAAGATTATTTTCTAAACATTTCTCTGAACATTTACTGCCAACAATTTTAACCTGTATATCACCCCCCTTTTCACAAAAAATTAAAAATCTCCCACAGTACACAAGTCCATACGCCTCACAAATCCAGCCGGATTGCTGGCTTGCTCACCCTGCCAGAGCGAGTAACATATGGTGTGGAAGTTGGCATTTCTGCTGCTCGGGACTCATCCATGTTTCCACTCTCCCCTGGAGTGACATGGTCAGGATCCCTGCTGACAAAGGTGAGTGTTTTGGGTGTGGCCAACAGGTGGCGCCTGTTCCTTCTGTAATGTTCACCTTGAGCTGTCTCCACTATGTAGGATCTGGGAGTGGAGCTCTGACTGTGAACAACTGCTGGCATTGTCCATGTTTTCTGTCCATCAAGTTTGGTGAGTACTGCGTCACCCGAGTTCAGTGGGCGCAGTGTCCGCACGCCGTTCCTGCGGTTGTAGTAGAAAGCCTGCCTCGATTTGGCTGCGGCGTCAGCGGTTTTGATCAGTTCCTCTTTAGGCCAGGCCGGTTTCAGGTTATGCTGCAATGTGGGTAAGGTGGTTCTGAGTCTCCTACCCATGAGCAATTCCGCTGGACTGGCTCCAGTGGAAGAAGAGGGTGTAGCTCTGTATGTCAACAGGGCGAGGAGAGGGTCTTCCTGCCTTAATATGCTTTTGGCTATCTGAACAGCCCTCTCTGCCTGTCCATTACTCTGGGGGTAGTGTGGCTTTGAAGTCACATGGATGAAATCATAATCCTCACTGAACCTCCTCATCTCTTCTGAAACTAGCTGTGGCCCATTATCGCTAACTACAATTTCAGGGATACCAAAACGTGCAAATGTAGCCTTCAGCCTAGCTACAACCTGACTGCTAGTAGTTGTTGGTAGATTTAGGATCTCCAAAAACCTGGAATAATAGTCAGACACTATCAAGTAGTTTTGCTTTTTGTACTCACACAGGTCTATGCCAACTTTCTGCCATGGTCTGGATGGGAGCTCACTTGACATTAAAGGCTCTTTTCTCTGTGTGTTCTTGTGTTCTCTGCAGAATTGACATTGCTGTATCTTTGTTGTAATGTGCTCTGTCATTTTGGGCCACCACACTGACTGGCTAGCTCTCTCTCTGCACTTAACTATCCCCTGGTGCCCGTCGTGTATTCTGTCTAAGATCACCTCCCTCATCTCTGTGGGAATGACGATACGACTGCCTCTGATGACTAAACCATCTACCTCAGATAACTCCCCTCTCACCTGATAAAAGTCTCTGACTGTCTCCGGCACTTTATCGACATACTCAGGCCAGCCGTGTCTGATGAAGCCCAACACTGTCTGGAGCTGCAGATCCCCATCCGTGCTCTGTTTTATCTCCTGCATCCTTTGAGGTGTGGCAGGCACCTGGCACACGATGGCATCAATGTGCGCTGCAACATCATCATGAGAAGCACCATCTCCGTAGCACTGCTCTGGACCTCTGGAGAGTGCATCAGCCACAGCTAAAGTTTTGCCTGGTGCGTATTCAGCCACTGCATTGAAACGCATCAGCCTCATTAACAGTCTCTGGCACCTAATGGGCACATTATCCAAGTCTTTGCTGTTCATGAGAGGCACTAGTGGTTTATGATCGGTGACAAGTCTGAAATTGTCAAGCCCAAACAAGTACTTCTCGAACCTTTCACATGCCCAGACGCTGGCTAAGCACTCTTTCTCGATCTGTGCGTACCTTGTCTCTGCGTCACTCAGCCGTCGGGAGCAGTAGGCCACGGGCTTCCAGTGTTCCCCGTGCTGCTGGAGCAGAACGCCCCCCAGCCCGTAGCTGCTGGCATCTGCTGACACCACCGTAGCCTTAGTGACGTCATAAAAGGTGAGTACCGGGGCGGTGGCGAGTGCTGCTTTAAGGTCTTGGAATGCTGTGTTCTGTGCAGGTCCCCACAGCCACTCTGTCGTTGCTTTAAGCAGTCCATAAAGCGGCTGACCTACAGTGGACAGCTCTGGGACGTATTTTGCCAAATAGTTCACCATCCCGAGGAACCTCTTGAGTTCCGTCACGTTCTGGGGCTGAGGAAAGTTCTCTATTCCGGCCACTTTGTCCGGGTCAGGTCTGATGCCTGCCTCGTTGATGATATGACCAAGGAAGCGGACTTGTTTCTGTTTGAACTTGCATTTCGCTTGGTTCAGTTTGAGACCTGCTGTTTCAATGACCCCCAGCGCCTCTGCTAGGCGCCGGTCATGGATTTCCTCAGTCTCTCCATGTATAAGGATGTCATCCATGTACACCTCTGTGCCCTCTAGCCCGGTCAGAGTTTCCGCCATCTTTCTCTGGAAAATCTCTGGAGCACTCGTTATACCAAATGGAAGGCGGCAGAAAGCATACCTCCCAAATGGGGTGATGAAAGTGGTGAGCCCCCTGCTGTCTTCATGCAAGGGGATCTGGTAAAACCCACTTGCTGCATCCAACGTTGTGAAGAACTTTGACCCTGCGAGCCTTGGCATTATTTCCTCCATAGTGGGCAGCACGTATTTCTCACGTTTCACCGCTCGATTCAGCCTCCTGAGGTCAGCGCAGCAGCGAACCTCTTTCTTGTTCGGTTTCAGCACCGGCACCATAGCGGCGCACCATTCTGTGGGCTGAGTCACTTTTTCAATAATGCCCTCATTTTCCATGCGCTGCAGTTCTTTCTTAACCAGTGGTACAAGTGGCAGCGGTATCCGTCTGGCTGTATGCACCGCGTATGGCTGGGCACCCTCCACCAGAGCTATCTTCACTGGGTCTGTTTTCAGCAGTCCACTTGAACCGAAAACTCCACTGACCTCATTCATCCGCTTCACTAGACCCATCTCCACTGCCTCTAGACGACTCAGCAGACAGCTGCCTCTCCCCTTGATCACATACACTGGAAAGGAGTATTGTTTCTCCTTGTAGTTGGTTGTGGCTTGAAACTGTCCTATGCAGCTGATGTTTCCACCTGGGCTTATGAAGCATGTGTCAGGAGGTCCCAGTTTTATGTTTGGCTTCAGCTTTTTAAATGTCCCTTGGTTGATAACAGTAGCGTCAGCCCCCGTGTCAATTTTAAAGGTTATTGGTACATCACTTATTGTTAAACTAACAGTCCAATCTTCCTGACTGCTCTCTTTGCCAACTTCTCCCAGAAAGTACAGCTGTTTAACCTCTTCAGTGACTTCTCTCACCGCTTTAGAGTGACATACACGCTCCCAATGTCCCTTTTTATGACACTTGTTGCACTTACTGTTCGTTGCAGGACACTTCCGCTCATCGGTGTGCTGCGTCTTGCCGCACCTCCCGCATTCATCTACTTTGTTGGTTGCCGGACTGCCGCCACCATGACGCTGTCCGCCCTTTTTGTTTTGGCGTTCGTCCCGCCATCGGACAACATTGACGTTAGCCAGCAGGGCCTCTGGTTGGTTAGCTTGGAGGCTGAGCTGCTTTGTTATTGCCTCCGCCTGGCGCACTTGTTCAATGACTTTCACCAGAGTAAGGTCCGCTGTGAGCTGGAACTGACGGGAGAGCACTTTGTCTTTTATGCCCACTACCAGACGATCTCTGATATGTTCATCCCTCTTGTCCCCAAACTCACAGTGTTCAGACAACTCATACAATGTCCGGATGTACATCTCCGCTGTCTCTCCTGGCTGCTGGCTACGTTGATAGAAGCACGCCCTCTCATGTATGATGTTACGGCGGGGAATAAAGTAGCCGTCGAACTTTTTCAGTACGATATCATAGTCCACTTTATCACCCTCCGCCGCGAAGTCAAACGAGCTGAATATCTTTTCAGCCTCGCTGCCCATTGCATAAATCAGCGAACTCACTTGAATCTCCCCGTCGTCTTTATCCAGCTTTGTCGCGAGCCTGAAGCGCGAAAACCGTTGTCTCCACTCCGGCCATTCAACGGGGCAGTCAAACTTGAATTCACTCGGCGGATTAAACTTCGGCATGACCGCTCGTGTTCCGATACACAGACTATTCTGACACCATGTAATGTCCGTAGACGCCTTGTCTTACTGACATAAGAATAATTCAAGAAAGAGCCGACTTCGTAGGTTCTTAACTCTGTGTAGCTTTTACTAGCGTTCATCCGACATACAACCTTCATAACATGCGCTTCTGACTTCCTGTATACGTCACACGCACTGCACGTACATCCGTGAGTAGGTCAAGTTAAACACGTGACCTTTCATTCATTACATCAACTTTATTTGTAAAGCCCAATATCACGAATTACAAATTTGCCTCAGGGGGCTTTACAGCAACACAACATCCTGTCCTTAGACCCTCGCAATGGATAAGGAGCACCTCCCTAAAACCCCTTTAACAGGGAGGAAAAATAGGAAGAAACCTCAGGGAGAGCAACAGAGGAGGATCTCTCTCCCGAGACGGACAACGTGCAATGATGTTATACTTACGCAATTTACACAATACATTATAGAAAGAGGGAAACAGAATTGTAAAGGAATTATAAACTATATGAACAATATAATATGATGAGCAGGATGCCAAGCAGTGTCCGGCAAAAAAAAAAAGGTAAAAAAAAGACATCTCAGCCATGAGAGATGTTGTATTTTAGCTACTGAGGTCATTTCCAGCTGTTACAGTGATTAATCCTACTGTTGACATGTTATCTTTATAGCGGACTTTTAACAGTGGAGTGTACGGTACTTGCGCGTCTAATCCCCCTCATGATGTCTGTTAAACAAACACGGCGGCGAGGAGAATAAAGAGAATCATTGTTGGTTCATCAGTGTTCCTCCAGTTCTCCTGTGCTGAGATCAGCAGTGAATTATTTGCTGATTTGCGAAATATGATTGACGTCTCGTTTACTTTCAACACTCATACCTGAACACATAATGGGCACTATTGATGCCCGAGCTACATCAACTGTGCGCATGCGTACAGTGACAGAAAACAGCGTTGGTCAAGCGACATAGAGTGAATGTAGAGAGGGAGCGGCAATAGCGAGAACAAACGTTTTCCGAAGGTTTTTAATGACTGCAGCCATGTGAGGTTCTTAGTCATACAGTCATAACTCTGTACTTTTTTTTCTAGTCTGATAGGTCCAGTAGTTTGCGAGATTAGCTACGGACAGACACGTGACTGAACGCATAACCCCTCCAGGTTACTGCCTGGTGGAGAAAGCAAACAACAGTTGATGTAGAGTTCACCAGTCACTCATGCAACTTCAACACATTCAATATAGACACGCTAGTATCAGTGCACCGCCTTCTATAGACTGTTGGCATCTCACTGTGCTTCTGTGGCACAAACTACAGATGGGGGGAAGGAAGGGATTTTCTACATAGGAAGCACGATCACAAACTTTTGAAATGCCTATGTTTGGCGTCATTAACTGAGAAACCACAAGGCGTTTTTACTGAATACCAGAAGTTGTTGTTCATGAGGGGGATAAAAATGCAAGAAAATGACCAAAAAAACGCCGGAGAAAATGGCTTGCAAACCTTGGTCTGCAGTTGGCAGGAGCGGAGTGAGTAACATAACTTATGCGGATATGTTTATGTAGCTAACTGTTGGTCCATAACATGGAATATTTTAAGATATGACATTGCAACAACACTTTGTGTTGTTTGTCTTAGTCTAAGACAAACCTTAGAAATTATAGTTGCCATGTTTGATCTTAGGTTTCCCGTGTTGGGATCTGCAGAAGTGTGTTTTAGAAACTGACAGTTACTGTCATTGCCTTCATTGGGTAGGGTAGGCTGCAATTAGATGTACATACATCTTATACAAAAACAAAAGCGATTAAATTAGTGGTGTTTCACGGGATTTTGAGAGTGGCTAATCTAGTAACGTTAAGTAAACAACCGTAACGTTAACATCGAGAGGTGCCACTGTAGAGCCGAAGGAACGGAGAAGACCGTAGGTTCACACTTTAGCCGTGTAGGCAACTTTCTTTAATCCACGGTAAATCGGAGAGACAACAAAACCACAGCTCGACTGAGCGGAGGCGGCAAGAATAACCAGAAAACTGGCTGGACAACCATAACTTAACCCTGCGTTAACCTGCCAGGGCAACCCTGACTTAACCCTTAGTTCCTGGGGTGAATTCTATCCCCAATACGTGTCCACCACATGAGCCCCCCCAGAATTCGCCCTAGTAATTGAAGTCAGGCAGGCGCGGGGGGACGACAGGCCGTCCGCGGCGGCTCCGGGTAACAGGGGCCGGAGTGTCTCTGGGAGGCATTGACGCGGGCCTGTGGAGGTTGGCCTGAGGAGCAGAACAGGCAGCGCGGGCCTCCACGGGGGGAGGAGACGGAGCCGGGGGACGACCGCGACGAGGAGGTTGGGCTAACTCCAACGGCTGCGTCAAGTCCAGGTGTGCGGGTTTAACTCGGTCCACTGAAACATGCTCGGCCGTGCCCCCCAAATCCATCACCAGGTGCTTAGTTCCCCGTTCCAGGACGCGGAAGGGGCCGTCATAAGGGGGTTGCAGAGGGGGGCGGTGTGCGTCGTGACGGATGAACACGTAGTCCGCTGACTGCAGACCTGGGGGCACCTGGGACACCGGAGCGCCGTGTTGGGCGGTAGGGACGGGTGTGAAAGCTCTGACCCCGTCCAGCAAGGAGGCTCGTTGGTCCACAGCTGACCAGGGACGCGTTGCGTTGGGCATGAAATCGCCTGGGACTCGCAGCGGCGTGCCGTACACCAGCTCCGCAGAGGAGGCTTGTAGGTCTTCCTTCGGGGCGGTCCGCAGGCCCAGTATGACCCATGGGAGCTTGTCGACCCAGTTGCAGTCCTTGAGAGTAGCCCGAAGCGCAGCCTTCATGGACCGGTGGAAGCGCTCACATAGGCCGTTCGCCTGAGGGTGGTAGGCGGTAGTGCGGTGAAGCTTGACGCCCAGAGCCTCACCCACAGCATTCCATAGCTCTGAGGTAAACTGTGGCCCGCGGTTAGATGAAAGGTCGGAAGGCGTACCGAAACGTGAGACCCACGGCCCAATAAAAGCCCGGACCACATCAGCAGACGTCGTGGATGCCAGGGGAACAGCTTCAGGCCAGCGCGTAGTCCTGTCCACCACAGTGAAGAGGTAGGTGAACCCATGGGAGGGGGGTAGGGGACCAACCAGGTCGACGTGGACATGGTCAAATCGTCTCTCCGGCACTGCGAAGCGTTCCAGGGGCGCCTTAATGTGGCGGTGTATCTTAGCCCGCTGATAGGCAACACACGAGTCGGCCCACGCTTTCACGTCTCTCTTAAGTCCCTCCCACACAAACTTAGCAGAGGTCAGGCGCACGGATGGCTTACCGCCTGGATGAGAGACGCCGTGCACAGCTTCAAACACGGGGCGTCTCCAGCTGTCCGGGACGATGGGCCTGGGCTGTCCTGTGGAGACGTCACACAGGAGGGTGACACATGTGTCGCTGAAAGGAACGTCCTGCAGGCGGAGCCCCGTGTCGGAGGTCCGGAGACGGAGGATGCTCGGGTCCGTGTCCTGGTCAGCGGCCATCTGTGCATAGTCCAGGTCTAGGTGGACCGCTCCAATCACTGCCCTAGAGAGGCAGTCAGCTACCTGGTTAGACTTACCAGCGACGTGCTGGATGAATTCCGAAATGTAGGAGAGTTGTCGCTGCTGGCGAGCGGACCATGGCTCGGCCGTCTTGGACATGGCAAACGTGAGGGGCTTGTGGTCCACGTACGCAGTAAACTCGCGGCCCTCTAGCAGGAACCGGAAATGCCGGACGGCGAGCCAGAGACCGAGGAGTTCCCTGTCAAAAGTACTATACTTGCACTCTCGGGGTGTAAGCTGGCGACTGAAAAAGGCCAAAGGCTGCCGAGCCCCCCCCCCCACCCACCCACCCACTGCTCGTGAACCGCACCAACAGCATAGTCCGATGCATCCGTGGTTATGGAAATAGGCGCTGTAGGTGAAGGATGCGCTAGCAGGGTAGCCTGGGAGAGCACAGCTTTAGTCTCGGTGAACGCACGGTCCCGCTCTGCTGTCCAGTCGACCGCCTGGTTGGGGGACTTGCCTTTCAGCGCCTCGTACAGTGGCTGGATGATAAAGGCGGCTCGGGGAATGAAGCGGTGGTAGAATGTCACCATCCCGATGAACTCCCTGAGCGCACGAGCTGTTTGGGGGCGCGGAAAGGCCGCCACCGCTTCCACCTTTGAGGGCAGGGGGACCGCCCCGTCCCCAGTGATGCGGTGCCCGAGGAAATCAATGGCCATCAGCCCGAACCGGCACTTCGCCGGGTTGACGATCAGCCCATGCTGGCTGCGGCGTGCGAAGAGGGCGTGAAGATGGGACAGGTGTTCTTCCTCGGAGGCGCTGGCGATGAGTATGTCGTCCAAATAGACGAAGATGAAAGGAAGGCCACGGAGCACTGAATCCATCAGCCGCTGAAAGGACTGGGCCGCGTTTTTGAGTCCAAATGGCATTCGTAGGAATTCAAATAGGCCGAATGGGGTAGTCACCGCTGTCTTGGGGATGTCCGAGGGGTGCACGGGAACTTGATGATAACCACGGACCAGGTCGACTTTTGAGAAGACGCGTTTGCCAGACAGGTTTGCAGAAAAGTCCTGGATATGCGGGACAGGATAGCGGTCGGGCGTGGTGGCGTCATTTAGTCGGCGGTAGTCCCCGCATGGGCGCCAACCTCCATCAGGCTTAGCGACGATGTGGAGTGGGGTCGCCCACGGGCTGTCAGGGCGGCGGATGATCCCCATGCGTTCCAGGTGCTCGAACTCAGACTTGGCAATGGCGAGTTTGGCGGGGTCGAGACGCCTGGCTCTGGCGTGCTTAGCGGTGGGTGCAGAGACGGTAGGCTGGGTGAGGTCAGGGAACTCAGCGGGGAGGCGGTTGAACTTGTCTGCCTCTGAGAGAGAGTTGACTAGACCTGCATAGGCCGCTTCCCCCCGCGTACATGCGAAGGAGGAGAAGGTTAAGGCGTCGACCAGACGGCTGTTCTCAATGTCCACTAGCAAACCGTAAGCGGACAAAAAATCAGCTCCGAGGAGGGGAAGCGTTACATTGGCCATGACGAACTCCCACGTGAAACGTTGTCCACCAAAACACAGTTCTACAGACCGCACGCCGTAGGTGTGGATAGGGCTGCCGTCAGCCGTCGCCAACTGGGGGCCCCGCTCCCCGCCCATGATGTCGACGTCAGTAGCAGGGAGCACGCTTCTTTGTGCGCCCGTGTTTAGAGAAATCGCCGACCGGAGATGGTGTCGAGGATGAAGAGTAGCCTGCTCGTATCGCCAGCACTCATGGCCACTACTGAGTGTTGGCCCTCTCGTTTCCCGTCGGCCTGTAGTTGCAGGGGGAACGGCACCGTTTAGCTTTCGCACCAAATCGAGCGTGGTACATATAGAGTCCAGAGGGCTTATAGCGGTCTGACGCTGTGGCGCCACCGTCGGGCCACGCCCGCGATTTCGGCGGGGGGCCAGTGAAGGTAGGAGCCAGCACCCCGGCATGGGAGGAACGTTGTGTAGCGACGAAGAATCGGTCAGCCTCCTTTGCCAGCTCACGGGGATCAGTGATGGTGGAGTTAGCGAGCGCAGTCTGGACGTGGGGCGGCATGTTGCGCAGAAACAGCTCCATAAACAGGAAACATGGCTTTTCTTGACCCAGCAGATTTAACATCCTGTTCATTAGCTCCGATGGTTTGCCATCTCCCAAGCCCTGAATTGCGAAGAGGCGACGTGCTCTCTCCGTTGTTGACAGTTCAAAAGTTTCAAGGAGGAGATGTTTAAGTGCGGCGTATTTACCATCGGGCGGTGGGTTGGTTATGAAACCGCTTATCCTGGAAGCCGTAGCGCCCCCCAGCGCTGCCACTACGTAGTAGCACCTGGTCTCGTCTGCTGTTATGTCTCTGAGCGGCGCGAACTGTGCCTCAGCCTGCGCGAACCATGTAGCCGCGGAAGACTCCCAAAACTCCGGCAGTTTAATTGCAACGGCGTTCGTAGCCATAATGTGTGTGGTTTCAGAAAACTTATCCGAAAACCGACGTCGGGGTCACCAGTGTAGAGCCGAAGGAACGGAGAAGACCGTAGGTTCACACTTAAGCCGTGTAGGCAACTTTCTTTAATCAACGGTAAATCAGAGAGACAACAAAACCACAGCTCGACTGAGCGGAGGTGGCAAGAATAATCAGAAAACTGGCTGGACAACCATAACTTAACCCTGCGTTAACCTGCCAGGGCAACCCTGACTTAACCCTTAGTTCCTGGGGTGAATTCTATCCCCAATACGTGTCCACCACACCACGGCATTTATTGTTTGTTGCTAGGTTAAACCACAGGACAATAAAAGACAAGCCCCTCGCCCTGGCGAAAACCAAACGACAGCTGTTGTGGAGAACCTGGTCATGGACCCAACCGCTAAAAAAAAAAAGAAAAAAAGAAAAGTTGTACGCCTCCATACTTTTGTATGCTTCATTTGTTTTCTTGAGTAGAAGGATGTCTGGAGAGCAAGGTAGTTACTTATATCTACTGTTAGATTCACAGATGGAAGTCACCGACTTCTCTGTACTAAACTTGAAGTACGTAATAAAATAACAGGAGCGAAGCGGACTTTCATTGTGCTGTGATCCGACTTCATTCCAGAGAGAGAGTGCAGAATAAGACAACTCGGAAACAGTGATGCCCAATATATGAACACTGGCGCCCTCTAACGGCAGCCTAGGGAAGTGTCCAGAGCAGACAAACAACATACACCACATCTCCTCCCCTCTTATTCAGCTGGGAGTTCCCCGAAAAACCTGGATGCCTATTTATATCTCCTGAATAACACCCGAATATTCCAGCAGAACAACACGGAATACTTTAAAACAGATAACATAACTCAAAACATCCTACTATCACTTGCATTAAAAAAACAGGACTTGCACATGTTACACAACCTGGGTGAGCGGTGGTAAACTGCCCAACTCACTAACTAACCTAGTGTGGCGAGTGCCACACTAGGTTCCTTTAACCCAAAGTCCATTACAGATTGAGGCGGTCTGGGGGGTTTCTTTCCTGTGCATTGTACCTCCTAACAGTCTCTGAGGGAACAGTCTCTGGGGGAGCATCAGCCTCAAACGATACCTCTGTTGGCCCTGAGTTTACTGGCTCTGTTTGTGGGACTAAGTGACTAATCGGGGGGGGGGGGGAATCCTGCCTACCCACTGGGGGAACTGGCACTGGATCTTTTGTGGGGGGAGTAGCTGTTTGCTCCAATGAGGTGGGTTGTGGTGGCTCTCCAGGCGTGAGCATTTCCGGGTCACAGGCCCTCATCTGATCTGCATGACATTTCCAGTGTAGCCCTGACCCCACATCTACTATGTAGGACACTGGCCCCGCCTGAAACACCACCACACCCGGCATCCACTTCTCCTTCCCCCATCTATAATCATGCACCAGAACAGAGTTCCCAGGCATGAAGTCTTTGTCCTTGGCGACTGGGGCCCTGCGACCTTCCTGGCGTGTCTGTGCTTGACCCACCATGGCCGCCACACTTGGCTTGAGGATGTCGAAGCGGGAGCGGAGCTGACGGTGAAGGAAGAGCATGGCCAGAGACTCATTCGTTGTGACATGGGGAGCATTTTCTATAGTTGAGCAGGAACGAATCCAGTCGATGTCGCATCGTGGTCTGCCCCCTGGAAGCTTTCAACGACCGCTTAAGTGTCTGCACAAAACGTTCTGCCAATCCGTTTGTGGCTGGGTGAAAGGGTGCAGAGCGCACGTGTTTCACCCCATTCGCTTTGAGAAAATCCGCAAAATCACTCGAGGTGAACTGTGGACCATTGTTGCTGACCAAAACCTCAGGCAGGCCATGACGGCTGAACAACCCCCTTAAATCCCAAACAGTCTTTGAGCTTGTGGTGGAATCCATCAGTTCCGCTTCCGGCCACTTCGAGTGAGCATCAACCACCACTAGCAACATATGCCCCTCCACCGGCCCAGCAAAATCCACATGTACCCTCTGCAACGGCATGCCCGGCCACGGCCACGAGTGCAGCGGGGAGAGGGCGGGAGCCTTCTGGTTGTGCTGGCACGAATGACACACGTTAGCCTGCTGTTCAATCTGAGCTTCAATTCCCGGCCACCAGAAGTAGCTGCGAGCAACAGCTTTCATTTTAACCACTCCCGGGTGCCCCACATGCAGCTCTTTCAGCAGTTGTGGTCTCAACTTTGGGGGTACAATAACCCAGTTGCCCCACAGAAGGCACCCTAGAACCACAGTGAGCTCCTCTCTCCTTGAGCAATAGGGCATCAGTGCATCGTCCCATTCCTTGACTACTGGAAACTGCCCTGACAAGACCATGTCCATCACATGAGAGAACACTGGGTCATACCTTGTTTCTTGTGAATATTTGTGCTGCATACAGGCAGGGAGTCCCGGTGGTGTAACAGCATGGTTTCCACAGAACCTGGTTTGTCCTTGTGATCCACCTGCAATGGCAGGCGTGAGAGGCCATCCACATTTCCATGTTCAGCTGCACTCCTGTATTGGATAGTGTAGTTGTGAGCCGCCAATACAAGGGCCCATCGCTGCAGCCTCGCAGCGGCCATAGACGGATGGCTTTACTGGGGCTCAATATTGTCATCAGTGGCCGGTGGTACGTGAGAAAGGTGAAATGGCACCCATACAGATATGCAAAAAAATATGTTCCCCAAGGCCTCCCGTTCAATTTGAGCATAATTTTGCTCAGCTTTGCTCAAGGTTCTGGAGGTGAATGCTATGGGCCTCTCTTGACCACCAGGCATCACATGGGAAATCACCACGCCCACTCCGTACGGCGAGGTATTAAATGCCAGTATGATCGGCAGTTGGGGGTCATAATGAGTTAGAATTTTCTCAGAAAGGAGCTTTTCTTTCATTGAGCAGAATGTTTTTTCATGCTCTGGGGACCACTCCCACTGTGCCCCCGCATGCAGTAGTTTGTGCAGGGGGCTGAGTGTTGTTGCCATGTTTGGGACAAATCTGCCATAATAATTTATCAGTCCTACTAAGGAGTGGAGTTGGCTTACATTCGTTGGGGCAGGGGATCGGCAATAGCCCTGAGTTTTTCTGGGGATTTGTGGAGGCCTGTGGCGTCGATGGCGTGTCCCAGATATTCCATTGAGTTCCTGAAAAACTCACACTTTTTCTTCTGCACCCGGAGGCCAAAGTTGTCCAAGTGACTCAGCACTGTCTCCACGTTTTTTAGATGATCAGCAACGTCCCTTCCAGTCACTAAAATGTCATCCAGAAAACAGTGCACGTTGAGAAGCCCCTGAAGAACTTGGTCCATTACTCTTTGGAAGATCGATGGCACTGACATTCCAAATTGCAGCCGGTTGTAGTGGAACATTCCCTTATGTGTGGTGATGGTAAGGTAACTGCGAGAGCCCTCCTGAACCGGCACCTGCAGGTAAGCATGGGAGAGATCCAGTTTGCTGAAACACTGCCCCCCCCCCCCCACTAGGGAAGCAAATAGATCTTCTATCCGGGGAATAGGATAATGTTCAGCACAAAGGGCTGGGTTGAGAGTTACCTTAAAATCCCCACAGATGCGTACATCCCCCTTTTTCTTGGCACAATGGTGGCAGCCCACTCACTGAATTGCACTGGGGAAAGAACACCTAGTTGTTGCAGGCGCTCCAGTTCTGCTTCCACTTTGGGCCTGAGTGCATATGGGACCACACAAGCCTGACAGAACTTCGGTGATGTTCTGGCTTCAGTGTCAGTACTACTTCACAGCCTTTCAGAGTTCCCAGTTCATCTTTGAATACATTTGCATGTCGGTGTAGCACGGCTTCCAACGTGTCTCTCCGCATGTGATGTATGGATCTGACAGTTTCTATGGCTCTCCAGTTCAGTCTCAATCTTCTCAGCCACTCCCGCCCGAAAAGTGTTGGTGCATTACCTTTCACCACATATAGGGGGAGTCATACTCTTTGCTTGTTTATCTGCACCCTAATCTTCAGGACCCCAACATTGGGGATCACTTGACTTGAGTAGGTTTTCAGCAGGATGCGGGTGTGGCACAGGGGAACGTGGCTGAATTTAGCTTTGTACAACTCTTCTGAAATAATGGAGACTGCTGCACCAGTGTCTAGTTCCATCTCTGTTGTTAGGCCCTCTACTTTTGGCGTGACCCACATTACTGAGTAGGCCGGATTGTCCTGCTGTATGAAATTTTCACTCACAGCTATGTCTACCTTGTGCAGGGCTAATTCAGCGTCTGAGTCAGTATTAGTGTCACTCGCTTAGCACTGGTGTCCATTTTATTTAACTGTTTCTTGGAACAATCTTTCCCTTTCTGCCCTTTTATTTTCCACATTGCGTTACCTGCCTTATTTCCCTGCTTGCTCTCTCTGCATGTGTGCGAAATGTGGCCTTTCTTACTGCAGCGGTGGCTGAGCTGATCTTTGTAGAAACAGTCACTTTCGGTATGATTTGTCCTGCCACATCGAGTGCATGTCCTCCCCGGAGTGACTGGAAGACATGGCATTCACTTTCAAGGAGCCGCTGAGCTGCTAGGACTCCCTTGCCACCGTCTCCATAGAGATGGCGATTTCCACTGCTCTCTGGTAGGTGAGGGCAGGCTCCGTTAACGACTTCTTCTGAAAGGACTCGCTGTTGAGGCCACAACGCATCATGTAAATAAGCCCCAAACTCACAGTGCTCCGACAGTTTTTTTTTTAGATCAGCAATATACTGTGCTATTGTTTCCCCCTCCACTTGGTTCCTTTTGTGAAAGCGATATCTTTCGGCGATCACAATGGGCTTCGGGGAGAAATGGGCCTGCAATACAGCCACAGTCTGATCATATTGTAGCGAATTCGGACGGCAGTCAGGGAGACCGTCGCCCCAGCCGGGACGCGAACCCGTGTCTCCCACTCCGCAAGCGACAACGTTAACCAGTCGACTAAAGGGTCCGACCCATAAGTCAAGGACCAACGTGTCTACTTATCCATGCATGCTACAATATGTTTTCCCTCCTGGCTTGTCTGGGGCAATTAAGCTGTGCAATAGCCCATAAGTTGTCGGCCCGATCACACTTAAAAAAAAACTGACAGCTTCTTATCCCCGTCAGTCCCATTTGCCAGCACAAAATGTTCAAACCTCTCCACATATGTTGACCACTGCTCCGCCGCCTCGTCAAAGGCATCAATATGCCCGATGATCCCCGCCATCTCTTCTTTGAAGTGATACCGGCACTGCTAACTAGCAACTAGCACTGTTAACCTAGCCACACGTTGCTAACTTGCTAACGCAGAGTCTTCATTACCACAGCGTTGTAGGGAACGCCAGGTGTACCATCCTCGTCGCCAATTTGTTAGATTCACAGATGGAAGTCACCAACATCTCTGTACTAAACATGAAGTACGTAATAAAATAACAGGAGCGAAGCGGACTTTCATTGTGCTGTGATCCGACTTTATTCCAGAGAGAGAGTGCAGAATAAGACAAACCGGAAACAGTGATGCCCAATATATGAACACTGGCGCGCTCTAATGGCACCATAGGGAAGTGTCCAGAGCAGACAAACACAAAATACATCACATCTACTGCCTCAGGCAAATCTTTTAATTCAGTTGAAAAATCGCTCCTCTTCATAACATAAGGATCATGTCCAACATATCCTATTTTCTGTTTATACCTTTCTCTCATAATATTGTCTAAACTAGCACATTTCGGGCTTTCCTCCATCTCGTCCATTCTGCTTTTCACTTCCTGCCCTCCATCTGAATCTCTGAATCTCACGCGTCATCAGAATCACGTGACTGCAAACAAGCTATAAGACAAATGTGCACTCCAACCTGGAGTTGAGGTTCCACACCTTCCACCTCACTCGAGAGACTCCTGGCAACCTTTTCTCATTAAACTCATTCAGTAATTTAGTCCGTTTGGGAGAACGTGTAAATAAATGCAGACAATCCTACCAGATTAACACAAAACACAAACTAGATCTGCAAAACGATTGTCAGTAGTTTTGAATGTAGCAGCCATTGTTGCGGTTACACCGCCCCGAGCTGCCTCCCCGGCACGTTCAAGCCACTCCCCCAGCTCGGACATGCCGGAAACATCCGAGCGCTCGGCTGCGCTGCACCTGGTGTTTGCCATCTTCCATCATGCACACCTGCGGCAATCAGGCAGCCCCCTAGAAGAAGCCTGCCAGAACGCCCGTCTGTGATTCGACGTACTGAACCCCGTGCGAAAGCTCTGACAAGCCCTCCGGCGTTCCGTGCCCTCTTGCTATTTCGTTAATTCCCAGTGTCTATTTTCGTGTCTCTCTTTTTTCCTTCCGAGGACACTACCTCCGCGACTTCCACGGCTCCCCGCGTCTCCCTTGCTCCTCGCCCCCAGCGACCTTCACGCCCCCCCCCCGGACCTTTCCAGCGATCTCCCTCCGTGTCTCTCTACCTGGACCCCTCCTACTCGGGCTTGAATTACTGCTCGCTCTACGGATTCGGACTTTGGTAGCCAGGCGCACATCGTCTCTACAACGCTCACCTGTTATTATCCCCTGTGGCAGTATTGATTGTTTTTTCTCCCCTGCATTAAATCGCCCTTCGGGTTATCCCGGTCCCCTATTGTCGGTCTGTCCTTTTGGGTTTCGCTACACTGGCCTGGACCCCGGAAGCAGAGGCCCTGAAGAAACTGTTTTCAACTGCTCTGGTGCTCGCCCACCCGGACCCGTCCAGGCAGTTCATCGTGGAGGTGGACGCGTCGGACACGGGCATCGGAGCCGTCCTCTCTCAGCGGTCGGAGGAGGACCAGAAGATCCACCCGTGCGCCTTCTTCTCCCGACTTTTCAGTCCCGTGGAGAGGAATTACGACATCGGCAACAGGGAGTTGTTGGCTGTCCACGCCACCCTCGAGGAGTGGAGACACTGGCTGGAGGGAGCAGGGCAGCCGTTCATCGTATGGTCCGATCACAAGAACCTGACCTACGTGCGGACGGCTAAGAGGCTCAACCCCAGGCAGGCGCGCTGGGCTCTTTTCTTCAGCCGGTTCGACTTCACCCTCACTTACTGCCTGGGCACCAAGAACATCAGGGCAGACGCCTTCTCCCCTCTGTTTCCCGAGGGGTCCCCTGACGCCCCAGACACCATCATTCCCCCAGCCCGGGTGGTGGGTGTCATCACCTGGGCCATCGAATTGGTGGTGAGAAGGGCACAGCGCGCCCAGGCAATGGAACCGGCTATTTGTGCCTCCCTCTGTCCGGCCCCAGGTGCTGGAGTGGGGCCACTCCAGCCGTTTTGCCTGCCACCCCGGTGTCCACCGGACGGTGGCCTTCATCCGCAGGTGCTTCTGGTGGCCCACCATGGAGGCAGACACCAGAGAGTTCGTGGCTGCCTGCACCACCTGCGCTCGCAGCAAGGCTCTCCATCGCCCTCCAGCAGGTCTCCTGCGCCTCCTTCCTGTCGGCGGCCCACCTTGGTCCCACATTGCCTTGGACTTTGTAACTGGCCTCCCCGTGTCCCAAGGCAATGACACCATTCTGACCATTGTCGACCAGTTTTCCAAGGCCGTCCACTTTGTTGCCCTCACCAAACTCCCCTCTGCAGCCGAGACGGCGGACCTTCTCGTCTCCCATGTCGTCCGCCTCCATGGGATCCCCCTGGACATAATCCATGGGCCAGACGTTATTTCGGTACACTCAAGGTGGCAAAACTTACTTATAATTTTTGAAAGGATCCATGTCTGTAGATGATATTTTGGTATGATAACCATTCCTGAGTGGCAGCTGTATCACAGTTATCAGCTCATGAAGTTAACCACCCGCTAAACTAAATTGCATTTTACACGCTGGTGCATATCCTGGTTTAGCCTCATGGTCAGGACATTTTTCAATGTTCTATAATATTGTCTTTGGTATCATTTTAAAGGGGACCTTCTTAGCTTTCATTCAAGCCCTGTTGTGGATATTTCTCACAAATATAGAGGTCACTTGAGCTCTTCAACCCGTCAATAACACACATCTTTCTGCAATTTTCGCCTAAACTATGTACTTTCTTTTAGCCCTGTGGCATCTAGGAATATCAGGGACACAAAACACAAAAACTGGAATACTCACAGGACTGTAAAGATTCAGGAAATGTATAATATACCCATACTATTTCATTGTGTGAGGTGATTGTGAACCTTAAATTAGAACTAGACCAAAGCCAGTTAGGTCACAAACTGGTCTCTATACATTTGTTTAAATACACAATCAAAATACATGATAAAAAGGAATACCATAGTGAGGTAATGAACTATTTTAATATTTTAAACAACATTGACATTTACATATACTTAGTCAATGATATATGTAATGGTAATGGGTAGGGTAATAGGTATATGTGAATATGGTTACATTATTGTTATCAAGCTCTGGGTAACCAAGTCCAGAATCAACATCCTGTGCATCAATAGACTACTACCACAGTAATACCATCAGAATCATCACACTGTCTTCATCAAACTGCTCGTTTCTCTCATCATCTGACTCCCCAAGTTCAAAGTCCAGTTCTGGACCATCCTGCTGTTGTTGGTTACTGCAGGTCTGTAACCTGCACATGTCTGTGCATGGAAGTCCATTTGACAGGCACATGCAGCTTGGCATTTTGCATGAATGCACACACTTGCATGTTAGCATTTCCAAGACTACATCTGGTGCAGGTGGGGAGCGCATCCAGTAAATGGCCAGCTTGCCTTCATCGTCTGTCCATCCATACTCAGTAGGGCTTGGCACCACAGGGTTAGCCTGCAGACAGCACTTCCATATTGCTGCCTGATAGTTGGCTCGTTGAACATGCATAAAGAGACAGTCTCTACATGGTGGCAGCTGGCTGGACTCAACCTCTCCCCTTTTGGTGCAGAAGAGCTGGTAACGCAGTTTGTTCACCTCAGCAGTGCTGCTATTAGCAACATACATCCGACAGGTGAACTGCTCAATTTTCTGGAACAGCTCATCACTCACATTCCATGTCTGTCCCAGTTGACTAAAAGTCTCCTGGCAGGAAGTGTGCTTTCTCACTATCTTCAGGGCATTCAGCTTCCCTCGACCAGCGAATGCACTGACAGTGTCGCAGCCTGTGAAGGCATGTAAGCCAATTAGGCTGTCACAGATGCTGTCTCCAAGTGAACTTGCCAGTTTGGTGATGTCGACAAACCGTGTGCGGTTCTGAGTCCCACACTTCTGGTAGATGGGACAGGTGATGTCCTTCTGGAAGCCAAGACAAAGCACCATGACATCAGTGTCCTCAGCTGTGATGATAACTGACTTTGAGCCCGCATTTGCAGCATGCAATGCATGCAGGAGCAGACGGGTGTCAGCTTCTTCATGTGTGGAGTGCAGTTCTGCTGCTTCCTCACACCCATCTTCTGTCAACTTGTAGCAGGTTTCCTCACAGGTCATGTACAACACCTTGCCATGCAGCATAGCTCTGTATCGTGGGAGTTTCCACTCTTCCACCAGAAACTTGATGAGACTGGTCTTGTTGGAGGAACTGCACAGAAATTTTCTCCACTGCTGGACGTGGTGTCCCCCTGCAAGATTCTTGTACTGGAGAGTGATGTCTCCACCCCGGTTCAGTCGTTCAGCATCTTTGATCGAAGTCTGGTGATAGACATCAAAAACAACATCAATCCTCCCACTCTGTGCTCCCTCATGGAGGACCTGGGTCAAGGCTGACTCTGCCACCTGTGCAAAGGTTTTGTTGTTGCCATTCATTTTTTGGACCAGGCTCATCCCATCAATGATGGAAGTAGATGGGATTGGGATGTCTTCTGCAGGAGATACATTCTTTTCAAGCTCTCTGGCAAGTGCAGCCTTGTTTGTTTTTCGTAAGGACCCATCAGCATTTGCCAGTGCCCATGGTAGTGGGCCCAATGGGTAGGCAAGGACATCCTTCAGATTCACCTTCCTGCTTTCAGCCACCAGGATCATGTGACTGAAAATGTTTCTATCTGCCTTCAGAACCACATCCTGTGCTTTCTTTCCATGAGCTTGTTTTGTGCTGACATTGGAGAATGTTTTCAGACTTTGCTTGGTCATCTTGTCGTGGAATTTCACAGGTGGTGGGTCTGCATCTAACCTTGTTTGCTGGAATGCTTGGTAGGCCTCTTCTCCTTTCTCAAGAGCTCTCAAGAGATCTATGGTCACATCAGGTGGAGCCATGTTGCCAGTGGAGAGGCTAACCAAATCAATCTCATCAGGGGACATAGGATTGAGCCAGTTATTCTCCATAAGGTCCATGAGAGACTGGACATCTGCTTCATCTCTCTTGATCCTTGGACTCTGTAGATCTGGATGAGACCATTTGCACCTGCCTTGACCTGTCAGGTCTCTCAGCTGTCTGAGGTACATGCTTCTATACTCAGCTGTGAGATAATATTTGGTCACAGCTCCTGGCTTCAAGCTGAATCCCTTTGTCCCTCCAGCTGTTTGGGTGTCTTTGTTCACCGTTTCTTCTATAGCTTGGTCAACAGGGATTCGGCCAAAGGGATTGGTGGAGCCCAGTTAGACTGAGAAGCCTCCTTCCATGAATTCTGTGTACACATCTGGGTGTGTGATGGGCAGCTCAGACATCTGGGCGTAGTAGTAGGGGAGGTAGCGTGCATAATTCATCCTGTCAAAGCAAAGCACCATGGGATCATTGCTCGAATGCTAGCCAAGTGTAGCATCCAGTCTCCCTCTCTGGATGCTCGGATGAGCCCCAACAAGATTTCAACCATGTCCAAATAGGACATCCAGAAGTTCGAGAGGCTGCCGTTTCCACCTCTAAGGAACTCACGGTAGACTTCAAATAGATCCATGATGCGTGTACAAGAGCTGTTCTCGAGGACCTCCTTCAAAGCATGTTGTGAGACTTCTTTCCCAAGGCTGTCAATGGTCTTCAGTGTCTCATTCAGGTGAACCATGTCATTCCTGTGAGTTTCTTCCAACCAGGACAGGAAACCATTCAAGGTCAGTCGCATGAGAGCCTTATACAGGAACTTGTGTAGTCGCACTGCCCTGTTGTACTTGCGGCCATCCATAACACCAGCAATTGAGCCTTCTGCAATCATGCCAGACTCAATGCAGAGGTCTTTGAGTCCAGCATCTTGGAAACGCTTTCCTATTATTGCCAGCAGTGTGCAGATGGTGTGGAATACCCCAAGCCTAACGATGATATCATGGAACTTGTCATGGTGTTTCCATGTGATCTCGACAGCCTTCGCATACAGGGCTTGGTCAAAGACACAGACAATCTTCCTCAGGCCTAAGCACTGCATGATGCTCAGTGACTGGTTAAGCACCTCGTTGACAGTAGACATTTGTGTCGCTGGAGCATTGATGGTAGGCAGATAGCCTATATTGTCGGGGATGACCGCCATCTCTCCTCGAGTCAGGATGTTGAAGCCTGTCCAGCTGCTGACTGACTGTTCTTCTTGTTGTGACATGCGTGCTAGGACCCAAAGAAGGTTTTTCTCTCTGGCAAGCTTAGTATTGGCTGCAGTATCGGCATCTGACGTTTTGCTTTGTGGTGGCCCTACCCGTTGTCCAGCATTGTAAGTTGGTAACATTGGTGGGGGTCCATCAATGCTTCTCTTCTTTGTTTTGGGAACAGTGGGCATGGGTTGGACAGGAAGTGGGTTGACTGGCTTTGCTTGCACAGCAATCCCATTGACTCTGTGAGATGTTCCCTCACCACTGACAGTTTCTTCAAGACGGTCGATATTGTCCCAGGCTAAAGTTGTGAATATGCCAGGATGGATGTTAGCTGGAAGGGCAAAGCCACTCCCTGATGATGAGAGTTTCTGGAGACACAGGGCAGTGTTGATCTCTTCCATCTGTGAATAGGACACACTGTGACCAAGTCGGTTGAGGATGTTTATCAACTCTACATTTCCTATCAACGATTTGACACTGAATGGCAGAACAATGTGCTTGGAAGGCTTGGTATTTCCACATGTCACTGCATATACTATGTCATGGCCAAATGACTGCAGAAGGCACTGCACTCTCTGGGATGCATGATCAGGATCATTTGAGCCTGTGAGTAGAGAGTACAGGAAGATAATGAGCGACTCTGGAATGGTAGGACATTCTGCTTCTGGTTTGACTTCAGGCGGCCAGGTTTGAGGAACATCTTGACTTTTAATGTCTGCTCTCAATTTGATGGCTGCTTTGGCTATAACATCTTGTGCACTGACACTTTTCAGGGTCTGCAGCTCCCTTTTGAGAGACTGATTTTCTTTGGCAAGTTCCCTCATGGACAAGTTATCGGGATAGAGGAGGAATTTTCCTTTCTCATCAGGGAATATCTGCAAGGCTCCAGCAAACTCACTCTCCAGGTTTCGCCTTATGTGCTTCTTGGTTGATTCCTTGACTTGGGCAATGCCTTGGGAGTTCATTGAAGCTACCAGTCTAGAAGAGAGATCAGTCATTGTCATCACTTGAGGATTGCCAAAAAGCTCCATCCTGATGAAGAGGAACAGCTCATTGTATGCCTTATTCACAGCAGCTTCATACTGGGCTGCAGCATCATCATCTTCATTGCTGGCAACCTCTCCTTTGGAAACCTCTTCTTTGGTGTAAAGTCTATAGCATGACCTGTGGTAGTGCCCTTCAGCTGCTACAAGGTCTCTACTCACAATGGCAAGGATTCTGCTGTCCCTTTTCTTTGTGGCTGCACTCCTGATCTTTGCATCAGCTCGCAGATCTCGACACTGCACCAGTACTTCTCTCGTATTCTGTCTCTTGGAATATTTGCTGTTTTTCTGACAAAATATGCACTCTGCATCATAAGTCCTAGATGTACTTGGAGCATGTCGAGCTACTCTCTTAGATTGTTTCTCTTCAGCAGAGACACAACTTTTCTTTTCTTTTGCAAGGAGGCCATCAAGAATTTGCTTCATAGTGAAGATACTGCAACACTTTCTGTGGTAGTAGATTGCTGGAATCTGTCCCTCAGGAATGTCTTTTGCCAGTTTCAAAACTGGTGCATGATTTCGTATCTGAGCTGCCCTGAGCAGAGTTCTCCATGAGTCGACACTTTGTAGTGAAACCAGCTTATCTGTATCATCAGAACAGTGGATAATGCACTCCACCCGTGGGCGCTTTGGTATTGGGTAAAAACTTGCTTGTTCACCAGTGGCCATATTCAGTCAGTTTTCACCTGCCACATACAAACAAATACATGTAACTTAGGTGTATGAACACTACTAAAACAAAGTTTACTTTGCTTCACCAGCGTCATATTACCATTATTTATCTTACATAGCCACAAATAGATACATTACCTAGTTGCTATGCAACAGCTGTATTTTGTCCACATGAGGCCGCTAAAATCAACACAAGATGAAAGTTCCTCGTTACCACTTTAACTAATCATATTAACTTATACATTAAAAGAACATGCTAACATTGTGGGAAATTAGCTTACAATCTTCTCCAGAGTGAGACAAGAAGATAGATACCAGTTTCCTCTATATGTGTTTAGTAGAAAGCTATCTGGCTGCACGTTAGCCTAGCTTAGCACAATGAATGGAAGTACACAGTACTGGTTATCCTTGGTTGTTGGCCAACTAAGAACTGTCCCAGAGTTTAAGCTAGGCTAATCAGTACCAGGGGTGTTGAAATGCTATATTTGTAAAAATCTGGGCAAATACACAATCGTGAGAGGCACAGAAACAGGTTTCCTGAAAGAAAAATGAAATAGCTGCTCATTTGGAAAGGTTATCATGTATTATTTTACTTCTGTTAGTGTACCAAATAAAATGGCACCAGTGAAGTTGTGTCACCTTGGGTGATATCGATATCTGGTCTGACCCATGGACTAACTGGCTTTGGTCTAGTTAGTTTCTTAGTAATAATGCCCTTCTAATTTAAGGTTCACAATCACCTCACACAATGAAATAGTATGGGTATATTATACATTTCCTGAATCTTTACAGTCCTGTGAGTATTCCAGTTTTTGTGTTTTGTGTCCCTGATATTCCTAGAGGCCACAGGGCTAAAAGAAAGTACATAGTTTAGGCGAAAATTGCAGAAAGATGTGTGTTATTGACGGGTTGAAGAGCTCAAGTGACCTCTATATTTGTGAGAAATATCCACAACAGGGCTTGAATGAAAGCTAAGAAGGTCCCCTTTAAAATGATACCAAAGACAATATTATAGAACATTGAAAAATGTCCTGACCATGAGGCTAAACCAGGATATGCACCAGCGTGTAAAATGCAATTTAGTTTAGCGGGTGGTTAACTTCATGAGCTGATAACTGTGATACAGCTGCCACTCAGGAATGGTTATCATACCAAAATATCATCTACAGACATGGATCCTTTCAAAAATTATAAGTAAGTTTTGCCACCTTGAGTGTACCGAAATAGGAAATTTTGGGCTCTGGCCCATGGACTAACATTGTCTTTGACCGTGGTCCCCAGTTCACTTCTAAGGTGTGGCAGGCCTTCTGCAAGGTGATTGGGGCCACGCTCAGCCTCTCCTCCGGGTGTCACCCCCAACCCAGACCAATGGGCAGGCAGAGCGGGCCAATCAAGCCCTGGAGGCGGCTTTGCTTTGCGTTACCACCAGCAACCCCGCCTCCTGGAGCAAGTACCTGCCCTGGGTGGAGTACTCGCTGAACACTATGAAGAGTGCGGCTACCGGTTTGTCCCCCTTTGAGTGTTCGCTTGGCTATCAACCCCCTCTGTTCCCCCGTCAGGAGTTGGAGGTGGCGGTCCCGTCCACGACGGCCCATCTCCGCTGATGTCGGCGCGTTTGGAAGACCGCCCGGACCGATATGTTGCAAGCTACAGAGCGGGCCCGGCGCAGCGCCAACTGGTCTGAGAGTGCCGGCCCCAGCCTATCGACCTGGCCAGAGGGTATGGCTCCTGGCCCGGGACGTGCCCCTCCCTACCCTCAACCGGAAGCTGGCTCCTCGCTACATCAGCCGCTTACACCATCGACCGCATCGTCAACCTTTCGGCGGTACGCCTCCATCTCACTACCTCCCTCAAAATCCATCCTGTGTTCCATGTCTCCCACCTCAAACCGGTAGCCTCCAGCCCCCTGTCTCCCCCTGTTCAAGTTCCTCCACCTCCCAGGGTCCTCGACGGTGGTGACATGGTCTGGGATGTCGACCGGCTGCTCGATGTACGCCGCCGGGGGCGTGGGTACTAATACCTGGTGGACTGGGTTGGCTATGGGCCCGAAGACCGCAGCTGGGTCCCCCGGTCCTACCTGGCCGACCCTGCACTCCTGGAGCAGTTCTATCGGGCCCACCCCAACGCCATCGGACAGTCACCCGGTGTCTCCCGTAGGAGGGGGGGGGGCTGTTGCGGTTACACTGCTCCCCCAGCTCGGACGTACTGGAAACATCCGAGCGCTCGGCTCGTGCTCTGCGGAGACGAGCGCTGCACTGCACCAGGTGTTTGCCATCTTCCATCAGGCACACCTGCGGTAATCAGGCAGCCCTCTACAAGAAGCCTCCCAGGACACCCGTCTGTGCTTCGACGTACCGAACCCTGCGGTAAAGCGCTGACAAGCCCTCCAGCGTTCCTTGCCCTCTTGCTATTCGACCTTCACGCCCCCCCCCCCGGACCTCTCCAGCGATCTCCCTCCGTGTCTCTTACCTGGACCCCTCTTACTCGGACTTGACTTCCTGGATCTCGGCCCCAGACTTCCTCGGACAACCCCTCGCCTTACGGATTCGGACTTTGGTAGCCAGGCACACATCGTCTCTACAACGCCCACCTGAGACTCACCTGTTATTATCCCCTGTGGCAGTATTGATTGTTTTTTCTCCCCTGCATTAACTCGCCCTTCGGGTTATCCCGGTGCCCTGTTGTCTCTCTGTCCTTTTGGGTTTCGCTACACTGGCCTCTGGTCTTCATTCAAGATACGTAACAGCCATAGGGCTTAGTTTGCTCACAACCCTCGAAAGGCTCAAACTCAAAAATGATGACGACACCGGAGCTAGCACCGATACATCGCAGGGCCCTGGGGTGTTTTGTCACTACACATCAACATTTGATTGGCTGATGATACGGTCACTCAAAGATGTAATCAGTTTGCAGCTTCGGGTTTGAAGGAAAAGCTAGCTATACCACTAGTGCTGGTACAAGAAGCTGTGATGCGTTTGGATGACAGGAAATCCTTGCTTAGCCCTGCAATAAAACGAGTAGTTCATTCAGACACATTTCAGGCACACTTCAATTTAACTCAAAAATTTTTGATTTTGACAGCCAGCAGAGAAGGCCCTGGTGGCCTTGACAACCCACCACTGCTCATATTGTTTGTCAATCAGTTTTTGTTTTGTTATCATTGTGTTGTGTCCTCTAATGCTTGTATTATTATTTAGTTGTATTTTCCTTTAAACCACTAGATGTTACTGCTAACTTTTGAGTATTGTTTTCACCAGAAGTGGTGTTGTGTAGTAGAAAGGAAGTGACATGCACAGAAACAGAAAGACACTGGAAGCCATCCATGCTGCAAGATGTTCATTGAACTGTAAGCTAAAAGCTAAAAGCTCTCCAGCGTCCTTTATATGCCATCCATCTCTACAAATTGGTGACGATGTAACCCATCTGCTATACTACAGGTATAGATGACTATTTTTTTTTTTTTTGCAAAGATGGCTGTAAATGTACCCAGTCCTGCCCTATTTCTGCCTTGTCCTGGGAAGCCTGCTATCCAATTCAAGACCTGGATGCAAATGTTTGACAACTATCTCCCAGTCATAAATGCATCAGGGAACGCGTGGCCCGTGGCAAGAAAAAGAGCTGTACTGCTTCATTGCCTTGGAACCGAAGGTCAGAGGATCTTTTACTCACTGCCAAATAAAGGGTATGATTATGATTCTGCTGTTGCTGCACTACAAGCACATTTCACTCCTATGACTAATGTCGTAGTGGAATGCTACACATTCAGAAAACGAGTTCAAGGCCCACATGAGACTGTTATTCAGTATGTGGCTGCTTTACGAGACGTGACTTCGGAGATAAAAGTGATGAGATGTTGCATGATCAGCGTATTGAGTACGTCTCAAATGCACACATTAGAGAAAGGCTGCTGCTAGAGCCTAGCCTCACTCTAGACAAGGCTATCCCAATTGCCACACAGATGGAGTCTGCAGCTGAACAGGCTAAATGCATGATTGGAGAAAAACCTAGCTTACAAGTACATAAATCACATCAACCACGGTACCAGAATAAGCCGTCTACATATGCACCTACCACTATGATCGCAAAGTCCTCTCATACATGTTTCAGATGTGGATCTGACAGCCATCTAGTGAATGCACCCTCATGCCCTGCTGCTGAAGCAACCTGCAAAACCTGCCACAAGAAGGCACATTTTTTCCAGTGTGTGTCGCTCTGCTCCCAACCATCCAGTGCGAGAAGTGGAGTTTCCGGAACTGACCGCTCTATGCATTCAAGAGTCTGCTCGCACAGCTGATAAAATAACATCCAATGTCAAAATCCAGCCATCAGACTCATCAACTCATGTCATGGACCTGGTACTTGACACAGGGTCCTCGGTGACCATACTACCCAGCTCTGAGTTTAAAGAGCATTTCAGTGAGTCACAGTTAGCACCTGCTACTGTTCGGTCAGTCTCATACGCCAAGACACACATACCTGTGTTGGGACACCTTTCAGCTACGGTGTCCTGAGAAGACATCACCGCTCCAGCAGTCTTCTTCATCGTGGAGAATGGGACGCTGTTGCTGCGTATGGAGCTGATGAAAGCACTGAACATCCACATAGTAGGTGGTGTTGTAATGTCTCCTTCTCCTCTTGCTACTGCTACAGATGCCCCTGTCATGCACCTGTCCGCCTCTCCTCCGCTCATCGGCTGTGCTGAAAACTTTGTGCACCGGGTCAAGGTTTCTGCATCTGTAACCCAGGTTACAGATGGGGCGTCTCGCCATGCTGAGGGAATGGCTAAGGTTGTGTCACCAGCTGTGTGTGGCGGAGCTGACACCTTCCGTAGACGACTGGAGTGCCCCCGAGTGCCATCGCTGAGGAGGTAAGTGGCTGGGCCCAGCTGACGGGTGACTTGGAGAGGAGAGGACCAGTATGAAGCCATTTTATTGTCCCTGTGGGGCCTGCGGACCCTGACCCAGTCTGACACATTGATGTCTGGCACCCTGGTTCGTTTTGACTGGTCAAACCGTTGCTTCATCCGCATCTGCTGATGAATGACTGAGGCTCTGACCCCAGAGGGAGGTGCCTGGGGTGTGGTGGGGCGGAGCCTGTCAAGGGGCATGCACAGTTCCCGGCCTAGCATGAGAGAGGCTGGGGAGACGCCTGTGGTCGAGTGCTGTGTGGCCCGATAGTGCAGCAGAGTGTGACGGATGGCCTGCGTGAAAGAGCACCCTTGGGCCATGTGTGCTCTGAGGCCGTTCTTCAGTGACTGGTGAAAACGTTCAACGCCGCCATTGGCCTGGGGGTGGTAGTACGCATTGCATATATGACGGATGCCCTTGCTTTCGAGATAAGCAGTGAACTCAGCAGAGACCAGCTGAGGGCCGTTGTCAGTGGTGATGGTCTTTGGGAGGCCCCAGCGAGAGAAAAGAGAGTCCAGGAAGTCGATGATGATCTGTGAGGTCAGTGCCGGAAGTGGTGAGTTCAGGCCACTTTGAGTGTAGATCGTAGGCGACCACCATGAAGCGTTGGTGGTGGGAAACTCCATGGATCTCACCACAAATGTCCAACTGCAGGTGTTCCCAGGGCTGAGAGGGCCAGGCGAGAGGTTGCAGGGGTGGGGGAGCCTGGTGGCCAGTCTTGCCACTCACAAGGCAGGCAGAACAGTCCTTCACCAGAGCCTCAATATCTCTGTCTATCCCCGGCCACCACACCAGGTCTCGGCAGCGCTGTTTCAGTTTCACAATGCCCAGGTGGCCTTCATGCACCGTATTCAAAACACGTGCACGGAGAGCAGCTGGGACCACTGTGCAAAACCCACGTGCCACGCAGGTGTCGTTCCAGCAGGAGAGCTCTTGTCTGACTCGGGCGAACGCAGCCAGCTCCTCTGGGACCCTGTGAGGCCAGCCGTTCTGGATGTAGGGGCGGAGCTGGGAGAGGACAGGGTCCTGTTCGGAGGCTGCCCTCAGCTCCTGCAGAGAGACAGTGGCCTGAAGGGGTGTGTGTAGCATTTGGACAATGTCCTTTTCCACACAGTCAGTGTCCGTCTGTGGAGCTGGGGTGGAGACAGAGAGAGAGAGCAGGTCGGCGACAACACTGTCTCTGCCTGGGGTGAACTGCAGGCTGAAGTTGTACTGGCGGAGGCGGTCAGACCAGCGGTGCAACCTCAGGGGTTTGTGACCTGTCCCAGATGGGGACAGCAGCGCTGTCAGGGCGTGGTGATCTGTCCTGAGGGTGAAGGAGCGGCCATAGAGGTAGAGGTGCCACCTTTCACAAGCCCAGATACAGGCTAACGCCTCACGCTCACCCACGGAGTACCGCTGCTCGGTCAGGTTGAGGGCACGGGAGGCGAAGGCGATGGGCTTCTCCACACCGTTCTGGGTTTGAGACAGCACAGCCCCTATCGCTGTGGCTGATGCGTCACAGGTCACAAAGGTGGAGCTGGAGATGTCGAAGTGAGCCAACACTGGTGGTGAAGTCAGTTGAGTCTTGAGATCACGCACAGCGTCACTGTATGCCTTTGACCACACCCATGGCTCGTCCTTACGCAGCAGCTGGCGCAGGGGGGCTGTGGTCGCAGAGTACTGGGGAAGAAACCTCAGGTAGTAACTTGTCATACCCAGGAAGGAGGCGACCTGGGCGGCCGAGCTGGGCTCAGGGATGGCCTGAATGGCGTCCACGTTGGATTGTAGTGGAGTTACACCGCTCGCTGACAGCCGGAACCCCACGAACTCGATGGCTGGCACAGAGAGGACACATTTCTCAGCATTGAGAGTTAGCTTGTGCTTGGACAGGGCTGCGAAGACCATGTTGAGGCGCTTGTCATGGATTTCACTCGTGGGCCCGTGTACCACTATATCGTCCAGATAAATGGCCACGCCCAGTATGTCAGCCAGCACGGAGACCATTATTTTCTGGAAGCAGCTAGGGGCGAAGCTGAGACCGAAAGGCATCCTGGTGTAGCGAAACACTCCTGCATGTGTCACAAAGGCTGTGAGGTTTCGGCTGCTGGGGTGGAGGGGCACCTGTAAGTACCCCTGTCTGAGGTCGAGCTTGGAGAACACCTCAGAACCATAGAACTGAGCAGTGAGTTCTTCGGAGGTGGGCAGTGGATACTTATCAGGGACCACTGCCTTATTTACTGCACGTAGATCGACGCAGACACGCAGGCCCCCCGACTTCTTCTTAGCCACCACGAGGTTTGAGACCCAAGGTGACGCGTCCGCCGGTTCAATGATGCCAGCTTCCAGCAGTTGTTGCAGCTCGGCGGAGACCCCATCACGGAGAGCCAACGGGATGCGGCGCAGTGGTTGGATGACAGATTTCACAGCAGGGTTGAGGAGAGGTTGATGGGCGAAGGCAGAGAGGCAGCCCAGCCCCATAAACAGCGATGGCCACTTCTGCTGCCAAGGTGTGGCAACAGTCAGGATTCCTGCCCCCCTTGTGTCTAAGAGGGAGAACCCCAGAGCGGAGAACAGGTCCAGGCCCATCAGGTTGGCCCCACGGCGTGCCACATGAAAAACTGCATTGGGCGCCAGCTTGGTTCCATAGCGGACAGTCACTTGGAGAGAGCCAACCAGATCGATTTCGGAGTCACCATACCCACAGAGGACAGCTGAGAGTGCGGACAGTGGCAGTGAACCGAAAAATTGACTGTAGGTATCAACATTCAGGAGAGACACACCTGCACCGGTGTCCAACAGCAGGGGGATGCACACATCATTAATGTTGACTGTGCATGATATGAATGACACTGGCCCGGAGCTCACCTTTTGAATGACGGCGGTTGAAGACTGGGGGGTGTGGCCCTCTGACCCAGCCGGGGAAGATCGACAGACGTTGGCAAAGTGATTTTGCCTACCGCAGCTACGGCATGTCTGGCCACGGGCAGGGCAGTTCTGAGCCCTTGAAACATGAGACCGAGATCCACAGTTACCACAGGACTGTTGAGGGCGGGGCCGAAAACGCCGTCGTTGCAGTTGCAAGACGTCCCCAGTGGAGTCGGCGCCCGCCTCGCTCTGGCTGGGTTGCGTCCCGAGGGGCAGCCGTGAGTAGAGGGAGGAGTCGTTGGCAGCTTGACTGGAGGTGGCCACTTGCTGTGTATTTAGCATAGCAGCACACTCAGCTGCTCCCTCAACCTGTAGTGCGATGGTTATTGCTCTGGACAGCAGCAGATCGTCTTTTTCCAGCAGGAGAGTCTCACGCACCTTTGCGTTGTTGGTGTGTTCGATTAGCTGGTCGCGAACCATCTCGTCCTGAAGCGCGCCAAACTTGCATGAGCTAGCTAGCCCTCGCAAATTAGCTACATTCTGCTGCACAGACTCACCAGGCAGTTGGTGTCGCTGACGGAATATAAATCGCCGAAGGAGGGCACTCTATGGAGCAGCGAAATGGGTGCTCATAAGTCCCACAGCTTCGTCAAAGCTTGTGACGTTCCCCAGAGTCCCGAGCACACGATGACCCTCTGCTCCCAAGCAGTGTAGCAACAGAGCCGTCTTCCTAGCCTGGCTCACGTCGTCGAGCCCTGAGGCGATGATGTAATTTTCAAAACTATGTAGCCAGCGAGTCCATGGTACCGGAGGCTCGCCAGGTAATGCCAGGAAGGGGGCAGGTGGTGGGAGAGAGATATCAGCCATCCTCGTCGCCAATATTGTATTTAGAAATCACGTCAGGACACAGCGCTGTCGCTCGACACAACCGCTACATTGCATTCTTTATTTAAACTGACACAGCATCACAGGCAGACCCGATCAAACAACCCAGAGCCCGCAGGCATCACCAATCGATCCCAGCACAATAGAACAGCACCAAATCAAATGCAGCACTGTCGATGTGTGCAGACAGAACACTCTGACCTCTGTGCATGAAAACATCGGAGGAGTGATTTTTGGGCTGGAGACATGTCTGCTGTCTGTTCCAGAAGAGTGTGCCACTGTCCTGTTCTGGCCGCAGCTATGACCCTCTGGAGGCATGGGTCAGACTGTATGGCAGTGTGGATCTCCTGCAGTGTCATAGTGCGGGGAACATCATGGTCAATGATGAAACGCACGTGTGCTTCAGCCAGCTCAGTGGCATGTGTGCTATTCGACTCGTGTGTGTGGACTGGGTGTCTGGAGAAGTAGTCTGCTGGGTTACCAACACCTGCCTTGTAGGTCACAGAGAAGTTAAGTTCTGTAGCTTTAGTAGCCAGCGTTCAATTCTGGGAGGGGGAGAGGAAGATGGCTTGTTAAACATGGGCACCAGCGGCTTGTGGTCAGTAACCACTGTGAATGGGCATCCGAGTAGATATAGCTGGAAGTGGAGGCAGCCCCAGATTATAGCTAAAGCCTCCCTCTCAGTCTGTGAGTATTGCTGTTCTACAGGTGACAGTGTTTTGCTGGCATAGGCAAGTGTGTGCAGTGTACCATCAGGGTCAGTTTGGGTAAGAACAGCCCCTAGGCCTACAGGGCTTGCGTCCACAACAACTTCTGTGTGTTTCGATTGGTCAAAATAGGCCATGACTGTGTCGCTGCTCAGTGCATTTTTGAGTTTGTCAAAAGCTGTCTGGTGGGTTGGGGACCAGCCCCACAGCTGGTCTTTCTTTGTGAGCTCTCTGAGAGGCTGTGTCAGGGTGGCTAGACCTGGAATGAAACGACCACAGTATGTGACAAGGCCAAGAAAACTTCTGACCTCTCCTGGGTTCCGTGGGGCTGGGGTCTCCTTGACTGCAGCCACCTTCTTGGGGTCCACTGAGATGCCTTGATCTGAAAATACATATCCGAAAAACTCCACCTTGGTCTTGTTGAAGTCACATTTGTCAGCTTTGAGTGTGAGGTTACATTCATTGAGACGTGTAAGGATCGCCTCTAGGCTCTTGCCATGTTCTTCTTGGCTAGTGCCATACACCAGCATGTCATCACTGACGTTCAGAACACCCAGGATGTCAGACAGTGTCTCTCTAATGGTGTTTTGGAAAATCTCTGCCGCTGAAGATATCCCAAAGTTGAGTCATTTGTAGTGCCTCAGGCCCACATGTGTTGTGAAGGTTGTTATGTAGCGGGAGTCAGGATGGAGTTCAATCTGGTGGTAGCCAGCTGTCAGATCAAGTGTGGAAAACACTTTTGCCCCGTTGAGGTCTGCTAGAATGTCGTCCACTGTGGGAGTGATGTGCCTCTCACGCTTGATGGCTTCGTTTGGGCGTCTCATGTCAACACATAGTCTGATTTTTCCTGGTTGTTTGGCCTTTGGAGCTACTACCACCGGAGAGACCCATGGCGTGGGGCCTTCAACACATTCGATGAGGTCTAGAGCCTCTAGTTTCTCCAGCTCCTGTTCCACTAGCTGTCTCATGTGGAAGGGGATGCGCCTGTGTTGTTGAGCCACTGGTTGCACTGTAGTGTCAATGTGGATTTTCACTTGGTGATCCTTGAGCTTTCCAATGCCTTGAAAAACGGTGGGGAATTTTTTTGGAGCATGAGCGGCACACGTACATTGTTGACCAGGCGGACTAAGTCGAGGGCAACTGCTGTCTGGCAGCTTACTACAGGAATCGCTGGCTTGTCGACCACGAAGAATGTTTCTCTGACAATTCTGTCTCGGAAGCCGAGTTGTGAGCAGAATTGCCCGCGCATTGGCAGAGGCGTGCGGGAGCCATAAGCAAAAAATCTGGACTGATGTGTTCTGCAGTACTGGGCGGGCTGGGAGTGATTAAAATGTGCAATAGTCCATTACATTGACTGAGGCTCCTGTATCTACCAGCACTTCGAGAGGCGACCCATTTATCTGAATGGTCTGTTTTGGCGCTGTGATAGCTGGGTCTTTCAGTGTAAAAAGATATCTGGGGGAGTGGTCTGTGCTGTCTTCATTGGGACGCGGTGAGTGGGCATTTGATTTTGAGGTGTCATCTGACTGTTGACATTGTACATAGTTCATACTTTGTCTTGGGCGCGACCGGCACATTTTTGAGAAATGATTCTGTTTGCCACAATTGCGACATGCAAGCCCACGTGCTGGGCTTGCATGAAGGAATGAGCCACCGCAGTTGAAGCACTCCGTATGTGCAGGCTGCCGGGCAGAATGAGCAGGTTGCCTAGCCCGCTGATTCCTGCGCTCTCGGTGGCGCAGAGCCAAAATACCATCCGAAACGGTGCCTGATCGTTTCTCCATTTCACGCGCTTGTTGTTCAGACGCTTCTTCCAGCCTGGCTAGTTCCAGGAGTTTTGTCAGATTCACCGTGGGATCAGTGAGAGCTTTTCTCCTAAGCTTGTGCGATACGCAGGTTTGCACAATGTGGCGTCTTATTTCTGCGTCAACATCAGAGAACTCACAGGATACTGCAAGTGTGCATAAGCGGACATAGTATTCCCCAACGGTTTCATTTTCAGATTGCGTAGATTGCCTAAACCTGTACACCTCAAAATCTACATTCCTCTTTGGTGAAAAATAAGTCTCAAGTGCCTTAACGGCTTTATCAAAGTCTTTAGCGACTCCCTTATCAGGCAGCGTCACAAAAATGTCATATACCTGTTCTGGCCGCATAATGAAGTAGCATGGCACGTTTCCTACTATTGTCTTTGATGTCCATGGCCAACAAGAAATTTTCGAAACGAGCCGTCCATTTCTCCCATCTAGGTCCCAACGTCCCCGGGGCACCTCCATGGATATCAAACGCCGGGAACGCGTCGCTCGACGCGAAAAACTTTGACATGATGAGATGGCGGATGACGTGGATGAACTTGTTGATACGTGCTAGCTAGCTCAGCTAATGCAGTTAGCTGAACGTTACTACCCCTTTGTTACTACTGATTAGAGTTCATAATTCAATTCCGCAGTGCAGGTTCCGTCAATCCACAAAGTCCTCGTCGCCATTGTAATGACCTACTTTTCACTCTCACAGATGATAACACCGTTTCTGAATTAGCCGTGGAACTTCGGCATGTTTATTTCGCTCCATGCATAACGTGCACATAATCCGACTGACTCTCGTCTACCTTCCCGCTCCCGTGGCTGCTCTGTTTACTATCCCATAACTCTCTGTGTCCTTAAAGGTGTATTCCCCTGATACTGAACATCACACACTGCTGACTGCCTCGCCCGTCTTCTTTTACCTGTACCTGCTGACCCTGCTCTGGATGCTGAGCCAGAACTGGGTGCACATGTCACTGCTGCTCTTGGTGCTTTGGCCATTGCTGACTGCAAGGTTGCTGCTGCTTCGTGCCGGGAGATTTCCGCAATCCATGAACAGATCGCTCGGGGTTGGCCAAGGAAAGTGAAAGTGCTGAGTCCAGATATTGCTCCATACTTTCACATATGTCATGAACTGTCAGTGAAAGACTCACTGGTGCTTCGAGGAATGTGTCTGGTTGTGCCGGTCTCCTTATGCACTGCTCTTGTAGCCCTTGCACATGAAACGCACCAAGGGGTGGTACGCACAAAGCAATATCTGAGAGAGTACTACTGGTGGCCAAAGATGGATACCCTGGTCCACTCTACAATCCAGTCATGTGAGCCCTGTCAGTCTAATGACAAGACTGCAATGCCTCACCCTGCTCCACTTCAACCAATGTCTTTCCGAGGTAGGCCATGCCAAAAGCTGGCTATTGATACCGTTGAGCCTTTTGGCATCCCTGAAGCCATAGTAACGGATAATAGTCCTCAGTTTGTATCTGTTGGCTTTGCTACTTTCTTAGCTGAACGGGACATTGCACACCACAGAGTCTCAGTGTACTACACTGCTGCAAATGACGCCATCGAGCGTTTCAGCCGTGTCCTGAAACAGAGTGTGCAAATGGCAATCTCACAGTCTGAGCCATGGAAACCTGCCATTACTGCCTTCCTGATGACTTATCGTGCCACACCGCATGCACCTACTCGTGTTTCTCCCTTTCAACTACTGCATGACCGGAGGATGCGTACGAAGTTGAGTGTTCTGTCACCCTCACGTGCTGACCGTGTCTCGGATGAGCAAGTACGAAGGAATGTCACATGCCATCAAAACAAGATGAATTCATACGCTGATCAGAAGCGAGGTGCATGCACTCCACCTTTTCAAGAGGGGGATAGAGTGCGAGTGAAAACACCTTTCCACGTGCCTAAGGCTCACCTGAAGTTTGGCAAACCTCAACGAACCAAGAAAAAGGTGGCCCAAAGCACATACCCACTGGAGGATGGTCGAAGATGGAATGCCTGCCATCTAGCCCCTGACGTCTCTGCAGTTCCAAGTCCACAGCACACTCCTGCTCCACCCACTCTTCCATCCTCTCCAGGCTGTCCACGAGTCAGAAGGAAGGCTGCTTGGATGCAGGATTATGTGACTGCTTAACTATGGGTCTCAAGATAGACTACATACAAATATGATTTCAGTTTTCTAAATGTAGAAACACACCTGGGTTGTGTTGATGTTCTGTTATGCAGAATAATACATGTTGATTAGAGTCTATGTGTAATAACACTCTTTTTATGTACACACAATGTTATTTTCTTGGTTGTGTTTATTATTCCTTACACACTACACTGAAAAAAGTAATTTGTTGGTTTAACCTAGTCAAATTAGAGTAATCCATCACACAAACCATTTGACATTGGCTCAACCTAAAAAAAAACACTCAGTCTAATTTAATCTTTTTAAATCCAAGCAAACTTCTTTTTTAACTTCAGGCAAGCTAATTACTTTAACTTGAGCCAATTGAAAAAAACAGATTGTCTGTATTATCTCAGTGTAAATAATCCATTCTCTTCAACCTGAAATATTTATTCTATTCAATTGATTTTTATAGGTTAAAAGGTTAGAGAAATCTGATTATTTATAAAAAATAGCTAATATTAGATTCAAAAAATATATTGTGACGTGGTTAAATAATAGACTTTTTAGATACCCTTTCAGAGTCAACAAGTAAGCTTTTAATAACCGCAAGTCAGACCAGACACAAGTTTGAATGGGTCTTAGCTACACCCTTTTCTTGGCCATCCAAGCGACCCTATCTATTTGCCTACTCTTTACCCTCATGGTGGGAAGTAGCATGTTATCTAATACAACTTCTCTCATAACGTCCCCATTACCTTCCACCACATCACCGCTATCTGTAACAGATATGTCCGTTTTTAACATGTTCCATATCCCACAACATAACCAAAACATCTACAGTTCAGTTGCATTGTGGGTAATATGTGAATGAACCTCGGAGCAGAAGCACTAGTAGAATTCGCCACAATATTATTTTAGATTAACTAATTTTTAAAAAAATGAGTTAATTTGACATTACTTGTAAATTCTAAGCTGTAATTAAAACACGATTGATAAATGACCGAGATCACAGAGACAGTTACAGATATGTATTTTTATTTCCAATATATTTGCCCTCAACAATGACAAAAATTCAATATTTGTGTTTTGAACGTTTCTGTGCAGGAGTGTCTATATTTGATACAGGAAGTAATTAACGTATGCATGGTTTAATGTATGAATTCATGTATGAATATGTATCAATGTATGAATGGATTAAATTGATCATGACATGTAGTCAACACAGTAGGAAACACTTAAAAACAGTCATAAAGCAGCATCTGATTAAATAAAAAAAACATGAGCATGACATTTGCATTCGATTGGTGCTACCAGTCAAATGCATTTGATTCTTAAACAGCTCGATAACTGATCAGGTTTGGTATGAGGAAAACTGCAATCCACAGATTGGATTAATTACAGTACCCCCTAAAGGACAAGGGTCATCAGCATTATTGTGAATCCTCAGCAAAGCTTGGTTTCAATACTGGCTGTGTAGAAGGTTGCACAGACGTTCAACTTTGAGCGTCTTTTTTTTGCATCTAGGCCCATGAACACCTTCTGAATGACTTCAAAAGTACATTTAACTCCTTCGGATACTGCAGGTTATATCTAATACAAGCTGTATGAGTTATACATTTTCGACAAGAGTGAAGGTTAATGTTTACGTGTTTAGTTTCGTATACCTCCCTTACCAGTTTTAAGACTCTTCACCTCGGCAAGACAGGCACTCGCTGCTGCTGCTGCTGCTGCTGCTGCTGCTGCTGCTGCTGCTGCTGCTGCTGCTGCTGCTGCTGCTGCTGCTGCTGCTGCTGCTGCTGCTGCTGCTGCTGCTGCTGCTGCTGCTGCTGCTGCTGCTGCTGCTGCTGCTGCTGCTGCTGCTGCTGCTGCTGCTGCTGCTGCTGCTGCTGCTGCTGCTGCTGCTGCTGCTGCTGCTGCTGCTGCTGCTGCTTCTTCTTATTGAAATGACGGTTGGAAAGACACGTGCTACAGCCTGACGGACCGAGCAGAGAAAGCGCATGCGCGAAACACGCTCAATATAAAAAAGGGCATTTGATCAATGTGTAATTTCAGTTTAATGGTCAAGTCGACATTTTATATTGAATCAAACAAAAAAAAAGTTGATCTATAAGCTTAATTCACAACATTTAGGTAAAATAAACAATCTAATATTTTTAGGTTATCGCAATCAGAAAAATGCACCAAATGAACAACAGCCATGTTTTACTTTTTTCAGTGTACTGCACAAGGAACAAGCTATATGTGTTACTTGTGTTGCAGTTTTACTAAGTTTATTAGCACCATCAGTGCTGGTCACTCGCTGACAGACACCGGCTGTCAACATTTAAATTGACATGGCACTGTAATGGACTATGTTGCACTTGAATGGAGTGCGTTGTTAATTGTGCTTTTTTGGGGTTTTTTTCTACCCGTTTTTGGTATTGTTTTTAGGGAATTTTTGGATGTGTATTTTTGTCTTCTCTGTTGCACTGATGTGGGCTGGGAGAAACAGCATTTCACTTTTATTTATGTGCACAGGTACATAGTAAAATGACAGTAAACTAAATCTTGACTCTTGAATCTTGAAATGGAGAAAACGTGGCAAGACATGGGGTGTTCAGGATCAGAACCGTGTTTATTGGCCATGTAGGTTTGCACATACATGGAATGTGACTCTGGTTCTGTGGCTCTCTCAGTGTACTTAACATAGAATAACAACACTACAACACAACAATCTTCACATATATACACAAGGACTGACTTATACAGGTGAAATAAGAGGTGAGAAAGTGCAGTGGTGCAGAGTATATATCAGAGAGGCTGAAATACTTATTAGCAGGTTACTTACATACACGTCTGAGGTAGATGGACATGACAGAGTGTACCAGAACACGTACAATGTACAGTACAGTGAATACAACATGTAAAGTACAGTATATACAACATGTACAGTACAGTATATGCAACATTTGCAGTACAGCATATACAACATGTACAGTACAGTATATACCACATGTACAGTACAGTATATACCACATGTACAGTACAGTATATTCAACATGTACAGTACAGTATATACAACATGTACAGTACAGTATATACATAATGTACAATACAGTATATACAACATGTACAGTATATACATCATGTACAGTACAGTATATACAACATGTACAGTACAGTATATACATCATGTACAGTACAGTATATACACAACATGGTTGGATTTATTGACAGTGGTAAGTGTTCATTTGAATGACAGCTCGCAGAAGGAAACTGTTTTTATATCTGGTTGTTTTTGGGTACAGTGCTCTGTAGCGCCTACCAGAGGAGAGGAGTTGGAACAGGTTGTGACCAGGGTGTGATGGGTCTGCAGTGATGTTGCCTGCCCGTTTCCTGAGTCTGGAGGTGTATAAGTCCTGAATGGAGGGCAGGTTGGCACCAATGACTTCTCTGAAGACTTAACTGTCCGTTGTAGTCTGTCCCTGCCCTGTTTGGTGGCCGAACCAAACCAGACAGTCCAGTGATGGATGTGTAGAGGACAGACGGGATTATTGCAGTGTAGAACTGAATCAACAGTTCCTGAGGTAGGTTGAACTTCCTGAGCTGGTGGAGAAAGAACATCCTCTGCTGGGCCTTGTTGATGATTGTGTCTATGCTGGATGTCCATCTTATGTCCTGGGAGATTGTGGAACCCAGACATCTGTAGGTTTTCACCACAGACACCGTGCTGTTGAGTATGATGGAGGGGAGGGGGGTTGGGGGTCCACTGTCATCTCTACTGTTTTGAGTGTGTTAAACTCCAGGTTGTTACACCCGCACAAGAGGGCCAGCTGATTGACCTCCCGTCTTTAAACAGACTTGTCAACAACACGCATAAGGCCTATGAAGGCTGTGTCGTCGGCAAACTTCGGGAGTTTAACAGACGGGTCACCTGAGGCGCAGTCATTTGCGTAGAGGGAGAAAAGAGGAGGGGAGAGCACACATCCCTGGGGGCGCCAGTGCTGATTGTCCGGATGCTGGATGTGATTTTCCCCAGCCTCACCAGCTGCCTCCTGTCCATCAGGAAGCTTTTAATCAAATGGCAGATGGGGGCTGGTACAGTGAGCTACGTGAGTTTGGAGTGCAGGATATCTGGGACAATGGTGTTGGGCGCTGAGCTGAAGTCCACAAACAGGATTCTTGTATACATCTCTGGGGAGTCGAGGTGTTGGAAGATGTAGGGCAATCAAATTTTTCCCCTTTTTCTGCCCAATTGTACTTGACCAATTACCCTATTTTCCGAGCTGTCCCAGTCGCTTCTCCACCACCTCTGCCGATCCGGGAGGGCTGCCGACTACCACATGCCTTCTCTGATCCATGTTGAGTCACCAGCTGCTTCTTTTCACCAGACAGTGAGGAGTTTCACTAGGGGGATGTAGCACATGGGACGATCATGCTATTCCCCCCAGTCCCCCCCCCCTCCACCCCATGTGCAATCATATGGTGACTGCATCCTCCACTAAACTGTTTGCTCGGTAGGCAGACTGCAGGGGGTTGAGCAGGGGGCCTGTGCTTTTCTTCGGTGAGTCAACACCAGTTTCTCAAAGGACTTCATGACCACAGACGTTAGGGCAATGGGCCTGTAGTCATTTAATCCTGTGATACGAGGTTCCTTGGGGACTGGGATGATGGTGAAGCTCTTGATGCAGGAGGGGACTTCACACAGCTCCAGCGATCTGTTGAAGAGTGTCAGTGTGGAAATGGGGGCCAGCTTGTCAGCAAAGACTTTTAAACAGAAGGGGGACACACCATCCGGGCCTGGTGCCTTCCTGGTCTCCTGTCTCTGACATGCCCTCAACACAGATCCTGACTGCGGGTGAGGGTTTGGTGGGGAGGGGAGTTGCAGGGAGTGGGAGGGGAGTTGGTTGTGTATTGTGGCTGGAGAGGGTAAGGGGTCTAAAAGTTTACTTTTCAAACCTGCAGTACAAAAAGGATGTGTGTTTTTGTGTTTTTGTGTTTTGTGTCACACTGCTGTGGGCTGGGGGAAATGGAATTTAGTTTCTTTTGTGTACATGTCACGGGGTCTGGAGGGAGGAGGGAAGCTGAATAGTGATGGATAGGTGAGGGCGCGCAGGTGTACCCAGAAGTAACTAAGGGGAGATTAAGGATTTGGGGTGTTTGGACAAGGGGGGGAGCGGAGCGCCGGGCTGAGAAGCAACCGACGGTACACCAGCAAGACCGGAGCTGGACGTCGGAGATAGAGGGAGTCTGACACGACAGCGGAGGGGGTTTAGATACGTCTACCCCTCCTGCAGTGTGAGTAGCCTACCTCTCTCACAAGTTGTAACCTACCTGCAACTGCCAGTGTTTGGATGTATGGGATGGCAGCTTGTGGGTTAACCCCTCATTAAACCAAATCCACTGTGTTCATTCCCACCGCCGACAGGACCGAGGGGGAAGGTGTGCCGCTGGCTGGACCCAGGGTTTGCGGTAGCCTTCCCAGCAGGGAGAGGGAGAGGGAGCCTGGCCTTGCCCCGACTGCCGAGTAGCCCACAAGCTGCTGATTTTTTTGTGTGGCTTTAGGTCTTGTAAGAGAAGGAGTCAAGACCTATACATCCCCCCCTTAACCTTATTGCTTTATTTATGTTTAAAATTGTCAACCCCCCCCCCCCCCCTTACATTGATGTCCTTAGCCTATGGTCAGCATAGCGTGTGCCCTTGTAGATTGACAGTTGGAAGAAATAGGCTGCCTCATGAGTTCAGACCCCGCCCCCTCACCCCCAGGACTCAGTGTCATGCGTGCTTCGCAGTGTCTCTTTTTATCGTGACTCACGGATGTAGTGGTGTGTTGGCGACAGCATGCCGACATTAAGGGTGCAGTGATGGGAAGCTACCATGAAAGTGTGAGTTGCAGTGTCAGGTAGCTGCTAACCAGTAGTACATAAGTGAGGACCGTCGGGGGGGGGGGGGGTAATTGAACAGTTGGGGGACGGAAGGAAAAAGAGGGCTACGAGGCGTAGTGAAGTCTGGTCGGGGGGCTGGGGTGGTATTGGAGTGGAGGACCGGGGAGTGACTAGTTTATTGTATTTTATGAATTTATTACAATAAAGTACATGTTTTTCTATGAGGTAGCCCTGTCTGTGGTTTTCTGTGTGGAGGCACTGATTCGGGGAGGTCTAAGTGAACCTGGATGGGTGGAGAAAGGTGTTCCAAATTGTGGCATACGCAATTACATGGGGGAAAAATGGCAACAAATTGTTCCTGATTCCTGAACCCATTTAGGTCGTCAGTCAGTTGATGGTTCCTGCAGTGTGTGTGTGTGTGGGGGGGGGGTGGGGGGGGGTCTCCTGTAGTTGGTAATGTCTTCCAAACCGCTGCAGACTGATGATGGTGGGAAAACCTGATTTTCAACTTTTCAGAGTAGCACCTTTTTGCCACTCTGTATTCCAGACTTTGTTATACCAGAGCCTATCTTCACTCTTCGTTTCTGGCCTGACGAAGGTGGCTGAGTTTTGCTGTGGACCAGGGCTTATTGTTGTTAAAGGTACAGAAAGATTTGGTGGGGACACACGTGTCCTCGCATGTCCTCTTCGTGTCAGATTAAGGAAACAGCAATTGACACATCTCTCTTACTTACTTGGTTTACGGAAAAAAAAATTGTTTTACTTATTTATTTATTTTTGGGTGGGGGATTTTTCCTTCCGGCCAATTACCCCACTCTTCTGAGCCATCCCGGTCGCTGCTCCACCACCTTCTGCCGGTCCGGGGAGGGCTGCAGACTACCACATGCCTCCTCCGATACATGCGGAGTCGCGAGCCGCTTCTTTTCACCTGACAGTGAGGAGTTTCACCAGGGGGACATAGCACGCTATTCCTCTCAGTTCCCCCTCCCCCCTAAACAGGCACCCCGACCGACCAGAGGAGGCGCTAGTGCAGTGACCAGAACACTTTGCGCAGACACGGCCAATCTTGTCTGTAGAGACGCCCGACCAAGCCGGAGGTAACAGGGGATTCGAGCCGGCGATTCCTATGTTGGTGGGCAACATAATAGACTGCTACGCTACCCTCACACCCCAAACACACAATTTGTAAGGTACCAAATTACATTATTTTTCATCAATATACGTCTTGATGGTCCCCAAAACATGTTTTTGAAGTTGTATTTTTTTGTTTTGTTTGAAAATACCGATCAGATAAAGTGTTCTAACATGTCTGTGAATGTTCTCATTCATCCAGGTCATGGTTATCCACAGGAGTTGAATCAAGTGCAACTGGACTTGGTATATATCCGTGAAGACGTTTCGCCTCTCATCCAAGAGGCTTCCTTAGTTCGTGCCTTCCTGACTAGACCAAGGTAGTCTGACTGGCTGGTGATGAGACTCAGCATTTATCCTCTAGGAGTCGTTGTCAGAGCTATAGATGTCCATGGCTCTTTGTGATCCGATGTTAAGCAGCGACGGTTGTTGGGGGTGTTAGTTTCGACTTCGTTAGTGCTCCATTCAGTGGTCATGAGAGTCGTTAGAGCCGTTAGTGACCGACTGTTGTTTTTGGAGGCTAGGCTTCTTGAGCCTCCTGGGTAGAGATGAAAGGACGGCATTGTAAGTGGGAGATAGGTGGTGTTGCAGACCTCCTCCTCTGTTGAGGGATGGTTTTTCCAGTTTCGCATAGATGGCTTCCTTCACCCCTCTTTCAAACCATCTATCTTCTCTGTCCAAAATGTGTACGTTGCTGTCCTCGAAGGAGTGTGTCTTCTCCTTTAGGTGTAGATAGACTGCGGAGTCTTGTCCTGAGGAGTTTGGCCTTCTGTGTTGGGCCATCCGTTTGTGTAGTGGTTGTTTGGTTCCTCCTATGTATAGGTCAGTGCAATCCTCATTGCATTGTACAGCATACACCAGCTTGATTTTCCGGGTGTGTGGTACATGGTCTTTGGGATGAACCAGTCTTTGTCGGAGTGTGTTGCTGGGTTTGAAGTATACCGGGATGCGGTGTTTATTAAAAATTCTCCTGAGTCTCTCGGAGACACCAGAAACGGGATTATTATATTATTCCTTCTGTTTCTTTTCTCCTCATCGCTCACCCGGTTGTTCTTTTGGAACGTGTTGCAGTTTTTACAAAGGTCCAACTGGGGTAGCAGCAGGTTTTCAAAGATCCCTTCAGGTGTTTGTGTTCTTCCCGTTGTACACATTTTGGACAGGGAAGATAGATGGTTTGAAAGAGGGGTGAAGGAAGCCATCTATGTGAAACTGGAAAAACCATCCCTCAACAGAGGAGGAGGTCTGCGACACCACCTATCTCCCACTTACAATGCCGTCCTTTCATCTCTACCCAGGAGGCTCAAGAAGCCTAGCCTCCAAGAACAACAGTCGCTCACTAACGGCTCCAACGACTCATGACCACTGAATGGAGCACTAACGAAGTCGAAACTAACACCCCCAACGACCATCGTTGCTAAACATCGGATCACAAAGAGCCACGCATATCAATAGCTCTGACAACGACTCCTAGAGGATAAATTGTGAGTCTCATCACCAGCCAGTCTGACTAGCTTGGTCTAGTCAGGAAGGCACGAACTGAGGAAGCCTCTTGGATGAGAGGCGAAACGTCTTCACGGATATATATACCAAGTCCAGTTGCACTTGATTCAACTCCTTTGGATGTTCTAGCATGCCTCTTTAACCCTCCTTTTCAGTCATTTTCTCGACGGGCTGTTTTTGTGTCTGTAGCAAATGATCTGTTGCCGCCAACGTCCCACTCCGGAACTGGTTGTGGCTTTCGGCCGTGCCTCCTCGATACCATGGTTACGGTGAGCCTTTACCCCCAATGAACTTAACCGATATGGCTGGTAACGGAAACGCAGGAGTTCAACTGCATATGCTTGATCCAAAATCTGATCCAGAACAAGGAAAGGCTCCTACAGGAGTTCAGTTATTGCGATTGCAGCAGAATGTCTCTGAATGGTTAGTTAACAGTTTTTTCCCCCTTCTTTTCTTTTTTTCTTTTCTTTTTTGTCGAAGAGTGTGTTGGCACAATGGCTAACATGTAGCTCAGTGGCGGCTGATGACCAAAATGTTTAGTGAAGCAACCACCCAACCAACCCGCCCTATTATATTTTTAAAACATACACTTCTACCGTCTCGCTGTAGTTTCCTTTATTATCGGACCCTTCACTCTCCTCATGCCCCCTAAATGCTGCTTCTGACCCAGTAATGACACCGAATCAATCAACCTTTTCAGAAAGCCATGGTTCTTCCGGACCGTGTCGTTACGCTTTGCCAACTGGAGACGCTCGCCTTCATCAATCAGAGTATCAAACCTCACATCTCCCAACAGACTTGATGGCACGGCTGCACTGACCTGCTCCTCTGATTTTTCATGGAACTTAACAGATCTGTCAACATTTCGTAGATCCTCAAACCCACCTCTTGCAAACTTTGAAGAACACCCATCTCCTGCAGCAGCACACTTAAACATGACGCAAGGCCAGCAGTACAAGCGGTTTGTTAGCACACTCCCCGTTAGCCACTCCACCTTGTCATACCTAGAACACTTAAAACTCCGACTTAACAGAGCCCACTCTCTGCACCAGCTTGATGGGGGCTTTGATCTCCCCTGTGTCTTCACTCCTAGTTTTTCCTCACAGGGGAAAGTGTGAAAAGAACCCAGCCACTGAGGATGCACAAGCCAGTGCATTCAAAGGAATTGAATCAAGTGCAACAGGACTTGGTTATATATCCGTGAAGAGGTTTCGCCTCTCATCCAAGAGGATTCATCAGTTCGTGACTTTCTGACTAGACCAAGCTAGTCTGGTCTAGCTTGGTCTTTCCGACTAGCTTGGTCTAGTCAGAAAGGTAGACACAGAAAGGTAGAAGCCGAGTAATGGTGATGACGGGGACAGCCACCACCTCTCGTGGAAGAGGTAGAGAGAGAAAGAGCATGGCCGAAATTGAGTGCTTCAGATGCCACAAAAAAGGGCATATGTCCCGAACATGTACCAGCATGCCTGAACCAAGAAGAGCGGAACGCAGGAGAGACGCGCGAGGCCGGGGGAAGCAGCGAGACGCCATCGCGGGAGTGACCGGAGCAGAGCAGGGTGCAGCGGGGAACCAGGACGGACGCTGGGGAGCGCACCGAGAGACAGACGGCCCCCACCGAGAAATAGAGGCGGACGCCGATGACCGCGAAGGCAGGTCATATTGCTTCAAGATGAAAGAGGACACCAGGCCGGTGAGGCGGACTGTCAACAACAGAGGTCTGATGGTCGACTGTGGCGCGACGTCACACATGATAAATGACTTTACAAAGTTCAAAACAGTCGATAAAGGCTTTAAGCCCAAGAGTCACGTGATTGAACTTGCAGACGGGACAAAGGCTACCGGAGTTGCCAAGGCCAGAGGAGAAGCTGAAGTCACCTTAATTGACAGCGAAGGAAGAAAGGTGACAGCACGACTGAAGAGGGCCCTGTATATCCCGACGTTTCCTCAGGACATTTTTTCCGTTAAAGCAGCCTCAAGTAACGGAGCAGAAATCCACTTCAAGGAAGGTGAAAATTGGATGGGGTATAAAAACGAGGGTACCAAGTTTAACATTGAAGTATTTGGGAAACTGTATTATTTGTCTACAGCTAATAATACTGATGATAATGTTGACGGATACAAAGGATGTCATGATATTGAAACGTGGCACAGAATCCTTGGTCATTGTAACTTAGATGATGTTTCAAGACTAGAAGGTGTAGTTGAAGGAATGATGATTAAGGGGAAAAATGACAAATCTAACTTCAACTGTGAAACATGTACACAAGGAAAATTTGTGGAGTCTAGAAATAGACAGGCTGATAGCAAAGCTAAAGGAATACTTGAACTAGTCCATACAGATCTGTGCGGCCCGATCGAGCCTACTGATAAAGATGGGTATAAATACACCATAGCTTTCACAGATGACTATAGCAGTATGACATGGACATATTTCATGAGGTCAAAGAGTGATACAGCTAAGGCTACCGAAAAATTCTTAGCTGACACTGCCTCCTTTGGGCAGGTGAAAACCATTAGGTCTGACAATGGTACCGAGTTCACTGGAGGATGTTTCCAAGATCTGCTGAGAGAAAATAAAATTAGTCACCAAACTAGTGCCCCCTACTCGCCGCATCAGAACGGCACGGCAGAACGAAACTGGAGAACATTATTTGACATGGCACGATGTATGCTGCTAGAAAGTAAGATGCCAAAACAGCTATGGAGGTTTGCGGTGCAGACAGCTGCACAGATACGCAACAGGTGCTATTGTAAGCGATTAAAGCAAACCCCATACAGTGCTTTCACAGGCAAAACACCAAATATTTCCCATATGATGGTTTTTGGCACTGAGTGCTATGCCTATAGACAAGACAAAAAGAAACTGGATCCAAGGTGCGAGAAGGGCATTTTCATAGGATATGATAAATACAGCCCTGCATACAATGTATATTATCCAAAAACAGGAAAAGTGTCAAAGCATAGATTAGTTAAGTTCATACAGAAGAGCAACAGAGACTGCCAGACACAAACAGGTCCACACAACGATGGAGACAGCTATGAGGATATAGACTCATACGAGCCTGATGTAGTACCAGTTAGGACTGATGAGCAGCCCCAGATTACAGGTACAGGAGGTGAAAGTGGTACACTTTCTAATAACCAGGGGGATAGTGAGGGCAGAAACCGCTACCCAACTAGAGAGAGGAAGACCCGAAAATATCTTGAAGAATACCAGTGTAAAGCAGAATGTACTGACGAGCAAGATGTGGATTATTTTTATAGAGCTGTATTTGGGGTACCAAACACATTTAAGGAAGACCTATTTTTCTTTTCATGTAAGTCTGCAAAGGTGAGCCTGAGTGAGGGTGTTGAACATACTGTGCAGTCTCACATATACAGCCAGTCAGCCACTGTATTATTTACTGCGCTATAAGCAGCTATTTTGGTCCTTGCGGGTATCCATATGTGTGTGTGTGTGTGTGTGTGTATGACTTCTGCGCATGTGCAATAAAAGTTCTCTTCCTGCCCCACCAAGTACGACTGGACGTCTAATGTTTGCTCCTGCAGTCTAACTCTACAAAAGTATATTAACATACCAAACAAGTATGTAGCTAGACATCCGTGACATAAATATGAACAATGCAACAGAAGGTATGGAGTCAAGCAGAGAAATGTGGAAGGACAGATGGTGGTCGATTTTGCGAAAAGGATGGAAATGGCTGTGGTGAATACATATTTCAAGAAGAGGGAGGAACACAGGGTGACATACAAGAGTGGAGGAAAGTGCACACAGGAGGACTATATCTTATGTAGAAGGCGCCATCTAAAAGGGATTGGAGACTGCAAGGTGGTGACAGGGGAGAACGTAGCTAGGCAGCATCGGATGGTGGTCTGTAGGATGACTTTGGAGACCAAGAAGAGGAAGCGAGTGAAGACACAGCCAAAGATCAAATGGTAGAAGTTGAAGAAGGAAGATTGTTGTGTGGAGTTCAGGCAGGAGTTAAGACAGGCACTGGGTGGTAGTGAAGAGTTGCCAGATGGCTGGACAACCACTGCAGAAATAGTGAGGGAGACAGCTAGGAAGGTACTTGGTGTGTCATCAGGACAGAGGAAGGAAGACAAGGAGACTTGGTGGTGGAATGAGGAAGTACAGCAAATTATACAGAGGAAAAGGTTGGCAAAGAAGAAGTGAGATAGTAAGAGAGATGAAGAAAGTAGACAGGAGTACAAGGAGATGCAGCGTAAAGCAAAGAGAGAGGTGGCAAAGGAAAAGGCGTATGGTGAGTTGTATGACAGATTAGACACTAAGGAAGGAGAAAAGGACTTGTACCGATTGGCTAGACAGAGGGACCAAGCTGCAAAGGATGTGCAGCAAGTTAGGGCGATCAAGGATAGAGATGGAAATGTGCTGACAAGCGAGGAGAGTGTGCTAAGAAGGTGGAAGGAATACTTTGAGGGGCTGATGAATGAAGAAAATGAGAGAGAGAGAGAGAGAGAGAGAGAGAGAGAGAGAGAGAGAGAGAGAGAGAGAGAGAGAGAGAGAGAGAGAGAGAGAGAGAGAGAGAGAGAGAGAAGGTTGGATGATGTGGGGATAGTGAATCAGGAAGTTCAGCGGATTAGCAAGGAGGAAGTGAGGGCAGCTATGAAGAGGATGCAGAGTGGAAAGGCAGTTGGTCCTGATGACATACCTGTGGAGGCATGGAGATGTTTAGGAGAGATGGCAGTGGAGTTTTTAACTGGATTGTTTAACACAATCCTGGAAAGTGAGAGGATGCCTGAGGTGTGGAGAAGCATACTGGTACCGATTTTCAAGAACAAGGGCGATGTGCAGAACTGTAACAACTACAGAGGTATAAAGTTGATCAGCCACAGCATGAAGATTTGGGAAAGAGTAATAGAAGCTAGGTTAAGAGGAGAGGTGATGATCAGCGAGCAGCAGTATGGGTTCATGCCAGGAAAGAGCACCACAGATGCGATGTTTGCTTTGAGAATGTTGATTGAGAAGTATAGAGAAGGCCAGAAAGAGTTGCATTGTGTCTTTGTAGATTTAGAGAAAGCTTATGACAGAGTGCCGAGAGAGGAGGTGTGGTATTGTATGAGGAAGTCAGGAGTTGCAGAGAAGTATGTAGGAGTGGTGCAGGATACGTATGAGGGAAGTGTGACAATGGTGAGGTGTGCGGTTGGAATGTCAGATGGGTTCAAGGTGGAGGTGGGATCACATCAAGGATCGGCTCTGAGCCCTTTCTTGTTTGCAATGGTGATGGACAGGTCAACGCACAAGATCAGGCAGGAGTCTCCATGGACGATGATGTTCGCGGATGACATTGTGATGTGTAGCGAGAGTAGGGTGCAGGTTGAGGAGAGCCTGGAGAGGTGGAGGTATGCACTGGAGAGAAGAGGAATGAAAGTCAGTAGGAGCAAGACGGAATACCTATGCGTGAATGAGAGAGAGGAAAGTGGAATGGTCAGGATGCAAGGAGTGGAGGTGACAGAGGCATTTGAGTTTAAATACTTGGGGTCAACTGTCCAAAGTAACGGGGAGTGCAGTAGAGAGGTGAAAAAGAGAGGGCAGGCAGGTTGGAGTGGGTGGAGAAGTGTGTCGGGAGTGATTTGCGACAGAAGGGTACCAGCAAGAGTTAAAGGGAAAGTTTACAAGATGGTTGTGAGACCAGCTATGTTATATGGTTTGGAGACAGTGGCACTGACGAAAAGACAGGAGGCGGAGCTGGAGGTGGCAGAGTTGAAGATGCTAAGATTTTCACTGGGAGTAACGAAGAAGGACAGGGTTAGGAACGATTATATTAGAGGGACCGCTCAGCTCAAAGCAAGAGAGGCAAGATGGAGATGGTTTGGACATGTGTGGAGGAGAGATGCTGAGTATATTGGGGGAAGGATGCTGAATATGGAGCTGCCAGGGAAGAGGAGAAGAGGAAGGCCAAAGAGGAGGTTTATGGATGTGGTGAGGGAAGACATGCAGGTGGCTGGTGTGACAGAGGAAGACGCAGAAGACAGGAAGAAATGGAAACGGATGATCCGCTGTGGCGACCCCTAACGGGAGCAGCCGAAAGTAGTAGTAGTAGTTGACCGTAGGATGCACGTGCGCGGGCAGCTTCGACTTTGGCGCGAGCCCTGATTGCAGCTTTGCCAGTTGAGGAGGTTTTAGATCCAGATGATGAGGCGGAATGTAGAGATGCAGCGTCAGTTGAGCGGTCCTGTTTCGTCTCATCACCGTCAGTGTTTCCATTGGTTACGCCGTTGTCCGTCATTGTTTATTGATCCTGTTGCTGTAGTGCCCGCCGTGAAGCCGTCTTTTTACTATTCTGTCCTACGTGTTTGTGTCCATGTATAAACAGGCCGACAGATAGCCAACACGAAGAATCCCAAAGAAATACAGAGTCCCGGTCCAAGTTGAGGAACTTTACTGAAGAACTTTGAGAATTCAACCTTTTTTTGTAAAAAGACGATGCTCTCCAAGGCACAAACGTAGATAGAAGCAATAAACACAGGAGCTGGGCAAACATATAAAACTCCGCATGGAAAGCTGGACTGTACTGTTACCATGTCTATCAGGCAGGAAACTATTTCCTGAATTTAAGTCACGTGAGGAAGGCTAGAGGGAGCAAATAAACTTCAAAATAAAAGTACTCTTCTCACATTCTAATAAAGTAACGTCACAGTATGTATAAGTAAGTAAGTATAAGTAAGTGTAAACTACTAATAAGACCCGTTAGCCCCTAGCTAACGGGTCTGACCCTTTAGCCGAGCGGTTAGTGATGTCGCCTTGTGGTGCAGTATACCACGTATCGAATCCCGCACCGGGCAAGAAAATAATCGGTTACATAAGTAAAGCACGGAGCACTACGGTGACCAGACGTCCTCGATTTCCGGGGACAGTCCCCGATTTGGATGTCCTGTCCCCGGCTAAAGTTGTCCCCGGAAATGTCCCCGATTTCAACATTGTGTGTATGGTATACGTCTTGATGCGCGCAGACTAGAACACAGAACAACGGTGTGTTAATGTTTCAATATTAATAATAACAAAGAAACAAAGTAGCCTCTTGCCCTTCGCCTACTGTTTGGAGGCGGAGCAACCTACGCGAGACCAGATAGATAGACGTCGTCTCTACTAATCTCTATGCGCGAGACCGGTAGCTGGTGGTCGCACTGCTGCCGATGCACTGCTGTTGCGCGCGGAAGTCAAAAGAAGAGCTCTCATCATTCGTGCCATGGCTTCTATATTGTCACTGATCCAAGGCTTGGGGATTTTCGGGGACCTGATCCTGGCTTGATTTACTGCGTTATACGGTAAGTACGTGTGTGAAGAACTTTATTTTGTGTGGGACTGTGAGTTGGGCTAACCGTTAGCATACATGAACCATGACATCCCTCAGCTAACAGTTAACGTTAGTGCCAACATCCCTCATCCCCTCACCCTCGACATCCCTCAGCTAGTCAGTGTAGCACAAACAGTGTAACATATGCTAGGAGTGGCCACACACTGGCACACAGTAGGAAAAGTTACACTGGAAATAGCGACTCAAAAGTAGGCTAACGTTACCGTAACGTTACCATTCGAGTAGAAAGACTGAAGAGCTTTTGTGAGTTTGTTGGCCAGGAGTACCACAACATATTAGGGCACAGCAATGTTCGCTGGCTGTCTATGCTCCCTGCACTAGAAAGAGTGCTGAAAATGTAGGCACCACTGAAATCCTTTTTTTCTCTCTGAAGAGAAATGCCCTGTTGTCCTGCGAAGGATGTTTGAAGATCCACTGACTGAGCTGTGGCTGGCCTTTGCCCATGGAAACATTACCATGTTCAGTGACACAATCAAGATGCTTGAAGACCAGGACCGCTGTGCTGTGGAGTCTGCTGCAATTCTGAGAAACCTAGAGGCAAAATTGACTGCACGACATGACGACAACTTCATCCCAGTTCTGGTCAGAGGACTCCTAAGGGAGCTTGAAGAAAATGGATCAATGACGAGAGACACCTTTCTAACCACATCCCGGTCATTCTTCACCACCGCTGTCAACTACATACAGGCTTGGGGAAAGCACGCAGACTCTCTCTCAGACTTAAACTGTCTACTTTAAAAAAATACACCTCAGCGTGAGGAGATTGAGAAGGCAGCCACAAGACTGAAAGAAAAGTGCCCCAGTGTCCACATCGATGAGGATACACTATTTGACGAGGTCTCTGCTCTGCATGAGTTCTTGAAAGGGGGGGGGCACTTGAAGACTGGAGAAAAGATGAGACACCTCTCTTTCAGAGATGGAGCACAGTGTTCTCTCACTTTAAAGCAAACAAAATCCCACACACTAACCTGGCCAGATGTGTATCTGTTGTCCTGTGCCTACCTGGGAGTAATGGCCCAGTAGAGAGGGTGTTCTCCCTCATGAATGACATTTGGACAGACAGCAGAAATAGATTCACCGTTGAGACCATCAAGGCCATGCTAATAGTGAAGAACAACATCAACCTCCCTTGTCAGGAGATCATGGAGATGCTAGCCAGCAACAAAGCCATCCTGAAGAAGATACGTTCTTCAGAAATATGCACATTAGGTAAGGGAGAGAGAGAGAGAGAGAGAGAGAGAGAGAGAGAGAGAGAGAGAGAGAGAGAGAGAGAGAGAGAGAGAGAGGGAGGCAGAAGGAGAAACATGACCTGATCCTTAATGCATTTCTATACAAAAGCTGTGAATATGTTCCTCTGATGAGTGGATTTTATCAGTGCTAGTTATAGCATGTGGGCTATTTTTATTTTAATACAGTTGCATTATGTTGTTGTTTAGTCTTTCTGATGCTGTTGCATGGTTAAATTAGTTAATGGTACATTTCAAATCCCTATTCTCTCAGTTTTGTGCTCATGTTCTCTTCTACTCTTATCCATTCCAGACTACCAGGACCACTGGCTGGCTCTCCTGACAAGATAAGTGGAAGTGCAAACAGAAAAGAATATTGTGTATTCTATGCACTATGTGTATAATACATGACCATATTGTGTGGGTTTTTTTTTAAAGGGGCACTGTCATGCTATACTATCTTAAGGCTATTTGGATTGAATGTTTAAATTATATGAGTAGGCTTTGTAAACATTGTCAGTGTAACTCTGTCCTAGAAAATTTTCATTTTCCCACGCCAAAACCAGTCCAGATGATGTAATCTGGACTGGTTTTCTCAATGACTGCAATGATGAGTAGAGATTACATTGAGGGTCCATAACTCAAAACCTGAAATCCGATTTTCATGATTCTTTTTTTTAAATATGAAACATAACATTGTAACGTTAGATGAAAATGCAGAAAACATACATACATGACTGAGTATTCTTGTTTAAATGTGTATACATTGGTCAAAATTAATGAAACTGTAATTTGTCCCAGTTTTTTTATTTCATCATGATAACATTTGATTTTTTTAACCTCAAAACTGGAAATGTCCCCGGATTTGATTTGAGAAATTTGGTCACCTTACGGAGCACAGTAGTAATGATCGATCGTTTCTAATTATCTTCTTCTATTTTGACTTATGTTACACGCAACAGGGCATTCATACCATTGGTGCCACCTACCGGCGTATGCATAGAGCACAACAATGTGTACCAGCTGGAATTACCTCAAAGATGACACTCAGAGGAGATGGTTCAAGTAGGGAACCTAAAATAGCAACAAAGGCCTCAAAGATGGAACGCCAGAAGTGAGTTAGTTTCGGGCAGAACCAGAACATATGTAAGAGACTGGCAGTGGCATGTTTGCACCTGTCACATGTTATGTCTAAATCTGGGTTAGTTTTAGCCAATTTCTCCTTGCACCAATGAAGGCAGTGCACTACTTTGAACTGGATTACGCCATGTCTTGTGCATATAAAGGAGGAGTGTATCCTCTTAATTACTAGATCCCAAGTTTCCTCTGGAATGGATATTTCCATATCACACTCCTATCAATTTTTAGGGGTTCAAGTGGTATTTGGCCAAAAGTATTTATTGCATAGTACAATTTATTGATAGATCCTCTTTCAGCAGGATTAATTTCAAGAATGTGGTCCAATTGGGTCTTTGGAAGCAGAACTGGGAAAACGATTAAATTTAGATCGAGTAAAATCACCAATCTCCAAATATCTAAACTTCTCAGACATCTGATAGAGAAATGCAAACGCGTCATCAATACATAGGTCCTTCAAAGTGAATATTCCATTGAGTTTCCAAAGCTCAAAGGCTCCATCAGAAATATAGGGGACAAAGGACTGATTTTTTTTTTAATAGTGCAATAGTGAAATCTTAAATTTGAAATGTTGTCTAAATTGTTTCCAAATTTTAATAGAATCACAGATGACTGGGTTATCAGTAACTTTGGACAAAAGGGTGAGCCCCAAGGAAGTACTACTACTACTACTACTACTACTACTACTACTACTACTACTACTACTACTACTACTACTACTTTCGGCTGCTCCCGCTAGGGGTCGCCACAGCGGATCATCCGTTTCCATTTCTGCCTGTCCTCTGCATCTTCCTCTGTCTCACCAGCCACCTGCATGTCCTCCCTCACCACATCCATAAACCTCCTCTTTGGCCTTCCTCATCTCCTCTTCCCTGGCAGCTCCATATTCAGCATCCTTCTCCCAATATACCCAGCATCTCTCCTCCACACATGTCCAAACCATCTCAATCTTGCCTCTCTTGCTTTGTCTCCAAACCGTCCACCCTGAGCTGTCCCTCTAATATACTCGTTCCTAATCCTGTCCTTCTTCATCACTCCCAATGAAAATCTTAGCATCTTCTAATCTGCCACCTCCAGCTGCACCTCCTATCTTTTCATCAGTGCCACTGTCTCCAAACCATATAACATAGCTGGTCTCACAACCATCTTGTACACCTTCCCTTTAACACTTGCTGGTACCCTTCTGTCACAAATCACTCCTGACACTCTTCTCCACCCACTCCACCCTGCCTGCACTCTCTTCTTCACCTCTCTTCTGCACTCCCCGTTCCTTGCATTCTCATAATTTCGCTGTCCTCCCTCTCATTCACACATAGGTATTCCGTCTTGCTCCTACTCCAGGCTCTCCTCCACATGCACCCTAATCTCTCTACAGATCACAATGTCATCCACAAACATCATCGTCCACGAACACTCCTGCCTGATCTTGCCCGTCAACCTGTCCATCACCTTGATGTAATCCCACCTCCACCTTGAACCCATCTGTCATTCCAATCGCACACCTCACCATTGTCACACTGCCCTCATACATATCCTGCACCACTCCTACATACTTCTGTGCAACTCCCGACTTCTTCATACAATACCACACCTCCTCTCTCGGCACCCTGTCGTATGCTTTCTCTAAATCTACAAAGACACAATGCGACTCCTTCTGGCCTTCTCTATACTTCTCCATCAACTCTCTCAGAGCAAACATCACATCTGTGGTGCTTTTTCCTGGCATGAAACCATACTGCTGCTGCTGATCATCACCTCTCCTCTTAACCCAGCTTCTATTACTCTTTCCCATATCTTCATGCTGTGGCTGATCATCACATCTCCTCTTAACCTAGCTTCTATTACTCTTTCCCAAATCTTCATGCTGTGGCTGATCAACTTTATACCTCTGTAGTTGTTACAGTTCTGCACATCACCCTTGTTCTTGAAAATCGGTAGCAGTATGCTTCTTCTCCACTCCTCAGGCATCCTCTCACTTTCCAAGATTGTGTTAAACAATCTAGTTAAAAATTCCACTGCCATCTCTCCTAAACACCTCCATGCCTCCACAGGTATGTCATCAGGACCAACTGCCCTTCCACACTCCATCCTCTTCATAGCTAATCCACTGAACTTCCTGACTCACTATCCCCACATCATCCAACCTTCTCTCTCTCTCATTTTCTTCATTCATCAGCCCCTCAAAGTACTCCTTCCACCTTCTCAGCACACTCTCCTCGCTTGTCAGCACATTTTCATCTCTATCCTTGATCATCCTAACTTGCTGCACATCCTTCGCAGCTCGGTCCCTCCGTTTAGCCAATCGATACAAGTGCTTTTCTCCTTCCTCAGTGTCTAACCTGTCATACAACTCACCATACACATTTTCCTTTGCCTTTGCCACCTCTCTCTTCACTCTACGCTGCATCTCCTTGTACTCCTGTCTACTTTCTTCATCTCTCTGGCTATCCCACGTCTTCTTTGCCAACCTCTTCCTCTGTATACTTTGCTGTACTTCCTCATTCCACCACCAAGTCTCCTTGTCCTCCTTCCTCTGTCCTGATGACACACCAAGTAGGGTGAGCCCCAGGGGAGTACTGAGCAGAAAATTGAATGTAAAGAGAGACAGGTGATAACGCAAAGGCTAACCAACATGGAATTTGGGTGCCTGTGAAGTTAGACTGCCTAAAACACAGTGTCTTCACGTTACAGAACCAGTAATAATGCTGGAAACTTGGTAAGGCCATTCCATCAGCTTCAACGCCTCCAATCGCGTTGCATATCTGAGGCATTTTTCCATTTGAATAAATGATGAAATAAATTTATCTAGCAAGAATGTCTTTTTAATATAAATTGGTATAGTTTTATAGAGGTGTACAAATTTGGGTAAGATATTAATTTTAATGCATTAATACGACCTGTGAGAGATAGAGGGAGCCCAGGCCAGCGTTCCAGATCAAGTTTTGTATGGCCTAGCAGAGTTATTGAGTTACGTTTAACACTACAACGACCAAGGCCTTCATTTTGACGGTTTTGTATTTTCAAAGTTTAATAACTTAATGGGGGAAAAGGAAAGATATGGACCTCTTTGAATGCTCTAAAATTGCATGCATTTGCATTAAAATGAGTTTTAGATCGATTGCACAAAAAAGTTATAAGATCTACGTAAAATGACCATGAGCGGTCAAAAAGACAGCTCGTGAATTGCGCGTGATCGTGCGCGTCATGTCACTATTGATGACGTGTTTTGGTCGCATCAGTTCTTTCGCGAAGTTCATTGTTCTAGACGTCCGGGTAGCATAGCGGTCTATTCCATTGCCTACCAACACGAGGATCGCAGGTTCGAATCCCCGTGTTACCTCCGGCTCGGTCGGGCATCCCTACAGACACAATTGGCCGTGTCTGCGGGTGGGAAGCCGGAAGTGGGTATGTGTCCTGGTCGCTGCATTAGCGCCTCGTCTGGTCGGTTCCCACTGCACTGACTTGACGTCGTGTCTACACTCTCAGTTGGCTGCATACGTTTTTTTCAGAGTCACAGGAAACCATGCTCACTAAAAATGAATCAGCGAATCACTGTCCTCATCAGTTTCATCCACTACATGCACCTTATGTTTTTTTTCTTTCTCTTGAAAAACACATTTTTTCATAGCGGGTTTGTCCCTTACACCTGGAGCACGTTTTGCCAAATGCTGGGCATTGCCTGGGTTTGTGATTATCTGCACAACGTTTGCAGCTAAATGTGTCACTTTGCTTGGTTCGAGCGCCTCGCTATTTTCCGCGTCCATTTTCCTTGAATGAAACGGCGCCTACATTCGCACTTGGCAGGGCTAAAGCTAGTCCTTTAGCGGCGCCTTCAAACGTATCCACATGCTGTTTAGCTAAAGGCCCAAACATACTCGGGCGGAACGTACGCGGAGCGGACTCCACGAGGAATGTCCGCAGTCATTTGGGCTTCCATAGTCGAGCGCACTTCCGCGTGGTAGTTTCCTGATTTACTGTCCGTGAAACACTACATTACCCACAATTCGTGTGCGTTGTTTACACTCTTCTGTCATGGCGTCCGACACTGACGACGAGGAAGAGATGCTCTGCCTGCTGGCTCTACAAGAAAATAAACTGAAGAGACGGTGATGTGTATCCTCTCTGTGACGTGTCGCACAGGTGTGGCTACTTTTGCACCTCATCTGCCGGTCTCTCCTCAAAGCTCGCCTCCATCATCAGACGCTCCGGCTTTCTTTGTTCCACCACGCGATGGCGGCAAATCCAAAATGCAGATCGGTGTCACATTTATTGGAGGTCGATGTGAAAAATACATGCCGAGCAGTCTTTTGTGTGACACTGGTGCGAAGCGCGGACTCGTCGCGGTGATAAAATCTGAGCTTTGCGCGCACAGGGCTTGCGGACGTCCGCTTTTAGTCCGGCGGAGTTCGCTCCGCGTACGTTCCGTCCGAGTATGTTTGAGCCTTTACTCGCTGGCCTTGCATATTTTCACAGCATTGTCCAAACGGAGTTCCGCTTCTCTTACCAATCCTTTTCTGACTTTCTTATCACATGTGCCGCACACAATTTGATCACGAATTATTGACTCTATCAGTGCATTGACGTTACACGTACTAACCTTTAGCTTAAGGTCTGTCAGAAAACTATCAAAAGTCTCTCCTTCGCATTGTATCCGCGATCCAAACACCTACCTCTCGTAGATCTCATTCTTTTTTTGACAGGCAGTGTTAGTCGAATATCTTGATGACTTCATCTAGCTTGGTTTTGTCTCCATAGTTTGCAAACGTGAAAGTGTTGTACACCTCCAGCGCATCAGCTCCAGCGATGGTGAGTAGAATGGCGGTCTTTCGCTCATTTGACGCCGCAGTCTCCCCTATAGCCGCCATATGCAGCTAACTGCTGCTTGACATTTCTCCAGTTCGCGTCTACATTTCCAGTTAACTTTAAAGTACCCGTTGGTTTCATCGCATCCATTTTCTGCCTGGTTCACTCCTGATACCATGTAATGTTTGGTTATGTAATAAATAAATCGGAAAAGTAAATCTTGTCTCTGTGCGTTTAATCATTTCTTTTCTGCCCCATGGCTGTCACACGTTCTGATCCTAGAACGTTCTGCGCATGATACTAAGCCAGTCGTGCACGCTCCATGGAGAGTGCCAGCACTACTTCAAGCCAGCTTAAAGAAAGAACTCAACCGGATGGTGAAACTGGGAGTCATACAACGTATCGAACGACTGACAGACTGGCTGAACTCCATAACATGTGTAAAGAAACCCAATAGTCCATGGGCCAGACGATATTTCGGTACACTCAAGGTGGCAAAACTTACTTATAATTTTTGAAAGGATCCATGTCTGTAGATGATATTTTGGTATGATAACCATTCCTGAGTGGCAGCTGTATCACAGTTATCAGCTCATGAAGTTAACCACCCGCTAAACTAAATTGCATTTTACACGCTGGTGCATATCCTGGTTTAGCCTCATGGTCAGGACATTTTTCAATGTTCTATAATATTGTCTTTGGTATCATTTTAAAGGGGACCTTCTTAGCTTTCATTCAAGCCCTGTTGTGGATATTTCTCACAAATATAGAGGTCACTTGAGCTCTTCAACCCGTCATAACACACATCTTTCTGCAATTTTCGCCTAAACTATATACTTTCTTTTAGCCCTGTGGCATCTAGGAATATCAGGGACACAAAACACAAAAACTGGAATACTCACAGGACTGTAAAGATTCAGAAAATGTATAATATACCCATACTATTTCATTGTGTGAGGTGATTGTGAGCCTTAAATGAGAACTAGACCAAAGCCAGTTAGGTCACAAACTGGTCTCTATACATTTGTTTAAATACACAATCAAAATACATGATAAAAAGGAATACCATAGTGAGGTAATGAACTATTTTAATATTTTAAACAACATTGACATTTACATATACTTAGTCAATGATACATGTAATCCTATATCATTAGTGGGTATATGTAATGGTAATGGGTAGGGTAATAGGTATATGTGAATATGGTTACATTATTGTTATCAAGCTCTGGGTAACCAAGTCCAGAATCAACATCCTGTGCATCAATAGACTACTACCACAGTAATACCATCAGAATCATCACACTGTCTTCATCAAACTGCTCGTTTCTCTCATCATCTGACTCCCCAAGTTCAAAGTCCAGTTCTGGACCATCCTGCTGTTGTTGGTTACTGCAGGTCTGTAACCTGCACATGTCTGTGCATGGAAGTCCATTTGACAGGCACATGCAGCTTGGCATTTTGCATGAATGCACACACTTGCATGTTAGCATTTCCAAGACCACATCTGGTGCAGGTGGGGAGCGCATCCAGTAAATGGCCAGCTTGCCTTCATCGTCTGTCCATCCATACTCAGTAGGGCTTGGCACCACAGGGTTAGCCTGCAGACAGCACTTCCATATTGCTGCCTGATAGTTGGCTCGTTGAACATGCATAAAGAGACAGTCTCTACATGGTGGCAGCTGGCTGGACTCAACCTCTCCCCTTTTGGTGCAGAAGAGCTGGTAACGCAGTTTGTTCACCTCAGCAGTGCTGCTATTAGCAACATACATCCGACAGGTGAACTGCTCAATTTTCTGGAACAGCTCATCACTCACATTCCATGTCTGTCCCAGTTGACTAAAAGTCTCTTGGCAGGAAGTGTGCTTTCTCACTATCTTCAGGGCATTCAGCTTCCCTCGACCAGCGAATGCACTGACAGTGTCGCAGCCTGTGAAGGCATGTAAGCCAATTAGGCTGTCACAGATGCTGTCTCCAAGTGAACTTGCCAGTTTGGTGATGTCGACAAACCGTGTGCGGTTCTGAGTCCCACACTTCTGGTAGATGGGACAGGTGATGTCCTTCTGGAAGCCAAGACAAAGCACCATGACATCAGTGTCCTCAGCTGTGATGATAACTGACTTTGAGCCCGCATTTGCAGCATGCAATGCATGCAGGAGCAGACGGGTGTCAGCTTCTTCATGTGTGGAGTGCAGTTCTGCTGCTTCCTCACACCCATCTTCTGTCAACTTGTAGCAGGTTTCCTCACAGGTCATGTACAACACCTTGCCATGCAGCATAGCTCTGTATCGTGGGAGTTTCCACTCTTCCACCAGAAACTTGATGAGACTGGTCTTGTTGGAGGAACTGCACAGAAATTTTCTCCACTGCTGGACGTGGTGTCCCCCTGCAAGATTCTTGTACTGGAGAGTGATGTCTCCACCCCGGTTCAGTCGTTCAGCATCTTTGATCGAAGTCTGGTGATAGACATCAAAAACAACATCAATCCTCCCACTCTGTGCTCCCTCATGGAGGACCTGGGTCAAGGCTGACTCTGCCACCTGTGCAAAGGTTTTGTTGTTGCCATTCATTTTTTGGACCAGGCTCATCCCATCAATGATGGAAGTAGATGGGATTGGGATGTCTTCTGCAGGAGGTCCATTCTTTTCAAGCTCTCTGGCAAGTGCAGCCTTGTTTGTTTTTCGTAAGGACCCATCAGCATTTGCCAGTGCCCATGGTAGTGGGCCCAATGGGTAGGCAAGGACATCCTTCAGATTCACCTTCCTGCTTTCAGCCACCAGGATCATGTGACTGAAAAGGTTTCTATCTGCCTTCAGAACCACATCCTGTGCTTTCTTTCCATGAGCTTGTTTTGTGCTGACATTGGAGAATGTTTTCAGACTTTGCTTGGTCATCTTGTCGTGGAATTGCACAGGTGGTGGGTCTGCATCTAACCTTGTTTGCTGGATTGCTTGGTAGGCCTCTTCTCCTTTCTCAAGAGCTCTCAAGAGATCTATGGTCACATCAGGTGGAGCCATGTTGCCAGTGGAGAGGCTAACCAAATCAATCTCATCAGGGGACATAGGATTGAGCCAGTTATTCTCCATAAGGTCCATGAGAGACTGGACATCTGCTTCATCTCTCTTGATCCTTGGACTCTGTAGATCTGGATGAGACCATTTGCACCTGCCTTGACCTGTCAGGTCTCTCAGCTGTCTGAGGTACATGCTTCTATACTCAGCTGTGAGATAATATTTGGTCACAGCTCCTGGCTTCAAGCTGAATCCCTTTGTCCCTCCAGCTGTTTGGGTGTCTTTGTTCACCGTTTCTTCTATAGCTTGGTCAACAGGGATTCGGCCAAAGGGATTGGTGGAGCCCAGTTGGACTGAGAATTCTCCTTCCATGAATTCTGTGTACACATCTGGGTGTGTGATGGGCAGCTCAGACATCTGGGCGTAGTAGTAGGGGAGGTAGCGTGCATAATTCATCCTGTCATAAGCAAAGCACCATGGGATCATTGCTCGAATGCTAGCCAAGTGTAGCATCCAGTCTCCCTCTCTGGATGCTCGGATGAGCCCCAACAAGATTTCAACCATGTCCAAATAGGACATCCAGAAGTTCGAGAGGCTGCCGTTTCCACCTCTAAGGAACTCACGGTAGACTTCAAATAGATCCATGATGCTTGTACAAGAGCTGTTCTCGAGGACCTCCTTCAAAGCATGTTGTGAGACTTCTTTCCCAAGGCTGTCAATGGTCTTCAGTGTCTCATTCAGGTGAACCATGTCATTCCTGTGAGTTTCTTCCAACCAGGACAGGAAACCATTCAAGGTCAGTCGCATGAGAGCCTCATACAGGAGCTTGTGTAGTCGCACTGCCCTGTTGTACTTGCGGCCATCCATAACACCAGCAATTGAGCCTTCTGCAATCATGCCAGACTCAATGCAGAGGTCTTTGAGTCCAGCATCTTGGAAATGCTTTCCTATTATTGCCAGCAGTGTGCAGATGGTGTGGAATACCCCAAGCCTAACGATGATATCATGGAACTTGTCATGGTGTTTCCATGTGATCTCGACAGCCTTCGCATACAGGGCTTGGTCAAAGACACAGACAATCTTCCTCAGGCCTAAGCACTGCATGATGCTCAGTGACTGGTTAAGCACCTCGTTGACAGTAGACATTTGTGTCGCTGGAGCATTGATGGTAGGCAGATAGCCTATATTGTCGGGGATGACCGTCATCTCTCCTCGAGTCAGGATTTTGAAGCCTGTCCAGCTGCTGACTGACTGTTCTTCTTGTTGTGACATGCGTGCTAGGACCCAAAGAAGGTTTTTCTCTCTGGCAAGCTTAGTATTGGCTGCAGTATCGTCATCTGACTTTTTGCTTTGTGGTGGCCCTACCCGTTGTCCAGCATTGTAAGTTGGTAACATTGGTGGGGGTCCATCAATGCTTCTCTTCTTTGTTTTGGGAACAGTGGGCATGGGTTGGACAGGAAGTGGGTTGACTGGCTTTGCTTGCACAGCAATCCCATTGACTCTGTGAGATGTTCCCTCACCACTGACAGTTTCTTCAAGACGGTCGATATTGTCCCAGGCTAAAGTTGTGAATATGCCAGGATGGATGTTAGCTGGAAGGGCAATGCCACTCCCTGATGATGAGAGTTTCTGGAGACACAGGGCAGTGTTGATCTCTTCCATCTGTGAATAGGACACACTGTGACCAAGTCGGTTGAGGATGTTTATCAACTCTACATTTCCTGTCAACGATTTGACACTGAATGGCAGAACAATGTGCTTGGAAGGCTTGGTATTTCCACATGTCACTGCATATACTATGTCATGGCCAAATGACTGCAGAAGGCACTGCACTCTCTGGGATGCATGATCAGGATCATTTGAGCCTGTGAGTAGAAAGTACAGGAAGATAATGAGCGACTCTGGAATGGTAGGACATTCTGCTTCTGGTTTGACTTCAGGCGGCCAGGTTTGAGGAACATCTTGACTTTTAATGTCTGCTCTCAATTTGATGGCTGCTTTGGCTATAACATCTTGTGCACTGACACTTTTCAGGGTCTGCAGCTCCCTTTTGAGAGACTGATTTTCTTTGGCAAGTTCCCTCATGGACAAGTTATTGGGATAGAGGAGGACTTTTCCTTTCTCATCAGGGAATATCTGCAAGGCTCCAGCAAACTCACTCTCCAGGTTTCGCCTTATGTGCTTCTTGGTTGATTCCTTGACTTGGGCAATGCCTTGGGAGTTCATTGAAGCTACCAGTCTAGAAGAGAGATCAGTCATTGTCATCACTTGAGGATTGCCAAAAAGCTCCATCCTGATGAAGAGGAACAGCTCATTGTATGCCTTATTCACAGCAGCTTCATACTGGGCTGCAGCATCATCATCTTCATTGCTGGCAACCTCTCCTTTGGAAACCTCTTCTTTGGTGTAAAGTCTATAGCATGACCTGTGGTAGTGCCCTTCAGCTGCTACAAGGTCTCTACTCACAATGGCAAGGATTCTGCTGTCCCTTTTCTTTGTGGCTGCACTCCTGATCTTTGCATCAGCTTGCAGTTCTCGACACTGCACCAGTACTTCTCTCGTATTCTGTCTCTTGGAATATTTGCTGTTTTTCTGACAAAATATGCACTCTGCATCATAAGTCCTAGATGTACTTGGAGCATGTCGAGCTACTCTCTTAGATTGTTTCTCTTCAGCAGAGACACAACTTTTCTTTTCTTTTGCAAGGAGGCCATCAAGAATTTGCTTCATAGTGAAGATACTGCGACACTTTCTGTGGTAGTAGATTGCTGGAATCTGTCCCTCAGGAATGTCTTTTGCCAGTTTCAAAACTGGTGCATGATTTCGTATCTGAGCTGCCCTGAGCAGAGTTCTCCATGAGTCGACACTTTGTAGTGAAACCAGCTTATCTGTATCATCAGAACAGTGGATAATGCACTCCACCCGTGGGCGCTTTGGTATTGGGTAAAAACTTGCTTGTTCACCAGTGGCCATATTCAGTCAGTTTTCACCTGCCACATACAAACAAATACGTGTAACTTAGGTGTATGAACACTACTAAAACAAAGTTTACTTTGCTTCACCAGCGTCATATTACCATTATTTATCTTACATAGCCACAAATAGATACATTACCTAGTTGCGATGCAACAGCTGTATTTTGTCCACATGAGGCCGCTAAAATCAACACAAGATGAAAGTTCCTCGTAGCCACTTTAACTAATCATATTAACATATACATTAAAAGAACATGCTAGCATTATGGGAAATTAGCTTACAATCTTCTCCAGAGTGAGACAAGAAGATAGATACCAGTTTCCTCTATATGTGTTTAGTAGAAAGCTATCTGGCTGCACGTTAGCCTAGCTTAGCACAATGAATGGAAGTACACAGTACTGGTTATCCTTGGTTGTTGGCCAACTAAGAACTGTCCCAGAGTTTAAGCTAGGCTAATCAGTACCAGGGGTGTTGAAATGCTATATTTGTAAAAATCTGGGCAAATACACAATCGTGAGAGGCACAGAAACAGGTTTCCTGAAAGAAAAATGAAATAGCTGCTCATTTGGAAAGGTTATAATGTATTATTTTACTTCTGTTAGTGTACCAAATAAAATGGCACCAGTGAAGTTGTGTCACCTTGGGTGATATCGATATCTGATCTGACCCATGGACTAACTGGCTTTGGTCTAGTTAGTTTCTTAGTAATGATGCCCTTCTAATTTAAGGTTCACAATCACCTCACACAATGAAATAGTATGGGTATATTATACATTTCCTGAATCTTTACAGTCCTGTGAGTATTCCAGTTTTTGTGTTTTGTGTCCCTGATATTCCTAGATGCCACAGGGCTAAAAGAAAGTATATAGTTTAGGCGAACATTGCAGAAAGATGTGTGTTATTGACGGGTTGAAGAGCTCAAGTGACCTCTATATTTGTGAGAAATATCCACAACAGGGCTTGAATGAAAGCTAAGAAGGTCCCCTTTAAAATGATACCAAAGACAATATTATAGAACATTGAAAAATGTCCTGACCATGAGGCTAAACCAGGATATGCACCAGCGTCTAAAATGCAATTTACTTTAGGGGGTCGTTAACTTCATGAGCTGATAACTGTGATACAGCTGCCACTCAGGAATGATTATCATACCAAAATATCATCTACAGACATGGATCCTTTCAAAAATTATAAGTAAGTTTTGCCACCTTGAGTGTACCGAAATAGGAAATTTTGGGCTCTGGCCCATGGACTACAATGGTGAGTTAAGGGCGTGCCTAGACCCCAAAGACCTTAATGAGAACATTAAAAGAGAGCACAACCAGATACCAAAACGGGAAGAAATCACTAGTGAAATGTCAGGGGCCAAATTATTCAGTAAACTAGATGCATCTAATGGTTTCTGGCAACTGAAATTGGATGATAACAGCAGCAAGTACTGCAATGGAAATGATCAGTGGATATTTCAACAATCTGAATCCTTGCAGTCCAGTGGAAAAGGAACAAATAGTGGCAGGTAGTGGTTGCTCTTTTTGTTGAAGCTGTATTTTCAGGATGGGCGGCACGGTGGCGCAGTGGTTAGCGCGGTCGCCTCACAGTAAGAAGGTCCTGGGTTCGAGCCCCGGGGTAGTCCAACTTTGGGGATCGTCCTGTGTGGAGTGTGCATGGAGTGTGCCTGTTCTCCCGTGTCAAAGGTGACACAAGAATGGATGCATTCAAACTGCCAAGTCTGTTGAAACGGACTGGAAATGAGGATGCAAATTGGAGGACGTTCAAACAGCAGTTTCTGCTGTATTCTGCAGCCGTCGGGGCGGATAGTAAGCTAGATATAAAAAGGAACTGAGGAGGGCTTGGATAGAAAAGTGAAAGAATGTGCTCAGGTGTTGGGTGACAAGCATCTATTGGCTCAACTAGCTGGTGGTGACATGGTCGCTATTGATGCTGTTTATTATCGTGCATGCCTGGCTAGGTTCTATAGAAAAGTAGAAACTTTTGGATGTGACATGACTGAAATTAATGCAACTCAGGCCATCAGAGCGCATGTCCTCAATGAGTTGCTTGAATTCATCAAAGATTATCGTGGCTCAGGATAATCACTGGCAATGTCTGAATTGACAGCCCTCTATGACAAGCACATTGCTGATCTGGGCTTTCCAAACATCAAATGCAACACTACACGCTTTAGGGATGATATCGAACGCCTGATTCCAGACATCAGATCGGTACGAATGAATCGTGTCTGGTCCCTTGTTTTTGACGTTGACCTGGGCAAAGCTGTTGTTGGCATGAAAAGCAACACATCTACTGATGTCTCCATCATTTTCAAAGCAGCCACAATCCTCCGGCAAGAGTATCTCCCCATGAAGCATGCTTTTACAGGTTCCTTCTCAACTACCTGTGAAGTTGATTCTATCCCTTCCATGCTGAGATCGTTCCTCCACGTGCTTCTTGATGGATCTGGTATTGATCAGCCACCTCCTGGACCTGAGAAGTCCCAGGCTGCAACATTGAGCAGTAAATCATTTTCAACTCCGCAAGATGCAGATCCAAGGATCCTGGCAGTGTTCCTCGTCACTTAAAAGAGAGGGAAACACCAGCTTCGCTATATCAGGCAATGAAACTCCACCATCAAACTGGTAGTAGATATCTGATGGAAGCCATGCATAAGCGTGGAATATGTGTGTCATTTGACCGCTTGAAAACATTCAGCACAGACATAGAAAATTCAGTGATCAATCACTGGGATCAGATTGGTCCCCCCCAGGCAGTCAAGGGTGTCTTCACCAATGGTGGTTTTGATAACATTGACCACAACCCATCATCGACAATAGCAACATCAGCCCTCCATGGAACATGCATCAGCATTCAGCAGCACTTCTCTTCAGACAACCAACAAACTGAGAATCTCACTGACATCCTAGATCCAGCTGAGTTGGGGAAGAAGCATGTGAAATCCTTGGATCTGGATGTTTCACTGCCTACTGATGAGGTTTTGTATGTTCCTGCCCTGAATAGCAACCGTCATCCTCATCCAGCCTTTCATCCTCTCATCAACGTCATTGAAGAAGGCTACCAGTGGTTGGAGAGAGTCTGGTGGGCAGCGCGAGGGAGGAAACGGTTATAGAAATTCACCATTCCCAAGAATTCCTGCAATGCCTTAACAGAGACTGGGCGGGGAAATTCCGCCACTGCTTGCACCTTAGAAGGCAACGGGACCGCGCCTTGCGGCGAAATGCGGTGATCCAAGAAGTCAATCACCGGCAGTCCAAACTGACACTTGGCCGGGTTAACTATCAGGCCGTGTTCGTCCAGACGACGGAAAACCTGTTTCAGGTGCGCCAGGTGCTCTTCAGCTAACGGACTGGCCACTAATATGTCGTCGAGATAAACGAACACGAAAGCAAGGTCACGCAACACCGAGTCCATCAGCCTCTGAAAGGTTTGCGCTGCCCCCTTCAAGCCAAAAGGCATGCACATGAACTCAAAAAGCCCAAATGGGGTGATCACTGCGGTCTTGGGCACGTCGTCTGCGCACACGGGAACCTGATGATAGCCGCGCACCAGGTCCACCTTAGAGAAAATAGTGGTATCTGCCAGGCGTATGGAAAAGTCCTGTATGTGTGGGATGGGATAGCGGTCATTGGCGGTGACGTTGTTCAGGCGGCGAAAGTCGCCGCAAGGCCGCCACGACCCATCCGCCTTGGGCACCACGTGAAGCGGCGAGGCCCACGGGCTGTTGGAACGCCTCACTATACCCAGACGCTCCATGATGGCGAACTCCTCCTTAGCTGTAGCCAATTTTACCGCGTGGAGGCGCCGCGCGCGCGCAAAAACTGGCGGTCCCACAGTGGGAATGAAATGTTCTACCCCGTGTTTAGTAACCGCGGTGGAAAAGGCAGGCGTAGTCACCGATGGAAAATCCGCCAGGAAACGCTGAAAAACATCCCCTAATGCTAAAAAGTTAGCGTGTGTTAACGGCCCGGTTCCCCGTCTCGCACGGAAAAGTGGCGAAAGACACAGCATCAATTAAACGGCGGTTTGCAACATCAACCAGCAGACCATTAGCACACAGAAAATCCGCGCCGATAACAGGAACAGTAATGGCGGCGACTACAAAGTGCCACTCAAAATGGCGCCAGTGGAAACAAACAGTCACCAACCTTGTGCCAAACGTCGCAATGGACGAACCGTTAGCTGCACTTAACTGTGGGCCGCCGCCTTCGGCCGACCCGTCTGTCTTAGCAGGAGGGAGTAGGCTCTTTTGCGAACCTGAGTCCACCAGAAACCGTCTTCCTGACATCGAGTCCGTAATGAAGAGCAGCTCACTACGTCCGCCAGCGCCAACAGCTGCTACTGAGCGCTGCCCTGGAGTTTCCCGGCGCCTCAAACGTGCACGGAGGGACGCAGCGCCTCGCTTTGCCGCCGAACCGCTGGTGGAAGAAACAGAGGCCTCTCTCGCGCCGTCTCCGGGCAGTCACTTCAGCTACCACTGCCGGGTCCGCGTCCTCCGACGCCGGCTGCAGAGGCTCCGATGCCACACTCTGCACAGAGAACCGTCTGGTAGCCAGCAGGACCCGATCGGCCTCCTCAGCTAAACCTCGGCAGTCACCAGCGGCCAGACACGGGGGGTTAGCCAAAGCTGCGCGCACAGGAGACGGGAGCTGGCGCAGGAAAACGTGCGGGAAAAGGAATCCACCTTCGTCCGAGCCTAGCAGCGACAGCATATTGTCCATGAGATCCACAGCCGTCCCGTCGCCCAAACCGGATAGGGAAAGGATTCTATCTGCCCTCTCTGCGGCAGATAGGCTGTACCTCCGGAGCAGAAGATGTTTGAGGGCGACGTATTTATCGTGTTGCCGAGGGGCGCGCAACAGCTGCATGGCCCGGCGTGTGGACTGCTGGTCCAGCGCAGCGACGACCAAATAGTATCTGGAGTCGTCCGCGGAGATTCCACGCAGGTGGAACAGCGCCTCGACATGCTGGAACCACGAAGCCGGGTCGCTCTGCCAGAACTCTGGGAGCTTCACAGTCGCGGCGAGAACGGCCGGCTGTGAGAGTTGGGGCGGCGTGGCCGAAGTGGATTCACACTCTTCTTCTGCTCCAAACATGTTCAATTCGGGGTCACCAATGTGGCAGGATGAGGAAAAACACAGCAGATGAAGGTGAGTTTGATGTTTATTCCTCAACTCCAAAAACCAAAACTACAGCAGGAACAACCCTGCACCAGCAAGCCCGGGAAGGTAAACCACGCCCCCAGCTCACAGTCCTGCTGGGTGAGAGGCATAGCCCCTAGTGTCAGCCACAAGGTCTTTGATGGGCTCGCTCAGCCCCCTCCTGTACGCGCTCTTGAGCGCAGTGTCATCCCACCCACTGTCTGCAGCAAGTATCCTCACCTCCAAGGTATAGTCTGCCACCGACCTTGCTCCCTGCTGGATGGAATGGAGGCGGCTGGCAGTGTCCAGCCCGTCAGTTGGGTGGTCGAACACCCGACGAAACTCGCGGCGGAAGGCACCATAGTAAGAGGCGAGCAATTCAGTATGGCCAACCCCCGCAATGGCCCAGCTGAGGGCTTTGCCGGTGAGGAGGGACATATCAAGGGCTACCTTGGTCTCTCCTGTCCTATACCTGGCTGGCTGATGTTTGAACAGGAGCTCACAATGACCAAGGAAACCCCTGCACAGCTCGAACTCCCCACCGAAGGCCTTGGGGCAGGGAAGGTTAGGCTCGAACCGGGGGTCCAGTGTGGGTTGACTCAGAGGAGGGGGAACGTCTGGACCAGGAAAGGGGAATTCAGAGGCCGGGCTGGGGGCAGGGAACTGGGGCCAGAGCAGGGTGGTCACTGATCTTGGACACTGCCACAGTCAGAGCAGCGATCTGCGCGGAGAGTGAAGCAAGGGTGCTGGCCGAGGTATGCGAGTTTGCCTGGAGCCCGCTTATTTCTCCAGTGATCCTGGAGAAGGCAGCGCTAAGCTCAGAATGGAGTTGGTTGAATTGAATGCTGTGGTTCTTTACCACTACCTCGAGAGCTATAGGGTTCTGGAGCTTAGGGGCTATAGCTCCCTGAACGACCGCCTGCCCCTCGGGTTTGCTTTGGCTCATTCTGGCTTCGACATTCTGTTACGTTTCACGAATGAAGACGAAACCCAAAAGGACAGACAGACAACAGAGCACCGGGATAACCCGAAGGGCGATTTAATGCACGGAAGAAAAACAAACAACACTGCCACAGGGGAGAATGACAGGTGAGTCTCAGGTGGGCGTTGTTGAGATGATGTGCGCCTGGCTACCAAAGTCCGAATCCGTAGAGCGAGGGGTTGTCCGAGGAAGTCCGGGTCCGATATCCAGTAATTCAAGTCCGAATAGGAGGTGTCCAGGTAGAGAGACACGAAGGGAGATCGCTGGAGAGGTCCGGGGGGAAAACGTGAAGGTCGCTGGGGGCGAGGAGCGAGGGAGACGCGAGGAGCCGTGGAAGTCGCGGAGGGAGAGTCCTGGGAGTGAAAAAAGAGAGACACGAATATAGACACTGGGAATAAACGGAATAGCAAGAGGGCCAGGAATGCTGGAGGGCTTGTCAGAGCTTTACCGCAGGGTTCAGTACGTCAAAGCACGGAGAGACGTTCTGGGAGGCTTCTTGTAGATGGCTGCCTGATTGCCGCAGGTGTGCCTGATGGATGATGGCAAACACCTGGTGCAGCGCAGCGCTCGTCTCCTCAGAGCGCGAGCCGAGTGCTCGGATGTTGCCGGCAAGTCCGAGCTGGGGGAGTGGCTTGAACGTACCGGGGAGGCAGCTCGGGGCGCTGTAACCACTACAATAATCTTCTTTCTTCATGATCCCATGCACCTGAACAAGGTTCCCTGTGCCTGAAGCATTAAAACAGCCCCATGGCATTATGCCCCCACCACCATGTTTAACTGTGGCAACTGTGTTTTTAGGGTTGAAGGCCTCTCCCTTCCTTCGCCAAACAAAAGCGACATCCATGTGCCCAAACAGCCAAAGTTTATTCTCATCAGACCAAAGGACAGACTTCCAAACCTCATGCTCATGTTTCAAATGTTCACGGGCAAACTTCAGTCTGGCTCTGATGTGCTGCTGTGTGAGCAATGGAGTTTTTCTTGGACAATAACCTCGAAGCCCACCACTATGAAGAGCCCTCACAACAGTCTTCCTAAACATCAAGTCCAGAAGAGGCCAGTTCAGCAACAATCATCTTGGCAGAGATCCGGGGATTGTTGTTGACATCTCTGACTATTTTCCTCTCCAAAGTTTTTGAAGTGTTGCACTTTCGACCACGCTCAGGTTTGTTTCTAACACAATGTGTCTCCTTGTGCTTTGCCATGATGCAATGCACAGCTGTTCTAGACACTGTGAAATGCATGTAATGCCTGGTAATGTAAATGCACTATCTTCTTCCTGAGTTCCAGACTGATTTCTTTACTTTTTGGCACGATGAAATTACTTCTTACCAAAAATGTAAGAGTAGTCCCTCTCAATCAAGTGTTTAAGTGCCGCTAGCCCTGTTCACTGGAGTCCCTTAAGTAAAGTTCAATGCTGACTGATTGTTCAGGCGTGATTTGAAAAGTGATTGACTGGACAGGTCTGTTTTGAAAGCAAAAAATAACATCGGTGCTAATAATTTTGACCACCTCAATTCTCACTACATTTGGTATAAAGCAAACCTGAAGATTTATTTTACATTCCAACATGTACCAAATAGGGGCCCTAACATTGATGAATGTTTTACTCTGTAAAGTTTTATGAATGATGCAAACATTGGGCATAATTGTAGGGAAATTTTCCATAGTTTCTTGGGGGCTAATAATTTTGACCTTAACTGTACATAAATTGAAATGCATTATTTGTTTTCCCTGATTTTTTTCTTTCATTATCCAAGCCCTGCAAATTTTTGGTTTTAGAAGTAACTTTATCAATATTACCATGTTCTATAGGGACATAAACAGCTCTGTCATTGTGTATCCCAACATTTCAAAAAGGTTTCATATTTCAAAAGGCATATGCAAAGGATGTCCTATTTCTTGCTCTTTTTTATTGTTGCTGAACTTTTGTCTTTAAATATTTCACATAGTCCACATATACAAGGCTTAACTATTTTTGACAGAGATAATACTTACACAGCTAGCCAATGACAGTATTATTTTTTAAGGATAAATGGCAAATACAGAGTGCATTACACGCAACTAGTGTAACGGCGTGCGTTTGGACCCAATCACAGAGAAGAGGCAGTTGTCAAGTAATAAATCGCTTTACTGGACCCCGGAAGACATTGTGGAGTTAGAAAACAACGAGACAGGAGACGTGAGAGTAGACGTAGTCGGGGTAGTTTACTAGCTCCAACTTTACATGTCATATATTCGACAACGACTACGTCTACTCTCACGTCTCCTGTCTCGTTGTTTTCTAACTCCACACTGGTGACCCCGACGTGATGATGCGTCTAACGCCGCCACTACGTGGAAGTACTGCGTTGCATCCTGCGTTATCCCTCTCAGCTGGAACTGGGCTTCCACATGTTGAAACCACGGCCGTGGATTATGCTGCCAAAAGTCGGGTAGCTTCACAGTAGCGGTGTAAATGCTAGCGTTAGCAATAGCCATGTTGTTAGCACCGGCGTCGTCGTTGTCAGACATACTCGTATTAGTTGTTCGATCACGTCGGGGTCACCAGTGTGGAGTTACCCGACTTTTGGCAGCATAATCCACGGCCGTGGTTTCAACATGTGGAAGCCCAGTTCCAGCTGAGAGGGATAACGCAGGATGCAACGCAGTACTTCCACGTAGTGGCGGCGTTAGACGCATCGACAACGACACTGAACTCTCTGGACCGGAAGCGGCAGTGCATTCTCTCTTAGGTGAATGTCTCTAGTTATATAGATGTGGGTCACCACAACATACAATAACCAAAAACCACTGCCAAACAGGGCAGGCAAAAAATGCAAACACGAATTAACACAAAATACCAAACACGGGAAATACTCTCTCACACAGAGGTGACGGGCGAGGGTTCAGGAGACAAGCGCATCCGCAGACCGACGGCGTATGTCTGCAAAGCACCCGGTCCCCAGCACAGGCGCACCTAATCACAGGCTAATCAAGGGCAGTGTTACGGCTCGCCCACCCCGCGCCGTGGCCCACCCACCACGCGCCGGCAGACAATCAGCTCGTCAGGGTCGTGCTTAAATTTGGTGGCCTCCCACGCGCCCGTTGTCAGTTCGTGTTGTAACCTCCTCGCAGTAGCGGCTATTCTTCCCTCACGGTCCTTTTCTCTCCGAACTCACCCCAGCCCTTGGTTTATGTTTTCCCTTGCAAAGTTTCCCCGTGGAAGTATCCTGCCGTGTTCCCGTTTTGGAATACCCGCGAGTTTTGTCCCCTTGGACTTTCCGTTTTTCCTTGTCGCTCATTGCCTTCCTGTGTTTGACTATTTGTACGCGTAAGGAATAAAGTACGCCAGTTTTCGGCTAACCCCATCTCTGTCTGGTGTCAGGCGCTTGGGGTCTTCCACAAACCCTAACAGTACGAACTGACCATGACGACCCCAGCCGACACAGAGAGCGGCTCTCATCAGACAGATCCAACTGACTAACTCCCACACCCAGCAGCTAGAGGCGGCCTCCGCCGCGGTGAAAGATCTTCAGACTCGGGTCCAGCCCCTCCAGGCCTCTGTGGGTAACCTAACGAGCCAGCAGGCGGCGTTGGCGAGCCAACAAGCAGAGATCCTGCGGCAGTTGCAAACCATCACGGCGGCTCTCACCATCCAGCCTGCCCCTGGAGTCGTGGCTAACCCGTCCCCTGGGCCCGCTGCCACGGTTAACCCTGTGGAGCTCAACCCAGTTACCCGGGAGCCCTGCTTCTCCAGCCCCCGACCATTTGATGGCGACTTTGAGACCTGTGCCACTTTCATCGTGCAGTGTGAGCTGGTCTTCCTGCACCAACACAGCATGTTCACGTCTGATGCTGCCCGGGTCGCTTACATGACCAACCCGCTCACAGGCCGAGCAGCTCAGTGGGCCACTGCTTCCTGGTCCATGAAGGCCAGTTTCTGCCTCACCTACGAGGCCTTTGAGGCGAAACTATGGAAGATTTTCCACCATCCAGTCGGTGGTCAGGACCCTGGTGCTCGGCTGAGCAGTATCCAGCAGAGCAGTTGCAGTGTCACAGACTACTCGGTGGAGTTCAGGCTGGCCGCAGCTGAGAGCGGCTGGAACGACCAGTCACTTCGGGTCACCTTCCGGACAGGTCTCAGCGAGGCTGTCAAGGACCAGCTAGCCACCTGGGAGGAGCCCACCTCCCTCGAGGACCTGATCTAGCTCGCCATCCGCACCGACGGACGCCTCCGGGAGAGGAGGCGCGAGCGAGCCCTGCGTGGATCCCCGTCCATTCCCCAGTCAGTCAGAACTCCTAACAGTACCCCTACTCCTGTTCGCCCCACTTTCCCTGTGGCCGTTTCTCCCCCGCGCCCCAGACCACGACGGGGGAGGAACCTATGCAGCTGGGGCGCACGCGCCTTAGTCCGGCCGAACGGGAGGCCCGGTTCAAGGCGGGTCAATGCCTCTACTGTGGCCAGAAGGGACATCTGATCAGCGGCTGCCCCACTCGGCCAAAAGACTAGGCTCACCGGGGCCCCGGGAGATCTTAATGAGCCGGCTTTCCTGTTCCCGCCGTCCTGCCCCACAGAACCATCTAGTTAGTGTTACCCTGGCCTGGGCTGACCAGCGGCTCACGGTGGGTGCACTCCTCGACTCGGGGGCTGATGAGTGTTTCCTGGACTCAGAGTTGGCTGCCCAGGCTAACATCCCGCTAGAGACGCTGGAGAAGCCCATGGAGGCCTTCGCGCTGGACGAGCGCTGCCTGGCCAGCGTCACCCTACGCAACCACCCTGTCTCTCTCACCATAGCAGGGAACCATGTGGAGAGACGTCGGTTCTACATCATCCAGTCCCCGTTAGTCCCTGCGATCCTAGGGCGCCCCTGGTTCATGCAGCATGAGCCACACATCGCCTGGGCCTCCGGTACCATCATGGAGTGGAGCTCCTCCTGTCATGCCCAATGTCTCCAGGCTTTTCCCGCCCCATCTCCCCGACGTGGCCCTAGTGCCCCGCCTCCCGACCTCTCCTCTGTTCCCCCTGAGTACATGAGTTAGGTGAGGTATTCAGCAAGACCCGGGCCCAATCTCTTCCTCCTCATCGGCCTTATGACTGTGCTATCGACCTCCACTCTGGGGCACCCCTTCCCAGCAGTCGTCTGTACAGTCTGACCATCCCCGAGAAGGCTGCGATGGACGAGTACATCTGAGTCCTTGGCAGCGGGGCTCATTCGGCCCTCGTCCTCCCAGGTAGCAGCTGGATTCTTTTTCGTGAAGAAGGACGGGGGCCTCCGACCCTGCATTGACTATCGCCAACTCAATGAGATAACCGTCAAAAACAAGTACCCCCTTCCTCTCATGAGTTCCACCCTTGAGCCCCTCACCCAGGCTACAGTCTTCACTAAGCTGGACCTCCGGTGTGCCTATCATCTGGTCCAGATCCGGAAGGGGGACGAGCGGAAGACAGCCTTTAAGACGCCCCGGGGTCATGATGAGTACCTGGTCATGCCGTTCGGCCTCACCAACGCCCCGGCGGTATTCCAGGGACTCATGAATGACATTCTCCGCGACATGCTTGACGAGTTTGTGGTGGTCTACCTCGATGACATCATCTTCTCCCCTCGAGGAACATGTCCAGCATGTCCGCCGGGTACTCGAAGTCTCTTCTGGAACTGGCTCTTCGTCAAGGCAGAGAAGTGCCGGTTCCATTCCCCTTCCGTTGACTACCTGGGCTTTGTCGTTGAGAGGGGACAGACCCGGGCCGACCCCCGCAAGATCCAAGCTGTGGTGGACTAGCCCGATCCCACATCACGGAAGGAATTACAGAGCTTCCTCGGGTTTGCGAACTTCTATCGGAGTTTCATCCGGAACTACAGCCGCGTGGCAGAACCTCTCACCAGGCTGACCTCCCCCTCCCAGCCGTTCATCTTGTCCCCGGCTGCCCGCTCTGCGTTCCAGTCCCTCAAGGAGATGTTCACCAGCGCCCCGGTCCTGCTCCACCCCGACCCCAAGAGGCAGTTCATCGTAGAGGTGGACGCTTCGGACACCAGGTTTGGGGCTGTCCTCTCCCAGCGGTCAGCGTCTGACCAGAAGGTCCACCCATGCGCCTTCTTCTCTCGCCGGTTCCTCCCCGCCGAGGAGAACTACAATGTCGGGAACCGGGAGCTGCTGGCAGTGGTGGCTGCTCTGGAGGAGTGGCGCCATTGGCTGGAGGGGGCGGAACAGCCGTTCACCATCTGGACGGATCATAAGAACTTGACGTTCATCCGGGCAACCAAGCGCCTCAATGGTCGGCAGGCACGGTGGGCCAGCTTCCTCAGTCGGTTTGACTTCACACTAACTTAACGACCCGGGTCCCGCAACACGAAGGCAGACTCCCTGTCCCGACAACACCCGAGGAGGGAGCCAGCTACAGAGGAGCCGACTCCCATCCTTCCTGAGGCCAGGGTGGTTGGTGTGGTTACCTGGGGCATCGAGACCGTGGTCAGCCAGGCGTTGCGCTCCCATCCCGCCCCGAGCCACGTCCCTCCACGCCGCCTATTCGTCCCGGACGCAGTGGGGCCATGCCAGTCAGTTTGCTTGCCACCCGGGTGTCCACCGCACCTTCACCTTTCTGGCTCGGCGTTTCTGGTGGCCCACCACAAGGATCGACGTCAGGGACTTCGTAAGGGCCTGCTCCATCTGTGCTCTCAGCAAGGCCACTCACCAGGCACCCGCGGGTCTGCTGCAGTCCCTCCCACATCCAAGCCGGCCCTGGTCCCATATGGCGTTGGATTTTGTCTCCGGACTGCCTCCCTCCCAGGGTAACACTGTGGCCCTGACAGTGGTGGACAGCTTCAGTAAGGGAGTGCACCTGGTGGCCCTCCCCAGACTCCCATCGGCTTCTGAGACGGCGAACCTCCTGACGAGCCACGTGTTCCGTCTCCACGGCCTTCCCCTGGACGTCGTCTCGGACCGAGGGCCCCAGTTCGTCTCCCAGGTATGGCGGGGCTTTTGTAAGGGGTTGGGTGCCTCTGTTAGTCTCTCCTCTGGCTATCACCCACAGACAAACGGGCAGACGGAGAGGATGAACCAGAGCGTGGAGTCTGCCCTCCGGTGCGTGGCCGCCAAGAAGCCCAGCTCCTGGAGCCGTTTCCTCCCCTGGGTCGAGTATGCCATCAACTCCCTGGTCAGCTCTGCCACCGGCCTCTCACCTTTTGAGGTGTCCCTGGGCTACCAGCCTCCTCTCTTTGCTGCGCAGGAGTCGGAAGTGGCAGTTCCCTCCGTGCAGGCCCATCTGAACCGGTGTCGTCGCGTCTGGGAGGTGACCAGAGCTGCTCTGCTCCGGGCAGCTGAGCGCGCCAGTCGGGGAGCCAACCGACGCCGGTCCCCAGCGCCTACGTACCAACCAGGCCAAAGGGTGTGGCTGTTCTCGAAGGATCTCCCGCTTCAGTCCACCGCGAAGAAGCTGAACCCCGGTTTGTCGGGCCCTTTGAGATCAGGAAGGTTCTCAGCCCCGCGACGATGAGTCTGAAGCTTCCGGCTTCCTTGAAGACCCATCCCGTTTTTCAGGTTAAGCCTGTCTCCCACAGCCCTCTGATGCCTCCGGCTCCGCCTCCGCCTGAGATCGTGGATGGGCATCCCTAGTGGAAGGTTCGCCGGCTGCTGGACGTCCGGCGCCGAGGACGGGGGTTTCAGTATTTGGTGGACTGGGAGGGGTACGGTCCGGAGGAACGTAGCTGGGTCTCCCGCCAGCTCATCCTGGACTGCTCACTGAGTTCCATCATTCCCATCCCGACAAGCCGGGCAAGTCGCCTAGTGGCTCCCGTGGAGGGGGGGGGGGTACTGTTACGGCTCGCCCACCCCGCACCGTGGCCCGCCCACCCCGCGCGGGCAGCCAATCAGCTCGTCAGGGCCGGGCTTAGCCGTCCGGGCTGGGCTTAAGTTTGGTGGCCTCCCACACGCCCGTTGTCAGTTCGTGTTGTAACCTCCTCGCAGTAGCGGCTATTCTTCCCTCACGGTCCTTTTCTCTCCGAACTCACCCCAGCCCTTGGTTTATATTTTCCCTTGCAAAGTTTCCCCGTGGAAGTATCCTTCCGTGTTCCCGTTTTGGATTACCCGCGAGTTTTTTCCCCTTGGACTTTCCGTTTTTCTTTTCGCTCATTGCCTTCCTGTGTTTGACTATTTGTACGCGTAAGGAATAAAGTACGCCAGTTTTCGGCTATCCCCATCTCTGTCTGGTGTCGTGCGCTTGGGGTCTTCCACAAACCCTAACAGGCAGGTGCCACTCATACGTCACACCTGATGGTTGCTGACCCTCTGGCCAGTGATCGTGTCAGTATCCCCCTCCCAGGGTCGGCACCTGACGCACCCCTGGCTCGGCCCGGGCCACGGCGTTGGAAATTTCGGATGAGGGTCCAGTCCAAGATGGCCCGCGCCGGAACCCAGCACCGTTCCTCCGGCCCATAGCCCTCCCAGTCCACCAAATACTGGATGCTACGACGCACCCGGCGGGAGTCCAGAATCATCCGAACTGTGGGCAGGCAGGCCGTCGATCAGGCGAGGATGAGGCGGGGGCGGGATTGGAGGAGACAGGGGGCTAGTGGAGGCAGGCTTCAGGAGAGCCACATGGAATACTGGGTGGACCCGTATGGAAGCAGGCAATTGCAACCGGTAGGAGACCGGACGATCTGTGCCACCACGGAGAATGGACCCACGAAGCCAGCCTCAGATTCTCCACCCGCAGGGGGAGGTCCCTGGACGACAACCACACCTTATCCCCCGGCTGGAGGGAAACCGCTGGCCACCGCCGTCGGTTGGCCTGCTGAGTGTACATGGACCTGGCATGTAACAGCTCAGCTCGGGCCCTCCTCCAGGTCCGCGCAGACCGCCTCACAAAGTCGGCTGCTGCCGGAACCCCCACTTCAGTCTCCTCGTCCAGGAACAGTGGCGGCTGGTACCCCATCTGGCACTCGAACGGCGACACGCCGGTTGAGGACTGCAAGGTGTTGTGCGCATACTCCGCCCACTGCAGTTGCGAGCTCCAGGAGGACCACGATCCTACACCACATCACGACGAAGTCCCATGCACACAGAACACATGCTCCATCATCAAGGCTACGGTCCCCCGAGCAGACGGGAGCTTGGCCAGAACAACGAACCGCGCCGCCGTGGAGAACCGATCCACGACGACCAGCTTCCCCGGATTGAGGGAGGCCGGTGACGAAGTCGACCGACAGGTGGGACCAGAGCCGACAAGGGATAGGCAACGGGCAGAGCAGGCCGGGCGGACGCTGGCGTGGGACTTCTGCTGGGCACAGGTGACGCAGGCTGCCACAAAGGAGGAAACATCCCTCCGCATGGTCAGCCACCAAAACCTGCGGCCGACTGTAATATATTCGCTATATTATCTGGATGTATCCTATACTGCTAATATATCCATAACAGTGATTTGAGCCGAAGAGCAATTCCCAACGTCTTGTCCTCTTTATTGTAGCTCTCCGACTGTCGCAGCAATCAAACATCCGGGGTATATGAGAGCCTAGCTTAACCACCACTAGGTAGCGCTGTTGGTCTACTACACTCCTCCCCCTTAAACTATGAAGTTCCCCTAATAAAATATTATCACTCTAAAACATGCTGATATGGCAAATTACTTTCAGCATCTTTTACTTGGTCATTACTGGTTACACAACCCACTTCGACCCACATTTGCCCATTTACATATCAGTCTCAGGAACTCTTTTTCACATTTTTTTCTGAACAGGAGTTGAACGGTTTAGTCTCTCAGGAACTCTTTTATTCAGGAACTCGGCTGATCTTACAAAGACAGTCGTTTTGGAGGTGCCCTCTCTCTCTGAGGGTATCGGCGCTCAACCACCTCAGGGGAGTGGATGCTCGGTGAGGAGGCGACACGGCCTTGCCCACCGAACCTCGTAAGGGTGTTGCAAGCTTCTCCGGAGCCTGCATCCTTGGAACGGGTGTATCTTCAGGTGAGTACGGGCTAGCACCTATGGCTCCAGGTGTGCCTTTCCCCCCCAAAATCCGCAACTGCAGGGTAGGTGTTGCTGATACCCATCTGGTCATCCTGAAACTGAAATGCCTCAGGAGGACTGGAGGGTCGGTCGAACAGCAGATGGTCAATGTGGACTGAACGTCGGTTCACTCCATTCCACACCAGGTAGGTGACTGGTCCGGGTCTCTTTTCCACTGTCCCTTTCGTCCACCTCTCCTTTCCTCCACGGAAGTTTCGGATCAGTACTGAGTCCCCCTCTGACAGATGTCTCAGCTTCGAGGCGGGTTGGTCATGATAGTCCTTCTGCTTTTGTTGTTTGTCCCCCACCACTCGAGCGAGGTCTGGCTTCAGCAGGCTGAACCTGGTCCTAGGCTGACGTTTGAGGAACAGTTCTGCTGGTGTGCAACCTGTAACGCTGTGTTGTCCTTTTCTTTCCCCGGCAGTCTAGATAACGCATCCGCATTTGCATTGTCCGCTGACGTTCTGTACTCTATACTGTAGTCATAAGCCATAAGCCTCAGTGCCCATCTCTGCATATGCAAAGCGGCTAGTGTAGGGATTTCTGACTTGGGTCCTAGGATGGCAAGGAGGGGTTTGTGGTCAGTTATTAAACTGAATTTGCGGCCATAGAGATATTTATGAAATTTGGTCACGCCAAATATTATGGCCAACGCCACCTTCTCTATCTGACTATATTTACTCTCTGCCTCTGTCAACGTACGTGACGCAAAGGCGATTGGTTTCTCGTCCCCATTTTCCATTATGTGTGACATTACCGCACCTATCCCATAAAGGGATGCGTCACAAGCTAATCTCAGTGGTTTCTGCGTGTCGTAGTGTACTACTACTGAGCTTTTCACTAACCGTTCTTTGGCAGCCTTGAATGCTGCTGCACACTCTGGTGTCCATTTCCATTCGACTTCCTTCTTCAGGAGTTGGTGTAGTGGCTGCAATATGGTCGACAGATCTTTCATGAAACGGCCATAATAGTTTAACAGTCCTAGGAATGACCGTAGCTCTGTGACGTTTGTGGGCTGGGGTGCATTTACGATGGCGGCAACCTTTGTCTCAGTGGGGTGAAATCCCTCTTTATCTATCAGATGCCCCAGGTACCCTACTTTCTCCTGCATGAAGTAACATTTTGCTCTTTTCACTCTTACCCCGTAGCTCTCCAGTCGGCTCAAAACCTCATCTAGGTTCCTCAGGTGCTCCTCTCTTGTTCTGCCTGTGACTAGTATGTCATCGAGGAAGCAGGTCACATGCTCTAAGCCTTGTAGTATCTGGTCCATCACATTCTGGAAGATAGAAGGTGCACTCGACACTCCATATGAAAGTCTGTGATAATCATACAGTCCTTTGTGGGTATTTATTGTTAAATACTCCTGTGTCAAGCTGCATGTCTACAGGGTTTCCTTCTAACTTAATACTGACCTTAATGTCCTTTTTTCCATTACCAACTGCATTCGTGGAGTACACTGTATTCATCGGATACGTACCAAACAGTTCATCCTCATTTCCATCTCCTCTCTCACTTGGACTGTGGTCTTCAGCCACATACTGTGTATGTCCCTGTCTATTTTGTTTTACACATTCTTGCTATGTGCCCTACCTTGGAACACTTGTGGCATGTCTCGGTTTTATACCTACATACTTGAGCTGCATGGTTGTTACCTCCACATCGGTAACAGGGTTGGTGCGTTTCTGTTCTCTGTGGTCTAGAGTTGTCACTGGTAGGTTGCTTGCTTTTCCACTCGCTGGTGGACGACTTGCTTCTCCACACACCCTTGCTTGTTCTCTTCTTGTCTATCTTATTCACAGTTGCAGCTCCGCTTGGTTTGCTGGCAAACTCCAGCGTATTCTTTGACGCCATTTCCATAGATAAGGCCAGCTCACATGCTTTTGCAAAAGTCAGATTGTGTTCTGCGAGCAACTTTCTCTGAATAGCCTCCACCTTTAAACCGCTAACAAATCGGTCTCTCAGTGCTTCAGTTAAATGCTGACCGAATTCACAATGTGTGGACAAGTGCTTTAAAGCAACCACATAATCACACACTGACTCATTTTCTAGTTGGGTTCTTTTCTGAAATCTAAAACGTTCAGATATGATTAGTGGCTTGGGTTTATAATGGGATGCTAGTTTCCCGCTCAGTACTGCATACGTGAGGCTACTCGGTTTTTCTGGTATGCAGAGATTCTTTAGTAGGCCATAGGCTTCTGCGCCTATCACAGACAGGAAAACATTGGCCTTCTTACCGTCCTCCCCTTCGTTAACGATCATCCATTGCTCCAATCTTTCAAGGTACGACTCGAAGTCCTCTTTACCTACCTTGTATTCAGCAATATTGCCGATGAAATGCGCCATGCTTGTGCTTGGCTAGCTAGTCTTTTCTTGCTAGCTGGCTGTAAGCTAGCTTGTAGCGTCACGTTGCTTCGTCCGCTTTTATTAACTACCGGGATTACCTTCTCACATTAAAAGGTATCCCATCCTCGTCGCCACTGTAATATATTCGCTATATTATCTGGATGTATCCTATACTGCTAATATATCCCTAACAGTGATTTGAGCCGAAGACCAATTCCCAACGTCTTGTCCTCTTTATTGTAGCTCTCCGACTGTCGCAGCAGTCAAATATCCGGGGTATATGAGAGCCTAGCTTAACCACCACTAGGTAGCGCTGTTGGTCTACTACACCGACAAACTCCAGATTCCACTTCTCCCCTGGATGGCCCACCAGATGAGACGAATGCCCCCACTCCAAGACCTGCGGCCGCACATACAGACAGTCAGTCCTGCGGGCCCGATAGAACTCCTCCAAGAGTGCGGGGTCGGCCAGGTAGGACCGGGGAACCCAGCTGCGGTCCTCGGGCCCATAGCCAACCCAGTCCACCAGGTATTGGTACCCACGCCCCCGGCGAGCAGCTGGTCGACATCCCAGATCATGTCACCACCGTCGAGGACCCTGGGGGGTGGAGGAGCTTGGACAGGGGGCTGGTGGCTACCGGTTTGAGGCGCGAGACATGGAAGACGGGATGGATCTTGAGTGAGGTAGGGAGATGGAGACGCACCGCCGAAGGGTTGACGATGCGGTCGATGGTGTAGGGACTGACGTAGCGGGGAGCCAGCTTCCGGTTGAGGGTAGGGAGAGGCAGGTTCCGGGCCAGGAGCCATACCCTCTGGCCAGGTCGATAAGCTGGGGCCGGCACTCTCCGCCGGTTGGCGCTGCGCCAGGCCCGCTCTGTAGCTCGCAACATAGCGGCCCGGGCGGTCTTCCAAACGCGCCGACATCGGCGGAGATGGGCCCTCGTGGACGGGACCGCCACCTCCAACTCCTGATGGGGGAACAGAGGGGGTTGATAGCCCAGGGAACACTCGAAGGGGGACAAACCGGTAGCCGAACTCTCCATGGAGTTGAGCGAGTACTCCACCCAGGGCAGGTACTTGCTCCAGGAGGCGGGGTTGCTGGTGGTAACGCAACGCAAAGCCGCCTCCAGGGCTTGATTGGCCCGCTCTGCCTGCCCATTGGTCTGGGGGTGATACCCGGAGGAGAGGCTGACCGTGGCCCTAATCCCCTTACAGAAGGCCTGCCATACCTTCGAAGTGAACTGGGGACCACGGTCAGAGACAATGTCCAGGGGAATCCCATGAGGTCGGACGACGTGGGAGACGAGAAGGTCCGCCGTCTCGGCTGCAGAGGGGAGTTTGGTGAGGGCAACAAAATGGACGGCCTTGGAAAACCGGTCGTCAATGGTCAGAATGGTGTCATTGCCTTGGGACACGGGGAGGCCAGTTACAAAGTCCAAGGCAATGTGGGACCAAGGTCGGCCGGGGACAGGAAGGGGGCGCAGGAGACCTGCTGGAGGGCGATGGAGAGCCTTGCTGCGGGTGCAGGTGGTGCAGGCTGCCACGAACTCTCTGGTGTCTGCCTCCATGGTGGGCCACCAGAAGCACCTGCGGACGAAGGCCGCCGTTCGGTAGACACCGGGGTGGCAGGCGAGATGGCTGGAGTGGCCGCACTCCAGCACCTGGGGCCGGACAGAGGGAGGCACAAATAGCCGGTCCCGGGGTCCATTGCCTGGGTCGGGCTGGGCCCTTCTCACCACTGATTCGATGGCCCAGGTGACGACACCCACCACCCGGGCCGGGGGAAGGATGGTGTCTGGGGCGTCAGGGGACCCCTCGGGAAACAGACGGGAGAGGGCGTCTGCCCTGACGTTCTTGGTGCCCGGGCGGTAGGTGAGGGTGAAGTCGAACCGGCTGAAGAAGAGAGCCCAGCGCGCCTGCCTGGGGTTGAGCCTCTTAGCCGTCCGTACGTAGGTCAGGTTCTTGTGATCGGACCATACGATGAACGGCTGCCCTGCTCCCTCCAGCCAGTGTCTCCACTCCTCGAGGGCGGCGTGGACGGCCAGCAACTCCCTGTTGCCGATGTCATAATTCTTCTCCGCAGGACTGAAACGCCGGGAGAAGAAGGCGCACGGGTGGATCTTCTGGTCCTCCTCCGACCGCTGGGAGAGGACGGCTCCGATGCCCGTGTCCGACGCGTCCACCTCCACGATGAACTGCCTGCACGGGTCCGGGTGGGCATGCTCCGGAGCCGCTGTGAACAGCCTCTTCAGGGCCAAGAAGGCGGCTTCCGCCTCCGAGGTCCAGGAGAAGGGGCGGAGGTTGGAGGTGAGTGCAGTGAGGGGGGCGGCCACACGGCTGAACCCCCTGACTAAGCGCCGGTAGAAGTTTGCAAACCCCAGGAAGCGCTGGAGTTGCGTCCTGTTGGTGGGCCGTTCCTACTCCACTGCTCGGGTCTTCCTGGGGTCAGTGCGGACGAGCCCCTTCTCCACGATGTGGCCAAGGAACTCCACGGAGGCGGAGTGGAACACGCACTTCTCGGCTTTCACGAAGAGCCTGTTCTCCAGCAGCCGTTGGAGGACCAGGCGGACATGCTGGTGGTGTTCCTCCTCAGTCCTGGAGAACACGAGGATGTCATCCAGGTACACCACCGCGAACGTGTTCAGCATGTCCCGGAGCACGTCATTGACCAATGCCTGGAAGACGGCCGGGGCGTTGGTGAGGCCGAAGGGCATAACGAGGTACTCGAAATGCCCTAGGTGGGTGTTGAAGGCCGTCTTCCATTCATCCCCTTCCCGGATGCGCACCAGGTGGTACGCGCTGCGCAGGTCCAGCTTCGTGAACACCGTGGCGTGAGTGAGTGGCTCGAACGTGGAACTCATAAGGGAGAGTGGATATTTATTTTTCACCGTGATATTATTTAACATTCGATAATCTATGCAAGGCCTCAGGGTGCCCTCCTTCTTTGCCACAAAAAAGAAGCCCGCCGCCACCGGGGAAGACGAGGGCCTTAGGATTCCTGAGGCCAGGGACTCTGATATAATTGCGCATAGCCTCCTTCTCTGGGACGGAGAGGTTATACAAGTGACCGGTGGGAAGGAGATCTATGGCACAATCATAGGGACGGTGAGGGAGGAGGGAAATGCACTGTCCTTACTAAATACAGGGGCTAAATCGTGATAAATGGGAGGAACACCAGTGAGATCCATGGGAGGAGGCACGGGTCTGAGGCCGCTGGACGGGGAGTGGGCGGAGCGAAGGCAGTTGGCATGACACGCAACGCTCCAACCCAAAATCCGCCCAGTAGACCAAGAGATGTAGGGATCGTGCCGTTCCAACCACGGTCTTCCTAACACCAGGGGCGCGCAAAACCAAGAAACGGATAGCTTCCACGTGATTACCCGAAAGGGTGAGGGAAGCAGTGCCGTGTGTGATTTTACCAAGTGAACGACCATCTAGGGCTTGGGCTGTGAGGGGTGTGTCTAGGGGGACGAGTGGAATGCCGGCCTGCCGGGCCAGCGAGATGTCCATCAAACACTCGTCCGCCCCCGAATCCAGGAGTGCACCAACAGACAGTGAGTGGTTACCCCAGGTGAGAGTGACCGGAAAAAGGTAGTTGTGCTCCTTCTTGGGCTGGGGCAGGGTTGTCAGGCTCGCTAGGACACCCCTCACCAGTGAGCCGGGTCTTTTGGGGCGAATCGGGCAGGCCTTGATATAGTGGCCCGACCTCCCGCAATAGAGGCAGAGGTGGCCATGCATCCTCTGCTCCCTAACCTCCAGCGGGAGCCGTGACCGACCCAACTGCATGGGCTCCTTCTCCGGCCTGGATCCAGAAGCCACCCAGGGTTGCGAGGGGGAGTGTGAGGGTGGAGAGAGCCCACGGGACGCTGACCCAGGGAAGGCACCGGTAGGACGGACGGGGGTTGGTCTATGGGAGGGGCCAGCGCGCGGGGCGCGTTCCTGGCGCCGCTCCCGCAGCCGTTCGTCCATCTGGAGGGCGAGGGTGACGAGCTCGTTGAAGGAGGCAGGGCGGTCCCGAACGATGAGATCTTCGATGGGCTCGCTCAGCCCCCTCCTGTACGCGCTCTTGAGCGCAGTGTCATCCCACCCACTGTCTGCCACGAGTATCCTTACCTCCAAGGAATAATCTGCCACCGACCTGGCTCCCTGTTGGATGGAATGGAGGCGGCCGGCAGCGTCCTGCCCGTCAGCTGGGTGGTCGAACACCAGATTGAACTCGCGGCGGAAGGCACCATAGTCCGAGGCGAGCTGCTCGGTATGGCCTACCGCCGCTATGGCCCAGCTGAGGGCTTTGCCGGTGAGGAGGGACATGACAAGGGCTACCTTGGTCTCTCCTGTCCTATACCTAGCTGGCTGGTGTTTGAACAGGAGCTCACACTGACCAAGGAAACCCCTGCACAGCTCGAACTCCCCACCGAAGGTCTTGGGGCAGGGGAGGTTAGGCTCGCACCGGGGGTCCAGTGGGGGTTGACTCGGAGGAGGGGGAACGTCGGGACCAGAAACGGGGAAACCGGAGGCCGAGCTGGGGGCAGAGACCGGGGCCAGGGCAGGGTGGTCGCTCATCCTGGAGACCGCTGTGGAGAGTGCAGCGATCTGCGCGGTGAGGGCATCTAACGCGCTCGTCGCGGCCTGGGAGCCGGACTGAAGATCGCTGATCTCTCCGGTGACACGGGTGAAGGCAGTAGTAAGCTCTGAGCTGAGAGAGGCAAGTTGGCAACTGTGACTTCTTACTACTGCCTCTAGGGGAACGGGATTCTGGGGCGTCACAGGGACCGTCCGCTCCTTGGGTTTGCCTGGGTCCATAATGGCTTCGACGTTCTGTTATGCTCGCGCACCAGAACCTGACCCGTGTGGCGAAACCCAAGACAGACAGACACGAGATGACTTCAAAAGCTACAAAGGGGGGTGTTATTGTGGGAGGGAAATGTATGGTGGAAAAAAAGGCGTTCTGTTAGTGGGATGTGTGAATAAACTATGTGTGGTGTCCCGTGGTTTGCGTGTATAACTATGTGCGAGTGTTTTTAGCCAATGTGTGGTGCGGTATGTAAATGACCAGGAGGTGTTGAAGAAATGTGCGTGCACCTGGCGAGAAAGTCCAGTCCGTGATCCAAGAGGGGTTGTCCGAGAAAGTCCAGGTCCGAGATCCGGGAAGTCGAGTCCGAAAGGAGGGGTCCAGATAGAGGGACAAGGGGGGAGATCGCAGGAGAGGTCCGGGGAGAAACGTGAAGGTCGCTGGGGACGAGGGAGACGCGGGGAGCCGTGGAAATCGCGGAGGGAGAGTCTTGGGAGGAAACAGAGACACGAAGATAAGACACTGGGGAACAAACAGAAAGCAAGGAACGCTGGAGGGCTTATCAGAACTTCACCGCAGGGTTCAGTACGTCGAAGCACTGAGAGACGTTCTGGGAGGCTTCTTGTAGAAGGCTGCCTGATTGCTACAGGTGTGCCTGATGGATGATGGCAAACACCTGGTGCAGTGCAGCGCTCGTCTCCTCAGAGCGCGAGCCGAGCGCTCGGATGTTTCCGGCACGTCCGAGCTGGGGGAGTGGCTTGAACGTGCCGGGGAGGCAGCTCGGGGCGGTGTAACCACAACATCCAGGTCCCCAACGTCATAATTTCTCTCTGCGAGGTGGAGACACCGGGAAAAAAGGCACACGGATGGGGTTTACCATCCGCGGGTGCCCGTTGGGACGGGACGGCCCCGATGCCCACCTCCGACGCATCCACCTCCACGATGAACGGCAGCGTCGGTTTCGCATGGACGGTGACGGGGCTAGATGCGAAGCACTGTTTGAGCCGGGGCGAAGGCCCGGTCTGCCTGGGGGGTCCAGCGGAACGGGGTTGAGCTCTTCTTGGTGGTGTCATTTATCGGGGCCGCGATGGTGCTGAAGCCACGGATAAACCTGCGATAGAAGTTGACAAAGCCCATGAATTGCTTTACCTGCCTTTCCGACTTGGGGGACCACTCCGCCACAGCTCGCTCCTTCTCTGGATCCATTGACATGCCGGAGGGGGAAAGGATGGAGCTCAGGAAGGAGACTGGTGGCGTGGAACTCACTTCTCCGGTTTGACGAACAGGTGGTGCTGCAGCAACCTCTTCAGGACCATGCGGACATGCTCATGACGGGTCCGGGAAAACAAGAATATTGTCAAGATATACATACATAAACCTGCCCAGCATGTCCCGCAGGACATCGTTGATGAGCGCCTGGAATAGGGCTGGGGCGTTTGCCAAGCCGAAGAGCATCACCAGATACTCCTAGTGGCCCGTGGGAGTGATGAATGCTATCTTCCACTCATGTCCCTCTCGGATCAGGTTGTAGGCACTGCGCAGGTCGATTTTGGTGAAGATGGTGGCCCCTCGAAGGCGTTCAAAAGCGGTGGCCAGCAGAGAGAGAGGGTACCGATTGTTGATGGCAATGGCATTCAGGGGCCGGTAATCTATGCAGTGGCGAAGTGTGCCATCCTTCTTCCCCATGAAGAATTCAGCAGCTGCTGGGGAAGTCGATGGCCGAATAAATCCCATCTCCAAGGCCTCCTTAATATACTGCAGTCTCTTGAGCCGAGAGGGAGTACAGGTGTCCACGGGGAGGGCTGGTGCCGGCTCGGAGCTCAATTGTACAGTCATAGGAGCGGTGCGGAGGAAGGACGGTTGCCCGCTTTTTGCTGAACACCTCCCAGAGGTCAGCATACTCAGGGGGAACATTGGCTAGGTCAGCGGGCTTGGTCTCCACTGCATGCTGGGGTGTCTCCCGAGGTTCCTTGAGGCAGGAAAACTGGCAGAGGGGCCCCCATCCCTCCAGCCGACCTGCGGTCCAATCCAGCTGCGGGTTGTGTAGGGCCAGCCAAGGATACCCTAGCACCAGAGGATAGACGGGTGAGTTGACGAGGTGCAGGGAGATCTCCTCCCAGTGACTCCTCTCCAGGACCAATGTGATGGTCAGGGGGCAGCCATCGAGGGCTGTCACATTAATGTCCTCCTCTAAGTGTCGGGTGGGGACGCTCCGCTCCGCGGCAGGGGCAATGTCTAGCAGGTTCCCGGCGGCGCCGGAGTCAACAAAGGCGCTGAGCTGATGTGCCTGAGAGCCGTCGCAGGGCGTATAGTCGCTTGGCTGCCTCCTGTCCCGTCACAGCGTGGTCAAAAACTCGGCGCAGCTCCTCCACGGAGGTTCGGTAGGACTGGCAGGCGGGCGCACGCTGCTCCCACAAAGCAGTGGCCCATGCCAAGGGAGGGCCCGACAGGAGCTGTATAATAAACGAGACCTTAGCCATCTCGTTTACAAACTTGGAGGGCTGAGTCCCAATGGCTAGCTCACATTGGACCGGGAACTGGCGGCAGGTCTCGTGGTTCCCAGAATACCTCTCTGGGCGGGGGGGGTCTAGGTTCGGTTCTGGGAGTCGGGATAGAGTGGAAGGCTGGTCAGTAGAGACGGTCGGGTTCGGTGTTGCTGGCGCTGGTGGTGCCGCCTGGGCAGGCTGTTGCTGCGGGGGAGTGGTGGTGAGGCTAGTGATGGCGGCCATCCACTGCTGTTGTTGAGCCTGGACCTGCTGCAGCTGGGAGTGATCCGCTGCCTGCCTCTGAAGCATGGGGCGGATCTCTCCAACCAGGCTGGAGATGTAGTGGATGCTCACCTTCAGCGGCTGCAGCTCGGTGTGCTCTTCGCCCAGAGCTGTACCCTGGGCGTTAACGGCGACGCGCAACTGCTCCAACTCTGCTGGGTCCATGTCTGGTCAAGTCTTGCTGTAACGCAGTGCGTTTGGACCCAATCGCAGAGAAGAGGCAGTTGTCAAGTAATAAGTCACTTTACTGGACCCCGGAAAACATACAATAACCAAAAAAACCACTGCCAAACAGCGCAGGCAAAAAATGCGAACAAGAATTAACACAAAATACCAAACACGGGAAACACTCTCTCACACAGAGGAGGCAGACGAGGGTTCAGGAGACACGGGCATCGTCAGACCGACGCTAAGCTTTTCCAAGACTCGACAGCGTCTGTCCGCAAAGAACCCGGTCAAATAGTCCCCAGCACAGGACTAGCACCTAATCACAGGCCAATCAAGGGCAGGTGCCACTCCTACTGGCCGACAGGGAGATGGCACACCCGTTGACTGTTAAACAATGTGTAAAATACCTTGGTATTCACATTTCAAGGGCCGTAGCTCTCAGACAGCAGCTACATTTTCTTCTTAAAATTAAGAAAACCAAACCAATTTTAATTTGTGGCTTCAGAGAGATCTTTCTATTTTTGGTTGGTTGGTTGGTTTCCATTTGGTTGGTTTCCATTTTTGGTTGGTTTTGTTACGGCTCGCCCACCCCGCGCCGTGGCCCGCCCACGCCGCGCCGGTAGCCAATCAGCTCACCAGGGCCAGGCTTAAGTTTGGTGGCCTCCCACGTGCCCGTTGTCAGTTCGTGCTGTAACCTCCTCGCAGTGGCGGCTACTCTCCCCTCACGGTCCTTTTCTCTCCGAACTCATCCCAGCCCTTGGTTTATGTTTTCCCTTGCAAGGTATCCCCGTGGAAGTATCCTGCCGTGTTCCCGTTTGGATTACCCGCGAGTTTTTCCCCTGGGACTTCCCGCTCATTGCCTTCCTATGTTTGACTATTTGTACGCGTAAGGAATAAAGTACGCCAGTTTTCGGCTAACCCCATCTCTGTCTGGTGTCGTGCGCTCGGGGTCTTCCACAAACCCTAACAGGTTTATCCTACCTTGTCACTCTATGTTAATGATGTGCTCTGTGCAGAAGTTAATAATTTATTTATCAAATTTGTATGGAAAAGCAGACACCATTACCTTAAAAAAGAAATACTCAGATTGGAGAGAGCTGAAGGAGGGTTGGGAATCTTAGATTTGGTCCATTTAAACTGCACCTTCAAGATCAAACGGCTTAAACAATGTTTGGAGCTCCCAGAATCGTTATGGAATTTTATACCACACAACATATTTAAACATTTAGGTGACCTAAAGTTTCTAATGGGGTGTAATTACACTGTCTCTAAATTGCCGATAAAACTCTCAAGGTTCTATCAGCAGGCGTTATTGTCTTGGAAGTTGTGTTATGTTCACAACTTTTCACCACATAAGGATATCATCTGGAACAGCTGTAATATCACTGACAACAAGAAATGTAGTTATAAAGAGAACTGGACTGAAAGGGGTATACTCTGTGTTACAGATTGGTTTGATGATAAAGGTAATCTTTATAGTTATGAACATTTCCTACAAGCCACATCTTTTCCAGTCAAATATAAAGAACTGACTTCTGTGATAAGGGCTGTTCCCGAAGGTATAACCGAATTAGTGAAATGTCACTTAGGATATCAAAATGTTAATCTTCCAATACCTTGTTTAACAGTTAACGGAATGAAATTAACAGACATGAAATGTACCAACAAACATATAAGAGAAGTGCTGTATGGCTATAATAAGATGTCCCCCAGAGGGAAACCTCTCTGGAAGTCACAACTGGACGACATAACATAGCGTGAGGCTTGGTTGGGCCCATTTCAATTCTGTGTCTCAGATAAAATGAGAGAAATCCATTTTAAAATGCTACACAACATCTATCCATGTAACACGTTAATTTCCAAATTTACTGACATAGATCTTAATTGCGCCTTTTGTAGCGCTGAGCCAGAAACGGTGATGCATTTGTTTTGTCACGGCCCCTCCTGTTCTGTCCCTCCTCATCTGTGTTTTGGAGTGATATAGATAATTTATACTTAACAAGACGGGCCGTCTATAATAATTATGCCTAAAGACATTATTACTACATTTAAATGTAAAAATAAATCTTTGTTAAATGACGAATATTATAATTGCATTTATATAAATTTCATTCATATAAATAGTCAAGTCAGTTTATTTATAGAGCACATTTACAAGTAACAAACACTGAGCAAATTGCTTTACAGAGATTAAAATGATTGTTATCAAACAAAAATACGGGAGTGATCAAATAATTTGACTCTGTTGTACTTGTATAATGAGACATAACAAATAAATAATCTTGAATCTTGAAATGTAAACACAGGAATGATCAAATAAAAACACAGAGGATATAGTAAGTAAAGTAACAATTATAGTCACAAATACCTTAATGCATGTTTTGTTGATTTTTGGTATAGCCCCTCTAGAGAAAAATGCAGTAGCCGCGTCTGATAGTAGGTGGGTAGGTAGGTAGGTAGGTAGGTAGGTATGTTGGTAGGTGGGTAGGTAGGTGGGTGGGTGGGTAGGTAGGTAGGTAGGTCGGTAGGTGAGTGGGTAGGTAGGTGGGTGAGTGGGTGGGTAGGTAGGTCGGTAGGTAGGTAGGTAGGTAGGTAGGTAGGTAGGTAGGTAGGTAGGTCGGTCGGTCGGTCGGTCGGTCGGTCGGTAGGTAGATGGGTAGGTAGGTAGGTGGGTGAGTGGGTAGGTAGGTCGGTAGGTAGATCGGTAGGTAGATCGGTAGGTAGGTAGGTAGGTAGGTAGGTAGGTAGGTAGGTCGGTCGGTCGGTCGGTCGGTCGGTCGGTAGGTAGATGGGTAGGTAGGTAGGTGGGTGAGTGGGTAGGTAGGTCGGTAGGTAGATCGGTAGGTAGGTAGGTAGGTAGGTAGGTAGGTAGGTAGGTAGGTAGGTAGGTAGGTAGGTAGGTAGGTAGGTCGGTCGGTCGGTCGGTCGGTCGGTCGGTCGGTCGGTCGGTCGGTCGGTAGGTAGATGGGTAGGTAGGTAGGTGGGTGGGTGGGTAGGTAGGTCGGTAGGTAGATCGGTAGATAGGTCGGTAGGTGGGTAGGTAGGTGAGTGGGTGGGTAGGTAGGTAGGTAGGTGAGTGGGTAGGTATGTAGGTAGGTGGGTCGGTAGGTAGGTAGGTAGGTAGGTGGGTAGGTAGGTAGGTCGGTAGGTGGGTAGGTAGGTGAGTGGGTGGGTAGGTAGGTAGGTAGGTAGATAGGTAGGTAGGTAGGTGGGTAGGTATGTAGGTAGGTGGGTCGGTAGGTAGGTAGGTAGGTAGGTAGGTGGGTAGGTAGGGAGGTCGGTAGGTCGGTAGCTAGGTAGGTAGGTAGGTCGGTAGGTAGGTAGGTAGGTGGGTGGGTAGGTAGGTAGGTAGGTCGGTCATTCAGCAGCAAGCTGGGTAGGTATCCTCTGGGTTATCATCCTTTCTATTTGGTGTCATAATCGCTGGGCTGTAGTGAAGAATACCAGCAGGAATCAATGTGCTTTATAACTTAACTAATGTGTTAACTACAAACGACAAAGACTTTCTAAAATTCCACCAAAACCCCTGAGATCGTGTGTGTGTGTGTGTGTGTGTGTGTGTGTGTGTGTGTGTGTGTGTGTGTGTGTGTGTGTGTGTGTGTGTGTGTGTGTGTGTGTGTGTGTGTGTGTGTGTGTGTGTGTGTGTGATTGCCAGCTCACTGGAGAGCAGAGAAAGCTTAGGGTACATGAGGATGGTAGAAGAGGGAGCTCCTCTTATGATTCGGTGCATATCCTGTTTACCAGAAGTCCCATTTCTTAGAAAACCTCTCGAACACAAACAACCTCACATAAACCGCACATGTACCACCTCCCTCCTCTTCCTCTTCTTCTTTGCTTTAGTTTGGAACGTGTGTTTGGCTGATTAGTCCCTTCCTCTCCAGCGTCCTACTCTGTCACACTTTCCAGCATCAACAGATGTCTTTGGTGGCGCCTGTGTTTGTTTCCTAGTCACAGGGTCCATGTCAGTAATGTCCTCAAACTGGTTTAATGTCCTCTTACTGGTCCTCTTACTGGTTTATTCACTTTGAAGGCAACTGTCCAGCCATGGGCTGCAGAGCCTCTGTTGTACAGCAACCTGTACTAATTGTCGTGTATTCCTGATTTCTGTTTACCGATCTCTCCCACTCCTCCGAATACTGGTTGCGAGGGGGGTGGGGGTATGAAAGGGCAAAAATGGATGCCAAGGGGATGTGGGTAGAAGGATGATGAGGAGGAGAACTGGAAGGCGGAAAATAAGATTGTAGGAAGAGAAGAACACTTGAAAGCTCAATGCCTTAGTAAAACAAGAGGAATGAGTTAAACACAGCCTCATTCTTCTCTACCAGCTGCCAAACTACCCCCCCCCAACAGTTCCTTCTTCTCTCCCTGCTTTCTTCTTCCTGTGGCTATACTCTTTTCCAGTGGCCATGTGGAATAATTGGCAGGCTTGGAGGAGCAGAAGTTCAGCCAGAAGCCTCATCGGCAGACAAACCCGCTGGCCCCCCTTTTTTTTTTTAGCACAAGTTAAAAAGCTGGCACATGAGAAGCCTGGCACCAGAGAGTATGTCTGTAGACATGCTTGTGTCAGACACAAAAACAAAGGTGGCCCCAGTCCCTGACCTAAATCTCTCACACACATTATTTGTACAGCAAACAATGTGCCCCATCTTTCCTCTAGTACGTGTTTCAGGAGTCTCAACATGAGTGGACCTCCACAAGCGGGCTGATCTCTGAGATGAAGCACATGGGCCATCCTGAACTAGGGGCTTCACGGACCTTTTGCTCTTTCTGGCATGTCTTTCATTTTCATAACTGTTCCTAGGATCCATCTGGAGATACAGAAACACAAGATGTAATCACAGTGTCAGTGTCACCTTTATTTTTTTTCCGTCTTGAAATACTATAAAAGCAGCCATTTAAGTAGAAATGGAAAAAAATGCAATAAATGAAATAAAAAACAGTTATACATATGTGACAGAGACAATCGCAGTTTTAGCAAAATGACATCGGTAACAGATGCAGTGTCTCTGTCTCGTGATGATCAGGTGTCGTTTGCTATCCAACCAGAAACAGAGTCAGGGACTCTTTCGTCAAAGGTTTTCATTTGTACACCTTCATCACCTTCATCAGAACAAACCATCTGTTGGCAGCAGGGAAGCTCCACGCTGCTACATAGCACTGTCGCTAACAACATGCAAACTTTCTCCAACAACCTCCAGCTTCTCTTGACACCTTCTTGACCCACATTATACCTCCTGCATCGCCAGGCGACACTTTAGTGCCGTACACTTTCTGACACGTCATCGAGTAAGCAGCTTCAGTTGTTTCATGTACTGAAAAACCTCCAGGTCATACTTCATTTGATCTGTCAGGCACTTGAATAGTCTGCAAAGTGACATTGCTTAGATTTCAACTAAATGAAAAGACCTCAGTCAGTTTCAAATGTGCACAAATATTCAGTTCATTTTGTATTTCATCGTGGTTTGGACCATGCTAGTAGGTTAACTAATAAAACACGGCATTCCTCTCGAACAGAGCTGGACATGTTTCAACCAGGTATCACGATATTTCGTGTCATAGTCACGAAATTTAATGTTTCCTGATGAAAGTTAGAAATAACTCGTCAAGGCTCAGAAAACAAGTGTCTGAACTCCAAGCAGCACTTTTGCTGGTGTGGGGTTAGTGAAGCCGTGAAATGCAGATTTCATATGTAAAGATTGCCATATCCCTTTCCCACTCGGAGTGGGGATTTTGGTATTTGTGAGTGACTCACATATACCAAAATTAACATTAGACCACTCCACAGAAACACTACACAAAGAAGCAGGAATAATCCCAACCCTAACCCTAACCTGCCACAGCACACTTCTAATAGATGCTCCATTTTCTCAATATCAAATACCTTTGGCACTTGATATTCTCATCCATAATACCACAGCTTTGTATACTTCTTTATTTCCAAGTACATTTTGTTTTATTGTTGAATATCTATCTATCTATCTATCTATCTATCTATCTATCTATCTATCTATCTATCTATCTATCTATCTATCTATCTATCTATCTATCTATCTATCTATCTATCTATCTATCTATCTATCTATCTATCTATCTATCTATCTATCTATCTATCTATCTATCTATCTATCTATCTATCTATCTATCTATCTATCTATCTACACCATGATGAATATACTAGATTAACACAATGAATGGAAATGTGACCATGATGGATATACTAGATTAACACAATGAATGGAAATATGACCATGATGGATATACTAGATTAACATAATGAATGGAAATGTCACCATCATGGATATACTAGATTAACATAATGAATGGAAATGTGACCATGATGGATATACTAGATTAACATAATGAATGAAAATGTGACGATGATGGATATACTAGATTAACACAATGAATGAAAATGTCACCATGATGGATATACTATATTAACATAATGAATGTAGACTAACATCATGAACGTGAATTTAGAAATAGTGCAGCGTTATCAAGCGAGGCATGTATCCTCTCACCTCCATGTTCTGTGGCACCCGTTCATCAGTTATCTGGAGCAATGTCTGTCGCTTATGTACATTAATAGATTCATGTTGCAAACACCTATACTTTGCATATTTAATATGGCCGTTTTTTGAGACTTACACAGTCTAACTTAACTGCCCCAACCACTGGCAAGCGTCTTACAAACCTATTGACCTTAGTTGTGGCTGCTTGGTATCAAAAAAACAGTCAAATTAAAAAAGAAAAATATTCAGTCAGTAGGCTGTTGGTTGGTTTGTTAGTTAGTTTCCAAGTGAAAAGTGTGGATTGGTGACATGTGCACTCACATATAAAAAACCACAGTATGGATGACCAACTTGTGGGCATGGCATTAATACTAAGGGTATTTACATTTGTATTGTTGTTGTTTTTTCCTCTTTTTACTGACTCAGCAGTGGTGGGCCCTGCAGGTTTTGTTGTTTGTTAGTGAGCATAGCTTTTAAGTTGATCATCAGAGATAAAAAGAAAAAAAATACCAATATTAGTAAACTATTAACACAGAAAGTGACAAAATTAAATACACTGAAAGAGACATAGGTGGGAATAGCAGACAGTTTTTTTTTACTGCTGTAGTACTCCCATAAACAATATGAAGCGGTCTTGTGATTTGAATAAATTACTAAAATGTCTGTTTTTTCCATTAACCTTTGAATTTATCAATCAATGTTTTATTCGGATTTATTTGATCACTCTTGCTAACAATTCAGTTTTATCTCAGCAAGCTATTATCCTTTTTCTTAGTTCCACCAATAACTATGAAGAAAATGATGATAATCAATTTCTGCCTAATTTTTTCCTCCATCAATGCTGATTAATAAAAATCCAAAACAACGCGATTATTAACAACTGTGAGATGGTTCACAACGGTTACGAGAAATATCATGGACACTAGTGCCAATAAGATTGATAATGTATCATCTTAAATAATTCAAGAGGGTATTATAAATGTTGAATAACGGAATACTACTTTTATTATTATTATTATTATTAATAATAATAATAATAATACCTCTGTGTAACATTAAAAGCTTCATAAAACCATATGAACAATGATATAAGAATAATGTAATTTCATAAGTTCTTATCTTAACTGGGCAGTTGCACTTGTAATTTAGTTTTTCTTTTAAGGTATTTTATCAAACTGGTCAAGATAGTGATCCTCTGTAGACTCTCTTTCTAGCAGAAAAGCTGGATGTATGGATGGCGCATGTGCACAGCTGATTGTTTACCTTGGCTGCAGTTATCTTCCGGCCATATGTTAATGTGGAGCATCAGTGCATTTCTTAATGAATGAGTGTTTCAGTTCTGATAAAAAGGTAAACAGAATGATGGTCTAATTCTCAACAATTCTGGAATTTGCTCAAAACAAACATCCAAAACACTATGCATGCATGCTCATTGCATGGTTGTGAATGCAACATAATGCACCTTTTTATCTTCCTCTTTATACAAAAATATAATCTTCTGTCTTCCTATATGGAAAGAAACAGGCAAATGTCCCTTAATGAGCTTTGTTGATGACTGAGTCCTACCGCTTGCCATAGCTGTGTTCCAGCCACTGCTGCACATCCTTCAAGTTGTAGAAAAATGGTCCTTTCCCACCCAAGTAGGCAACTTTCTTCTGCTGTACAATACACAGCCGCTCGTTGGACACACCATAAGCCACGTTAGCGTTGTTGTCCATGCTGTCAGCCACCAGCTGACACTGGGGTGGAAGAGAAAAATGCTCCATCAGCTTGCTGGCTGCCACCACCCGCTCCTCCAGGCTCTGGTGCTTGCGGACAGTAAAAGAGCTCGGGCCCATGGCAGGTGCCACCCAGCCATCAGAAGGGTGAGCCTCATCAATATACACGAGCAGGAAGTCAGCCACATCACAGAAGTCCTCTACCAGCCGCCGAAAGGCTGGTAGGTGGTTTATGAAAGGGGGTCAAGTAGCTGAACCAAAGTTGACCACCAGAGGGCGGTCTGATGATTCGAAATCTAGGAGGTGGCACTCATCTGTGTGCCGGATCCCGATCCCTCGGGGTACACTAGTCATACTGCAGGGACCGCAACCATTTGGTACTTTGACCACTTTAGAATTGGGGGCTTCGCCACCAAGTTTCACCTGGCAAAGAAAACGGAGTCATAACACACATGATGGGCATTATGTGCTGCCAACACACAACTTTTAACTTGTTTTAAGACACATGATGGACATTATGTGCTGCCAACACACAACTTTTAACTTGTTTCAACACACATGATGGGCATTATGTGCTGCCAACACACAACTTTTAACTTGTTTTAACACACATGATGGGCATTATGTGCTGCCAACACACAACTTTTAACTTGTTTCAACACACATGATGGGCATTATGTGCTGCCAACACACAACTTCTAACTTGTTTTAAGACACATGATGGACATTATGTGCTGCCAACACACAACTTCTAACTTGTTTTAACACACATGATGGGCATTATATGCTGCCAACACAAAACTTCTAACTTGTTTTAAGACACATGATGGACATTATGTGCTGCCAACACACAACTTCTAACTTGTTTTAAGACACATGATGGACATTATGTGCTGCCAACACACAACTTTTAACTTGTTTTAAGACACATGATGGACATTATGTGCTGCCAACACACAACTTCTAACTTGTTTTAACACACATGATGGGCATTATGTGCTGCCAACACACAACTTCTAACTTGTTTTAAGACACATGATGGACATTATGTGCTGCCAACACACAACTTCTAACTTGTTTTAAGACACATGATGGACATTATGTGCTGCCAACACACAACTTTTAACTTGTTTTAAGACACATGATGGACATTATGTGCTGCCAACACACAACTTCTAACTTGTTTTAACACACATGATGGGCATTATGTGCTGCCAACACACAACTTCTAACTTGTTTTAACACACATCATGGACATTATGTGCTGCCAACACACAACTTCTAACTTGTTTTAACACACATGATGGGCATTATGTGCTGCCAACACACAACTTTTAACTTGTTTTAACACACATGATGGGCATTATGTGCTGCCAACACACAACTTTTAACTTGTTTTAAGACACATGATGGACATTATGTGCTGCCAACACACAACTTTTAACTTGTTTTAAGACACATGATGGGCATTATGTGCTGCCAACACACAACTTCTAACTTGTTTTAACACACATGATGGGCATTATATGCTGCCAACACAAAACTTCTAACTTGTTTTAAGACACATGATGGACATTATGTGCTGCCAACACACAACTTTTAACATGTTTTAAGACACATGATGGACATTATGTGCTGCCAACACACAACTTTTAACTTGTTTTAAGACACATGATGGGCATTATGTGCTGCCAACACACAACTTCTAACTTGTTTTAAGACACATGATGGACATTATGTGCTGCCAACACACAACTTTTAACTTGTTTCAACACACATGATGGGCATTATGTGCTGCCAACACACAACTTTTAACTTGTTTTAACACACATGATGGGCATTATGTGCTGCCAACACACAACTTTTAACTTGTTTTAAGACACATGATAGACATTATGTGCTGCCAACACACAACTTTTAACTTGTTTTAAGACACATGATGGGCATTATGTGCTGCCAACACACAACTTCTAACTTGTTTTAAGACACATGATGGACATTATGTGCTGCCAACACACAACTTCTAACTTGTTTTAAGACACATGATGGACATTATGTGCTGCCAACACACAACTTTTAACTTGTTTTAAGACACATGATGGACATTATGTGCTGCCAACACACAACTTCTAACTTGTTTTAACACACATGATGGGCATTATGTGCTGCCAACACACAACTTCTAACTTGTTTTAAGACACATGATGGACATTATGTGCTGCCAACACACAACTTCTAACTTGTTTTAAGACACATGATGGACATTATGTGCTGCCAACACACAACTTTTAACTTGTTTTAAGACACATGATGGACATTATGTGCTGCCAACACACAACTTCTAACTTGTTTTAACACACATGATGGGCATTATGTGCTGCCAACACACAACTTCTAACTTGTTTTAACACACATCATGGACATTATGTGCTGCCAACACACAACTTCTAACTTGTTTTAACACACATGATGGGCATTATGTGCTGCCAACACACAACTTTTAACTTGTTTTAACACACATGATGGGCATTATGTGCTGCCAACACACAACTTTTAACTTGTTTTAAGACACATGATGGACATTATGTGCTGCCAACACACAACTTTTAACTTGTTTTAAGACACATGATGGGCATTATGTGCTGCCAACACACAACTTCTAACTTGTTTTAACACACATGATGGGCATTATATGCTGCCAACACAAAACTTCTAACTTGTTTTAAGACACATGATGGACATTATGTGCTGCCAACACACAACTTTTAACATGTTTTAAGACACATGATGGGCATTATGTGCTGCCAACACACAACTTTTAACTTGTTTTAAGACACATGATGGGCATTATGTGCTGCCAACACACAACTTCTAACTTGTTTTAAGACACATGATGGACATTATGTGCTGCCAACACACAACTTTTAACTTGTTTCAACACACATGATGGGCATTATGTGCTGCCAACACACAACTTTTAACTTGTTTTAACACACATGATGGGCATTATGTGCTGCCAACACACAACTTTTAACTTGTTTTAAGACACATGATAGACATTATGTGCTGCCAACACACAACTTTTAACTTGTTTTAAGACACATGATGGGCATTATGTGCTGCCAACACACAACTTCTAACTTGTTTTAAGACACATGATGGACATTATGTGCTGCCAACACACAACTTCTAACTTGTTTTAAGACACATGATGGACATTATGTGCTGCCAACACACAACTTTTAACTTGTTTTAAGACACATGATGGACATTATGTGCTGCCAACACACAACTTCTAACTTGTTTTAAGACACATGATGGGCATTATGTGCTGCCAACACACAACTTTTAACTTGTTTTAAGACACATGATGGGCATTATGTGCTGCCAACACACAACTTTTAACTTGTTTTAAGACACATGATGGACATTATGTGCTGCCAAAACACAACTTTTAACTTGTTTTAAGACACATGATGGACATTATGTGCTGCCAACACACAACTTTTAACTTGTTTTAAGACACATGATGGGCATTATGTGCTGCCAACACACAACTTCTAACTTGTTTTAAGACACATGATGGACATTATGTGCTGCCAACACACAACTTCTAACTTGTTTTAAGACACATGATGGACATTATGTGCTGCCAACACACAACTTTTAACTTGTTTTAAGACACATGATGGACATTATGTGCTGCCAACACACAACTTCTAACTTGTTTTAAGACACATGATGGGCATTATATGCTGCCAACACACAACTTTTAACTTGTTTTAAGACACATGATGGGCATTATGTGCTGCCAACACACAACTTTTAACTTGTTTTAACACACATGATGGGCATTATGTGCTGCCAACACACAACTTCTAACTTGTTTTAAGACACATGATGGACATTATGTGCTGCCAACACACAACTTTTAACTTGTTTTAAGACACATGATGGACATTATGTGCTGCCAACACACAACTTCTAACTTGTTTTAAGACACATGATGGACATTATGTGCTGCCAACACACAACTTCTAACTTGTTTTAAGACACATGATGGGCATTATGTGCTGCCAACACACAACTTTTAACTTGTTTTAAGACACATGATGGGCATTATGTGCTGCCAACACACAACTTTTAACTTGTTTTAACACACATGATGGGCATTATGTGCTGCCAACACACAACTTCTAACTTGTTTTAAGACACATGATGGACATTATGTGCTGCCAACACACAACTTTTAACTTGTTTTAAGACACATGATGGACATTATGTGCTGCCAACACACAACTTCTAACTTGTTTTAAGACACATGATGGGCATTATGTGCTGCCAACACACAACTTTTAACTTGTTTTAACACACATGATGGGCATTATGTGCTGCCAACACACAACTTTTAACTTGTTTTAAGACACATGATGGGCATTATGTGCTGCCAACACACAACTTCTAACTTGTTTCACAGGCTTTTCGTTGTTAATTTTAACACAACTTTAAACAACCTGCCTTCTTGCAAAAAGAAGGAAAAAAGCCGATATGAAAGGACGCATTTGCAATATATTCCATGAATAACCATTCGGACATTAGAATGTTGCCCCAAGAAACACTTGATGCACACGACTCTACCCATCACACAACACCGTCACGTGTCATTACCTGGCAAATATCAACTGACATTAGCGTTTATCAGTGTGTGTGTGTGTGTGTGTGTGCGTGCGTGCGCACGCGTGTGCGTGCCCTTTTGTGCAAAAGGGACACACACCTGCCTATCAGAAACAAATAAATAAGAGAAAAGTGAGGGGATAGGGAAGGAAATAAGAGAAACAGAGAAAGTGGGAGGACAGAGTATTGTAAATTTAGTTAGGAAGTCAGGAAAGTTTAGTTAGGAGAATTTAGTTAAGAAAGTTTAGTTAGGAAAGTTTAGTTAGGAAGTTAGAATAGCTTAGTTAGGAAAGTGTAGTTAGGAAGTCAGGAAAGTTTAGTTAGGAAGCTCTAACAGTGGACCTTTCCACATATCTGCAGCTATAAGATTACCTGATTTTAAAAGAGGGGTATCAGTATTTTTTCAAGTGAGAGCTCTGCAGCCTAGTCACCAGGACAACGTCTCGTTCCACCATCACCATCTAACTGTGAAGCCTAGTGTGTTGCTTTCATCCTCATGTTCACCCTCCACCGGTTCTGGGATTATTTTCATGCATGAATAAATAGGGAACCTGGGGTCAACTGTTGGCTATAACGTGCCAAATCCAAAAAGCCACATTCGTGCCATAGTTGGGTGGGCCCCTACACAAATGCTAGCTTGGCCTCATGCTTAAAACATCCTTCTGGCCCAAACCGAGTGTAAGCAGGGTTGTTTGCTCCCTCTGACCATTTAATAATGGCTGTGGTCATCACAAGAAAGAATGCCAGTTCTGATCCTGATGCCGTGATGTTACTTGCAGTGGTACATGAAGGCATGTGGCTGGGGTCCTTCTGCAGGACACAGCAGTTGGCGGGTTGTGTGCACAGATAAGATAAGCCACACATTCAGCAGAGCCAGACTGCACATTGTGTAATCTGGCACAAAATGATAGTTTGACCTGCGCTTGCTTCAGTATGCACAAGAGTATCGATTCCTCCTGCAAAATGAGGAAAATAGCAAATAGCCCCTGTACACACAGTTAGATATCAGGTGACGTTAGAGTAGCCCACTCCTGATCCACTACCAGACTGGTTGTGTCCACGTTGTGGCTGGCAGGATATCAGCATGCTCATCCTTCATTCAGTTTGTTTGTTCCATTTTTTTACTAGTCCAATTTGATCCATTACCAGAACTTAAAAATGCTTTGCATTTAAATTAAATACCAACATAAATATTAAAACAAACAAACAAACATATTTTGAACAAATGTATGGGCAGTGCTGTGTGAGAAACAGCAGCAGCAGGTTAGTTGTGTAGATGGGCAATAGTGCAGATGAGCAATAGTGTAGCTGGGAAAGAGCTGGCTGATCCAGGTCCTGCAGCCCGGCGGTGTGTCATCGGGACAGGGGAAGTGGAATACCTGGGATGTAGATCCATTTCATAGCACAGCTAAGACGTTATACGAGCTGTCCATTTCCAAATACATGTACATATGTGAACCAGGTACTTGAGCTGTACTATGCGAACTGGACAGGACTGAGGCGCGTGAACAAGAGACAGACAGGCAGGTGCAGATGGTGAACAGGGGGTTAGTGCGTAAAGAGTCCAGAGTCAGAAACCAAGACGGTAAAGAAAGATGAGAGGGGGCGAGTGAAAAACATAATCGTACAACAAAGAGGAGTTGTGATGGGGTAGTTCTGGATAAATAAAAACACGTTTCATCCACAAGGATGAATTAAGCTGACGCCACAGCATTTCTGTCCAGGTCATGCCTAACCCGTGATATGCTTAAAGACACATAAGGCATTTGATATGCATAGATATGACCTTGGTTGTTTTATTGTGACAGCAACAGTTGTATGACGTTTGATGCTCCTGACTAGTGGGTTTATTTATTTTTTTCTTTTTCAGCTTGATAAGTAAGTCAGCATTGGATGTGTGGGACTGACTTGCTGTCTGAAGAGAACGAACATGGGGCAATACACGCTCAAACTTTATAGAAAGATGGGCTTCCAGTGACACCGTCACATAGTCCATTTCCACTGTTAACGGGATAACAGCCTCGGAAGGGAACTTGGAAATATATAATATACAATATAATGGCGTGTAATATCACTTATAACATAACCACAAGTATAATTTGTATTTCAAAGGAAGACTGGAATATTGGCCGCAGCCCCCAGTATTGGACTGCAGGACTGCACGTGGCTGGCTGCAGAGGAACACCGTCTTACCTGCTTGTGGGCGTCCAGCAGGAAGCTCTTCCAGACGGAGCGCAGCCCCGCGGACGTCAGCATGCGGTGCTGCGCCCCGCTGCCGGGGGAGCGCGAGCGGCTGAGCCGGGACACGATGCGCTTCAGCAACACCACGGAGTCGTACAAGGCAAGGAACAGGCAGTTGGAGAAGAAGCCCGGCAGTATCTGAAGGGTGACCAGCAGGTCCTCGCTTGCCATCCCCATCGTGCCTCACTGTTACTCCACCGCAGCGCTGCTCGCGTGTGAGACTATTTCACGCTCCCATCATGACGCACACTTGCGCATTGTTCCTTACCCGCTCTCGGACAGTTGTTCCCAGTTTCCTCACGATCAAAAGTGCGTGATGTTTGTCTGTGGTTGCTCCAGGTAGATCTCCAGACCCTTAAAGAGGATAGACACTTAGAGCCAAGACGCACACGAGTAACCGCTACGTGCACAGTACTGAGGAGACCTCTTTCTAATCCAACCCTTCTGTTAGTGTTTCGCTGGCGTTTACACCGATTGGAGGCCCTCAAAGTCGAATCACTCGTTTTATACCGTCTATAATTGGGGTTCTTGATAGACCTCAGAGCTTATCTTGTGGAAAGATCTTGACGTCAGTTAAGCTGTATTTCACCCCCACCGCACCGCGGACCCACCTCCGCCCCTTCCGCACGGGGCGCTGCTGCTGCTGGAGCGCAGGACTACCTCGGACACTCGTGGCTGCCTCAGCTCAACGCAGCCATAGGCCTGCACCCTACAACCCAAGTGAAAGCCTTGGCTCTGTGTCGCATCAATATCACTGGAGGCTGCAGGCTACTCAGCAAATAAAACAACGCGTTTTTTAACATAGCCACCTAAAATACCATAGAAAAGATAACATGATTTACCATCAGTTTATATTCTCTGGATAACTAAATAACGTGACTTGTGTAAGGAAGCACGCCCCTCTCAGAGGCCAAAAGGACACATTTATTAACTCATTAATTTATTGAATTTATACATTTCTAAAAGGAAATATATTTCCTTCCATTCATTTAGCAAAACGTTCATGTGGACACCTTCAGTTCTATTAGGTTATCTGTGTTAAACTTCTAGTGTTAGGTAGACCTACCTCTAAGCCCAAGCTTGAATTAATGTGTCGTGATTTATTTTGTTTTGTTTTGTTTTGTTTGTGCACCAGTAGTTAGTACTGGCAAACACATTTTGAGGCATAGCTGTCCTTTAACAGACATGAGGTCTGTCCATTAATCAGAAAAAAATAAAAACTCTTAGGCAGTTCTTTCTATTACAGTCTAGTTGGAATGAGCCCTTTACTTGACCCGGCGGTGTCTCCATGAGAATACATCCAATCAGGTTGTGATTTGCTGGTTTTTGTAGCCTACCAACACCCAGCTGAAACTTAATGATAGTTAAAGACGAGAGTGATGCCCACACCTCCAAACCAAATGCCTCCAGCTAAACTTGAACTGTTGCACTGACTCGCATTTCCTGAGCGGGCTTTACTTAAACTGGCTAACTTGAAATAATAGATGCTCATTCATTATTAGCTTTAGTAAAGAAGATATCACGTGGTTGTTTCTGTACTAACTGGTTTTGAATTAACTCTGTAATGTCCGTAGACGCCTTGTCTTACTGACATAAGAATAATTCAAGAACGAGCCGACTTCGTAGGTTCTTAACTGTGTAGCTTTTACTAGCGTTCATCCGAGTTACAACCTTCATAACATGCGCGTCTCCAACTTCCTGTATACGTCACCCGCACTGCACGTACACCCGTGAGTAGGTCCAGTTAAACACGTGACCTTTCATTCATTACATCTCCCCCTCTAAGATGATTTTCTAACCTGTATATCACCCCCCTTTTCACAAAAAAAATAAAAAATCCCCCACAATACACAAGTTCATACGCCTCACAAATCCAGCCGGATTGCTGGCTTGCTCACCCTGCCAGAGCGAGTAACATATGGTGTGGAAGTTGGCATTTCTGCTGCTCGGGACTCATCCGAGTTTCCATTCTCCCCTGGAGTGACATGGTCAGGATCCCTGCTGACAAAGGTGAGTGTTTTGGGTGTGGCCAACAGGTGGCGCCTGTTCCTTCTGTAATGTTCACCTTGAGCTGTCTCCACTATGTAGGATCTGGGAGTGGAGCTCTGACTGTGAACTACTGCTGGCATTGTCCATGTTTTCTGTCCATCAGGTTTGGTGAGTACTGCGTCACCCGAGTTCAGTGGGCGCAGTGTCCGCACGCCGTTCCTGCGGTTGTAGTAGAAAGCCTGCCTCGATTTGGCTGCGGCGTCAGCGGTTTTGATCAGTTCCTCTTTAGGCCAGGCCGGTTTCAGGTTATGCTGCAATGTGGGTAAGGTGGTTCTGAGTCTCCTACCCATGAGCAATTCCGCTGGACTGGCTCCAGTGGAAGAAGAGGGTGTAGCTCTGTATGTCAACAGGGCGAGGAGAGGGTCTTCCTGCCTTAATATGCTTTTGGCTATCTGAACAGCCCTCTCTGCCTGTCCATTACTCTGGGGGTAGTGTGGGCTTGAAGTCACATGGATGAAATCATAATCCTCACTGAACCTCCTCATCTCTTCTGAAACTAGCTGTGGCCCATTATCACTAACTACAATTTCAGGGATACCAAAACGTGCAAATGTAGCCTTCAGCCTAGCTACAACCTGACTGCTAGTAGTTGTTGGTAGATTTAGGATCTCCAAAAACCTGGAATAATAGTCAGACACTATCAAGTAGTTTTGCTTTTTGTACTCACACAGGTCTATGCCAACTTTCTGCCATGGTCTGGATGGGAGCTCACTTGACATTAAAGGCTCTTTTCTCTGTGTGTTCTTGTGTTCTCTGCAGAATTGACATTGCTGTATCTTTGTTGTAATGTGCTCTGTCATTTTGGGCCACCACACTGACTGGCTAGCTCTCTCTCTGCACTTAGCTATCCCCTGGTGCCCGTCGTGTATTCTGTCTAAGATCACCTCCCTCATCTCTGTGGGAATGACGATACGACTGCCTCTGATGACTAAACCATCTACCTCAGATAACTCCCCTCTCACCTGATAAAAGTCTCTGACTGTCTCCGGCACTTTATCGACATACTCAGGCCAGCCGTGTCTGATGAAGCCCAACACTGTCTGGAGCTGCAGATCCCCATCCGTGCTCTGTTTTATCTCCTGCATCCTTTGAGGTGTCGCAGGCACCTGGCACACGATGGCATCAATGTGCACTGCAACATCATCATGAGAAGCACCATCTCCGTAGCACTGCTCTGGGCCTCTGGAGAGTGCATCAGCCACAGCTAAAGTTTTGCCTGGTGCATATTCAGCCACTGCATTGAAACGCATCAGCCTCATTAACAGTCCCTGGCACCTAATGGGCACATTATCCAAGTCTTTGCTGTTCATGAGAGGCACTAGTGGTTTATGATCGGTGACAAGTCTGAAATTGTCAAGCCCAAACAAGTACTTCTCGAACCTTTCACATGCCCAGACGCTGGCTAAGCACTCTTTCTCGATCTGTGCGTACCTTGTCTCTGCGTCACTCAGCCGTCGGGAGCAGTAGGCCACGGGCTTCCAGTGTTCCCCGTGCTGCTGGAGCAGAACGCCTCCCAGCCCGTAGCTGCTGGCATCTGCTGACACCACCGTAGCCTTAGTGACGTCGTAAAAGGTGAGTACCGGGGCGGTGGCGAGTGCTGCTTTAAGGTCTTGGAATGCTGTGTTCTGTGCAGGTCCCCACAGCCACTCTGTCGTTGCTTTAAGCAGTCCATAAAGCGGCTGACCTACAGTGGACAGCTCTGGGACGTATTTTGCCAAATAGTTCACCATCCCGAGGAACCTCTTGAGTTCCGTCACGTTCTGGGGCTGAGGAAAGTTCTCTATTCCGGCCACTTTGTCCGGGTCAGGTCTGATGCCTGCCTCGTTGATGATATGACCAAGGAAGCGGACTTGTTTCTGTTTGAACTTGCATTTCGCTTGGTTCAGTTTGAGACCTGCTGTTTCAATGACCCCCAGCGCCTCTGCTAGGCGCCGGTCATGGATTTCCTCAGTCTCTCCATGTATAAGGATGTCATCCATGTACACCTCTGTGCCCTCTAGCCCGGTCAGAGTTTCCGCCATCTTTCTCTGGAAAATCTCTGGAGCACTCGTTATACCAAATGGAAGGCGGCAGAAAGCATACCTCCCAAATGGGATGATGAAAGTGGTGAGTCCCCTGCTGTCTTCATGCAAGGGGATCTGGTAAAACCCACTTGCTGCATCCAACGTTGTGAAGAACTTTGACCCTGCGAGCCTTGGCATTATTTCCTCCATAGTGGGCAGCACGTATTACTCACGTTTCACCGCTCGATTCAGCCTCCTGAGGTCAGCGCAGCAGCGAACCTCTTTCTTGTTCGGTTTCAGCACCGGCACCATAGCGGCGCACCATTCTGTGGGCTGAGTCACTTTTTCAATAATGCCCTCATTTTCCATGCGCTGCAGTTCTTTCTTAACCAGTGGTACAAGTGGCAGCGGTATCCGTCTGGCTGTATGCACCGCGTATGGCTGGGCACCCTCCACCAGAGCTATTTTCACTGGGTCTGTTTTCAGCAGTCCACTTGAGCCGAAAACTCCACTGACCTCATTCATCCGCTTCACTAGACCCATCTCCACTGCCTCTGGACGACTCAGCAGACAGCTGCCTCTCCCCTTGATCACATACACTGGAAAGGAGTATTGTTTCTCCTTGTAGTTGGTTGTGGCTTGAAACTGTCCTATGCAGCTGATGTTTCCACCTGGGCTTATGAAGCATGTGTCAGGAGGTCCCAGTTTTATGTTTGGCTTCAGCTTTTTAAATGTCCCTTGGTTGATAACAGTAGCGTCAGCCCCCGTGTCAATTTTAAAGGTTATTGGTACATCACTTATTGTTAAACTAACAGTCCAATCTTCCTGACTGCTCTCTTTGCCAACTTCTCCCAGAAAGTACAGCTGTTTAACCTCTTCAGTGACTTCTCTCACCGCTTTAGAGTGACATACACGCTCCCAATGTCCCTTTTTATGACACTTGTTGCACTTACTGTTCGTTGCAGGACACTTCCGCTCATCGGTGTGCTGCGTCTTGCCGCACCTCCCGCATTCATCTACTTTGTTGGTTGCAGGTCTGCTGCAACCATGACGCTGTCCGCCCTTTTTGTTTTGGCGTTCGTCCCGCCATCGGACAACATTGACGTTAGCCAGCTGGGCCTCTGGTTGGTTAACTTGGAGGCTGAGCTGCTTTGTTATTGCCTCCGCCTGGCGCACTTGTTCAATGACTTTCACCAGAGTAAGGTCCGCTGTGAGCTGGAACTGACGGGAGAGCACTTTGTCTTTTATGCCCACTACCAGACGATCTCTGATATGTTCATCCCTCTTGTCCCCAAACTCACAGTGTTCAGACAGCTCATACAATGTCCGGATGTACATCTCCGCTGTCTCTCCTGGCTGCTGGCTACGTTGATAGAAGCACGCCCTCTCATGTATGATGTTACGGCGGGGAATAAAGTAGTCGTCGAACTTTTTCAGTACGATATCATAGTCCACTTTATCACCCTCCGCCGCGAAGTCAAACGAGCTGAATATCTTTTCAGCCTCGCTGCCCATTGCATAAATCAGCGAACTCACTTGAATCTCCCCGTCGTCTTTATCCAGCTTTGTCGCGAGCCTGAAGCGCGAAAACCGTTGTCTCCACTCCGGCCATTCAACGGGGCAGTCAAACTTGAATTCACTCGGCGGATTAAACTTCGGCATGACCGCTCGTGTTCAGATACACAGACTATTCTGACACCATGTAATGTCCGTAGACGCCTTGTCTTACTGACATAAGAATAATTCAAGAACGAGCCGACTTCGTAGGTTCTTAACTGTGTAGCTTTTACTAGCGTTCATCCGAGTTACAACCTTCATAACATGCGCGTCTCCAACTTCCTGTATACGTCACCCGCACTGCACGTACACCCGTGAGTAGGTCCAGTTAAACAAGTGACCTTTCATTCATTACAAACTCCATTAAATGACTGTTTGTCAGATTACATTTCTATATTTTTGCACATTTATTTATAGTGAATACATAATTACTAATCTAATTTTCCCCAGCTGCTCCTAACAGCCGAGAGAGCCTACGTGATATTGGATAATGCAAAACGAGCATGGCCTTCCGGGGAATCATCTAGCAAAGGCTTTCTATATGTTCAGTGGTGAACTAACCAGAATACACGGGTCGTGGTTCCCGTCAGTAACACAAGAGTAAAATCATTTCCTGTAAAAACAAAACAAAACAAAACACTCTTTCTGACATTACTCTGTATAATATTGATAAACCTAAGGCAACATAACAAAACAGCATTGACGTATTAATTTATTAATAACCCACACATAACCATCCCAGCATGCATTACACAAATGGGCTGTGTAGCCCTGCTCACATTAGATGGAACTTCCCATCCACATTGGTCCCCTCATGTTCTTTCTAACCTGTGCACAAGTCTACCTGGCTATCCATCGTAATTTGTCTTTACCTAAGTAGCATGTTCTGACATATTAGCATAATAATGTTAACTAGAGCTTTACAGCAGGGCTGGGGTCCTGTGGGTCCTAACTACTAACCGATAAATTATCACAATTAATACTAGTATAGAGCAGGGTTCCCCAACAGTTTTCCCTAAGGGCCACATCATGTCATGCACGCCAAGCCAAGCGCTGAAACATCATTTTTTTCCCCTTTTCATTGCGCCAGCAAACGTTGTTTTATGTGTTGATGTTGTTCTTGCTGCGATTATTATTATTATTATTATTATTATTATTATCGTTATTATTACTGTTATTATTATCATTATTATTATTTCTTTCACGTTTCCTGTTTTACATCCTGTAGAGCCGGGTCCAAACTATGGACCTGAGGACAGTACTCGTCGTAATATGTGGGCTGTTCCGAGTAGGGTGACCTTCTGGACTGCACAGATGTTGATGTTTCCTGGGATACGGTTGGCGAACTTTTCCATTCCCTTCTTCATGAGTCCTAGAGCTCCGATGATTGCTGGTGTTTCGGTCTTCATTCCCCACATCCTGTTGATTTCAGTCTCCAAGTCTTTGTACTTGCTCAGCTTCTCTGTGACTTTCACTGAGGTTGTTTTTTCGGATGGTGTTGCCATGTCGATGAGCATGCACCTCTTTTGCTTCCTGTCCTTCATAACGATGTCGGGCTTGTTGGCTTTTATCTCTCTGTCAGTGTGGATGGGCGGGTCCCACCCAGAGGGTGGTGACGTCATTGTTTTCCATGACCGTTTTTGGCTGATGTTCGTACCACTTATCAGTGGTCTTGATCTTGTAACTCCTGCAGATCTTCCAGTGCAGGTATGCTGCTGCCTTGTTGTGCCTGTACATGTATTCGGTCTTTGCCAGTTCCGGGCAGCCTGAGACAATGTGGTCGATGGTTTGTTCGTACATTCCACAGATTCTGCATTTTGGGTCTGCTCCATCTTTGATGATGCGATGGTAATAGGATCTGATTGCCAGGCTCTGGTCTTGTACAGCGATTATCAGGCCCTCCGTCTCTGCTTTCAGACGATGCTCCTCAGCCTTTGGTGTGTCTTTTGTTGGTCCACGTCTGCATCTTTCATTCTTTTTGGGTACTTCCCGTGCATTGTTTTGTCCTCCCAGGTTGCTGCTGGCCATGGTTTTGCCTTCTGCTTCACTCGTTTGGCGTAGATGGTAGTTGCCTCATTTTCCATTGGTTGGGTTTCTGGGACATCAAGCTCTTGCTTGAATGGTTCAGCTTCTTTATTGATGGAGTAGAGCTGATGTTTTACTATTCGGAGGAGTGGGTCATCTGTTTTTGTCAGGTATGCATCAAGCCCGATAGTGGTAGTCTTGAAGGTCAGTTCGAGTTGGACTAGGGCTCATCCTCCTGAAGCTCTTGGTAGGTACAGCCTGTCGACATCTGCTTTCGGGTGGTGCATCCCCTCCATGGTCAGCATCTTTCTTGTCTTGGTGTCTAGTCTCTTGATGTCGTTCAGTTTCCAATTGATGATGTTGAAGCTGTACGTCACTACAGGTATCGGTAGGGTGTTGATAGCTTCAATACTGTTAGCTGTATTGAGTTTGCTCTTCAGTACCATACGCACTTTCCTGTGGTACTCTTTCCGGATCTTCTCCTTCATGGTTGAGGGTTGTATGCCGTCTCCTTCGTTCACTTCAAGGTACTTGTATGTGCTATCTTGGTCTAGCTCTTTGATTACGGTGTCAGTGTCAAGGTCTAAGTCTGCAGCCTTGGTAAGTCTTCCTTTCTTGAAAGTGGCTTTGGCACACCTGTCGATTGCGAATTCCACCTTGATGTCGTTGCTGAAGGTATTGACGATGGTGAGTAGACCAAGTTATTATTATTAATATTATCTACTCATATATTTTTGTAATGTGTGTGTGTGTGGTGTTAGTGTAGATAGCGGGACCGAAAACTAAAGCACTTATGATCCTAATTCTTTTTGGAGGTGGTAGGTATTGTCTCAGAGAGTAAGGGAAAAATCCCAGAAAATTAAAATTATGCATAATTATGCATACATATGCAAAATATGCATTTTTCTAAAAATGGCTAAAAATCACTTTTCTCGGCATTTCAGATGATTCTGAGCATCTTTGAGTTTTTTCACCTATATACATTTTTTTTCTGGGACTTACAAATGTTTTGGCATTATGCAAAATATATGCATTTTTGCAAAAATGCACTTATGATCCTAATTTTTTTTGGAGGTGGTAGATATTGTTCCAGAGAGGACCAGAAAAATAGCAGAACATTAAAATATAATTATAATAATTATGCATTTTCTAAAAATGGCTAAAAACCACTTTTCTTGGCATTTCAGATGATTCTGAGCATTTGGGGGGAGGGAGTTGGAGTGGGGGGGGGGTTTAGGGCAGGGGGAAGGCGGTTTGCTGGCGGGATGAAGAGGAGGGAGATTTAGACGGGTGGATAACCAAACCGCTACACTGTAGCGGGGTTCTTCTAGTTATTATAATATTAGTATTATTACTTAGGTATCAGGAACAATTTGTCATTTCAATCATGCAATTGCGTACACAAAAGAAACGAAATTTCGTTTCTCCCAGCCTACAAGCAATGCAACACAAAAGATAAAAACACATATTCATAATTTCCCAAAACGACACCACCAAAGACATACAAACACTGAGAGAACAAAGCAACTAAACACAAACAGTTAACAACACAGTACATTCAGTACAACGCAGTCCAATAATTTCACTGTCCAGAAAACGAACGCCAGCCAGGATGACTGTCGGAACTGCCGGTCTGCATGGGCTAGCAGTTAGCTTAGCCTGACCCCCAACAATGACTAGCAGTGATGAGCAGGCACGGGAGGCAGGGTAGGCAGTATCTCACCCAGGCTAATGAGGGGGAAAAAAAAGAAATATCATGATAGTTACACAAAATATTTATTTATCTATTTTTATGTATTTATTTTTTTAACTTTAATTTGTTAAGATTGTTGTAAAAATAATAATAATTAAAAAAATCATGTAAAACGTGTTATTTTATCAGTAAAAGGCATGCCCTATTCAGGATGGCTTGCTCCCAAAGCTAAATGCAGGCTGCTGGGGCAAAGTCTGCTTATGCCTCTCTCTGGCACATATAAATATAGTTCACTGCCTACCCAGCCATGGACCTCATTGACTAGGTAACGCAGGTTGTCGTTTTGGAACAGATCTCTCCGACAGTGGACCATGGTCTCGCTGGAAATTCTGTAGACAGCATCAGTTCTCTGAAGTTTACTCTCTCACGCGCACATATGTCACAGTTCTCTATTAAATTTTGCAATTCCTTGCTGAGGACTGGCCACCACAACGACTGTTTAGCTCTCTCCCTGCATTTAGTTTCCCCGAGATGTCCTTCGTGCAGCTTGTTCAGCATGTCTGCTCGGAGTGATGCTGGAATGACTATTCACACCCCTTTGAACAGCAGGCCATTTTCAACCCAGTCGCACGGACTTTCGTGATGGCATCACGTTAATTACTAATCGTGATACCATCACGATTATGACCTGATTTAGGTGATGTGGTCACGATCTGATAGAACCATAACCCTAACCCTAACCCTGACCCTCGAGTCGTGACCCCATCACGTAAATCTGGTCATAATCGTGATGGTATCACGATTGAAAGTCCGTGCGATTGGGTAGGCCATTTTGCACAGTGGTCTCTCCTGAGAATGGCAGATAGGGCTGAATCACACGTCCAATGGAGAACTTATGTGGCCATCCTTCCACACAGTACCTCTTAAGCTGGCGTAATGTGGGGTCATTGCCTTGGTGTGCTTGGATCTCTCTGAGCCTTTTCTCTGTAGCCGGAAGACTTTCTATGATGGAGTCGACATACCGGTTTATTTCTTCCTCCTGTAGCCCATCCTCTGTGCAGCTTACAATAACTCTGGACAGCACATCTGCTGTCACAATGTTCTTGCCGGCCACGTGTGATATTGTGTAGGAGAGCCTCATCAATCTCATCCTGAGATGGTGTATTCACCACCAGTGGGAGTTCGTCTAGGGTCCTCGAGCTTAGCAGAGGGACCAGAGGTTTGTGGTCTGTTTCAATTTGGAAGTGCTCCCAATAAGAAACTCTGCAAACTTCTCGCTGGCCCATGTGGAGGCCAATGCCTTCTTTTCTATTTGAGCACACCTCTGCTCAGTGCAAATGAGGGCTCGTGAAGCATATGCCACCAGTTTCCATGACTGCTCTGATTGCCTCCGGAGAAGGACAGCCCCCAACCCATATGACGAGGCATTGGCAGAGACACAGGTTTCTGCATTTGGGTTGTATAGTGCCAATCCAGGGGGTGGTGTCAGTTCCTTTTTAATCTTATCGGAGGCCTCCTGCTGTGGGGACCACCATGCCCACATGTTTGATTTCTTCAGCAGGTCTCTCAGTGGATGGGTCTTCTCAGCCAGATGAGGCAGAAACTTGCCAAGATGATTTATCATCCCCAGAAGTCCTCTCACTTATCTGACAGTCATTCTTTCATGTCTTTCACCACATTCACTTTGTCAGTCTTCACTCACCCCTGACCCCTCGATGACATGTCCCAGGAACTTGAGTTTGTTCTTGGAGAACTCACATTTCTCATTGAGTGTGACACCGGCCTCCTGGAGTCATGTCAGCGTCGCACAAAACCTCTTGCCATGCTGCTGTTGTGTGGCTACTCAAATGACCAAATCATCCATCTGGCACAAAACAAATTGAGACCCCCAAGGATTTGTGCCATGCACTTCTGGAAGTGATCTGATGCAGAATAAATTCCAAAGCTCAAGCGGTTTTAGCAATACTGTCCAAACAGTGTTATGAAGGTGGTTAACAGCAAATAATCATTGGAACGTGGAATCTGCCAGAAACCTTAATTTGCATGCAGCTTAGAAAACACTCTGTCTCCGGCAAGCTGTCCCAGTGTGTGTTCTACTGAAGGAAGTGGATGCCTCTCCCTCATGACAGATTTGTTCAGTTCTGTGAGGTCTGTGCAGATTCAGTTGGCTTTTCCACCTTTGAAATGAATCTCCGTTTCACCATGCAATTCAGTTCTTCCTTTACCGTGGGTAAGAGGGGGAAAGAGATGCGTCTATGACTGGAAAGAGATAAAGGCTTAGCCCCTGGCATTCAGTACAATGTTGTACTCTCCCTGCATCTTCCCCAGAACATTGTAGAGTTTTGGGATTTCTTGTTTCACTGCCTCATTTGAGTCTAAGCTGACGGCATCCAGCCTGGCCACCAATTGCAATGATGTGGCAGTCGACTGGCCTAGCATTGGTATAACTAGATCCTCCACAACGTAAGCACACAAAATACGACAGTTTTGTGTGCTTTTCACCTTTCTTGAGAGTGGTTGTGAATTTCCCTTCACATTCAGCAGCCTTCCTCCTGGCCCCTTTAATGGTTTCGTTGATCTCCCCATTCTACTGAGTTGGTCCTGACTATACATAGACTCTGGCACTGCTGGTACATCCACACCTGTGTCTATCTTTGTTGTGTTCTGTTTATATTGATATTCATGTTACCCTCTTGCACCACTAGCTGGTGCTATGTTTCCTGTTTTGACGTGAAAAACAGAATGTAATGATGGTTGCCTACAAGATCCTTGAGTTAAGTAAACGGCCGTTCTAATCTGACCTGCCTCCTCGTTATTGTGCACCATCCAACACTACAAACTGGGGACGAGTGAACCCAAAGATTGTTTTTTTATGTTTTTGGCTAATATTTTCTGAAAATGGCTGTGAATGTGACTTCTCCCATGATGTTCCTGCCTTGCCCGGGAGAAACTGCAATGCCATTCAATACATGGCTACGGATGTTCAACAATTACAACTGGAAATGCTCGGCCTGAGGCTCGCAAGAGAGCTGTTCTGCTACATTGTCTGGGCACTGAAGGACAACGGATTTTTTACACATTACCAGATACGGGTGAGACATTTTCTTCTGCTGTTACTGCCTTACAGGCTTACTTTACAACTAAGACCAACGTCGTTGTTGAACGGCATAATTTCAGGAAGCGGACACAGGCTCCGCATGAGACTATTCTCTCGGCCATGGAAAGAGGCTGTGTTGGATTGGCTACAAGTCTACCGGGCCACTCCACACACCACCACTGCCATCTCACCACATGAACTGCTTTATGGTAGAAGAATGCGCACCTACTGGACATACTGCCCCTGCAACCTACTTTGACAGCACAGGGTGACCCTGTGCACATAATGGTCCAAGAAAAACAGGCCAAGAAGAAGCATTACACTGACTCCAAACGTGGCGCCCGCGTGCCTCTCTTTCAGGAGGGAGAGAGGGTTAGGATAAGAATACCTCACCACGTCCCCAAAGCACACCCAAGATTCACTAGACCAGAGACTATGGAAAAGAAGGTACGCACAAGCACCCTCTAACTTAGCGATGGAAAAAAATTGAATACATCCCACATGACTCCCTTCCCTGCTGCAGCTGAGTTTGAACCTGTCAACAATCCTGCTCCAAAATCACATCACACGCACACTCCCTACATCCAGCCACATGCAAGAAACGAGCCTAGTTGGCATAAGTACAATGTCCCGTCCTGAAAGTTTGACTAAGTTTAAGCCATTGGATGGCTAGAAAAAGGCATGGGAAAGAAAAAAAAATATTACAAGCAAGCCTGTTAAAAGGGAAACATACTGTTGACAAATCTTTATTTGATGTATACTCTGGTTTTGAAGAAGTTACCATGGCCTAGAGAGAAAGATAGTTTCAGAAAAAAAGTAAATGAAACATAATGTTATTGTAGGATTATAGTATATGTTAAGGTATATTGTTTACATACGATTAAGTGTTTTGTTACTGTTACCTAATGTTAGTCATCTGTGGAAAATAATAAGCAGTGATTACAGAATCTTACTGATGTTGGTTTGGAAGTAACATTCTTTTACAGAGAGAGGAGATTTTGTGTTCTGTTTATATTAATAATTATGTTACCCTCTTGCACCACTAGGTGGTGCTATATTAATATGTTGTTTCCTGTTTTGACGTGAAAAACAGAATGTAATGATGGCTGCCTACATGATCCCCGAGTTAAGTAAAACGGCCGTTCTAATTCGACCTGCCTCCTCGTGATTGTGCATCATCCAACACTACGATCTTCCACACAATATTGCAGTGGTGCTTCTACTTCCGTCATCCATGGACCTTCATCTGAACTGACAGTCAGTGAACCAAGGAATGTAACCTCATCATCCACATCATCAGTCAGTGTGGCTATGTGCACACCAGTGACCATTTTAGCTCTGCACACTCTGGCATAATGTCCCTGTTTCTTACAGTGGTTATACAGTGCTTCCCTAGCTGGACATTGCTGCAGGCTGTGGCCTTTCATGTCACCCCACCTTTTGCATTATGTCTGTGCAGCCTGGTAAAATTAAATATCCCAAGACAACATAAAAAACAGGGTTATTTATTCCGATCAATTTTATGATTTAGAAAAATGACATTAATAAATTTAGAGTTTCAACAATGATACTGCTCAACATAAATCTCAGGGTCTTAGCCTATAAAATGCCTAATCTCTTGTGCAGCTAGCCGGTGGAAACTACCTAGCATACAAGTGCCTAATCAAATGAAAGAATATAACCAAATAAAATAACTGCACAATTAACAACTGCAGGGTCCTCCCTGTTACACGAAAATAAATAAAACAAATGAAAAGCACAAAGTTAGTTGCCACCAAACACAACATCTGTAGCTAATAAATGTGATTAGCCTAGCTAACACTCACAAGTATAGCGTTTTACATGGTCCTCCCCCACATGGTGTGATGGATGCCTAACTCTGCTCAAGAGTAGCTGGCTGCAGGAAAAATGGCGGAGGCACCTCCGCAGTTGACGGTAAATCACGTGACCTCCGCAGTTGACAGGAGCATGCGCAACAGAACTTGACAGGAGCATGCGCAAGAGGCACAACAATAGCGACACGTTAGCTAGCTAGCTAACAACAATAGCGATTGCTAGCTAACGCATTTGATAGTTAGCAAGATAACGAAGCTAACAATTGCGTTACGTTAGCTAGATGTCTAACAACATTAGCGAATGCCAGCTAACGTTCGCTATGGATGGTTAGAATGTGGGCTATTTTTCTAACGACTCGACCCTCATTAATCAGTTATTATCGGATACAGAAAGTCACTGCCTGAGTGTGTAACAATTATGGTACTGTAACCAGGCTATTTTCTCGCCCGGTGCGGGATTCGATACGGGGTGTACTGCACCACAAGGCGACATCACTAACCGCTCGGCTAAAGGGTCAGACCCGTTAGCTAGGGGCTAACGTGTCTTATTAGTAGTTTACAGTACGATTTACAGAAGCCCATCGAGGGCAAAATAACCTAGACTCAATGGCAAACAGATGCCCCTTTGAGCAAACACTGTGAGCACAATACACAGGCTCTGATAACGTGGTGCCTTATCCAACCACAGTGTAAACACACCCATAAAACCTTCCATTATCTACTACTGGGACAAATGAGACTGAAGGGGTTATCTACCGAAACTTACAAACGCACACAAACTCGCTTTGTAGTATAGGTCCCAGGTGAAATAGTAAAGTCAACATAGGTGTAGTGATATAACGCCATGGATATCCACTGGAACTACACTAGGTGTTATGTACTACCCGGACTGTTATTATGGTTACACCACTACCATGTATGGTTATTACGTCTGCCTACTGAGCCACGATTAAACCTGAGTTCTATAACCCGGTGTGGTCATTGATCCTCGACCAATACTACCCCAAGTATTACTAAATGTTGGCAGCGGTAAAGTACTCTCTATGAAGAATGAAGATAGACTGATAAAATTGTCCGTGGATAATTTCTGTCATCATTCAAGCAAGAGTGCGCCGGACCTGTGCTAGCCGCAAAGCTAACTAGCTAGCTAGTAACAGGAGACGTCATGGCATCGCATCTACCGACGATGAATTGGTCCGACCCGGACCTGGGTGAGGCAATTTCACTGTATAAACAGAAAATGACTCTGTATTTAGAAGATGAAGAAATACATGGCACAGCTAAACAAGCTAGGAAAATATGTCGTGGAATCAGAGATGAAGGATCAAAAAGACTGAACGCCAGTGGTCTCACTGATGATGAAAAGAAAAAGCCTGCCAAACTATGGGACTTCTTTGAAAAACAGCTAAAGTTGAACGTACATTTCAGAATCCATAGACTGCAACTGATGCAACACAGACAGAAACCAGATGAGAATATTGATGATTTTGTGACCAGAGCCAGAACACTAGCACAGAAATGTCAGTTTTCAGACGAAGAGCTTAACGAGCGTATGGTTGAGCTTATTATTGCGAGCACTCCCCATGATGCCCTGAGGAATGATCTATACAGCAAACCAAAAGGATATTCCTTAGCAGAGGTTCTGGCCGAGGGACGAAAATATGAAGCCCTGACAGCAGGCAATGAACAGTTAGACAAACTTAGCCTGTCACACAATGAGAGAATCCACGCTGTGGACAGGGACCGCATATGTCGTAACTGTGGGAGAAGCCACAAACCACGTCGATGTCCTGCATATGATGATGAATGCAATGCGTGTGGTGCAAAAGGTCACTGGGAGCGGTGCTGCAGGAAGGCCAAACGAGAGTGCCAGGAACACTCCAGCCAGAGTAGGAGTGGGGGAAGTAAGTCCCACACACCACAAGACAAACAGCACAAGCGCAAAACCTATATAGACAAAAAGCAACAGAGCAGGACTCGCATACATGCTGTAGAGAGTAGCAGTGAAACAGACAGTGAGAACGAAAGTACTTACCAGAAACAGTTCCACTCCATAACTATCAGTGAAAAGTGCATGCATAGCATAGACAGCAAGCTGGCCAGAGAGGAGGCGTACACAGTCCTGAAGGTGACACCATCTGACCTACCTGGTCGTGGATACACACTACGTCTGAAGATAGACACAGGTGCGTCAGGCAACACATTCCCATTGCGTACCTTCAAGCAGATGTACGGTGAAAATGCATGCACCCAGAAACGACTGAAAAAAACCAACAGGAGGCTATCTGCATACAGTGGTCACGCCATCCCCTGCCTAGGCACCATTGACATTCCATGCCAGTACAAAGAATCCAAATGGATCAATGCAAAGTTCTATGTTGTAGACGTACCAGGGCCAGCCATAGTTGGGCTGCCAACATGTGAACTGTTAAACCTAGTGACTGTCAATGTAGATGCAGTGACCGAGAAAGGACATGCAAACCAGAAAAAAGTCAACACAAGACAGACAAAACCCAAAATGACCATATCTAACAGTGCAGACCTAAAGAGAGCATACCCAGACCAGTTTGACAAAATTGGCAACTTCAGTGGAAAGGCCAAGCTCTTCCTGAAAAAGGATGCTGAACCATTCATAGAACCACCACGTAGGTGCAGCATTCACATCAAAGACAAACTGAAAGATGACCTGAATAACCTAGTCGAACAAGATGTGTTAAGAAAAGTAGAACAGCACACAGACTGGTGCTCGAGTCTGGCATACAGCACAAAGAAAGACGGTTCTCTTCGCATATGCTTAGACCCCCAAAAACTTAATGCCAACCTTAGGAGATGCCCACACAAGATTCCTACGGTGGAGGAACTGAACCCGAAGTTTGCAAATGCAAAAATATTCAGCAAACTTGACGCAAAAGCTGGATATTGGTCAATACACCTAGAGGAAGAGTCACAACTGTTAACCACATTCCGAACTCCATTTGGTAGATACTGCTGGAAACGTTTGCCATTTGGTCTCAGTGTCTCTCAAGATCTCTTCCAGGCAAAGATGGACCAAATCCTGGACGGGCTCGACGGTGTCGTCAGCATAGCCGATGATATCGCAGTCTACGGAGCAAGCGAAGAGGAGCATGACAGGAACCTGACCAACCTGATGGAGAGAGCAGCCAAGACAGGTATTGTGTTCAACAGTGACAAGTGCACAATCAAACAGACAAGCATCTCATTCTTTGGCAACCTGTACACAGACAAAGGTATCAAACCTGACCCAGCCAAAATCAGGGACATCCAGAAAATGTCGACACCCCAGAACAAAGATGAACTGAGCAGATTCTTGGGGATGCTGACCTACCTGTCACCCTACATCCCAAAGTTCGCAGACAAAGCACACACACTGAGGGTGCTGCTGAAAAGTGACGTGCCTTGGACATGGGACACTGACCACCAAAAGAGCTTTGAGGACCTGAAATCAGTTATCAACGAACATGACTGCCTGAAGTACTATGGTCCAAGCACACCTCTGACACTTGAGGTCGATGCATCACATAAAGGACTGGGCGTGGCATTAGTGCAGAACAAAAGACCCATAGCTTTTGGCTCAAAGACACTGGACGACTGCCAATCCAGGTACAGCAACATAGAGCGAGAAATGCTGGCCATAGTCTATGGAATGCAGCGATACCATACCTACCTGTATGGGAAGTCATTCATTGTAGTTACAGACCACAAACCCCTCGTTACCATATGCACAAAGCCACTGCATGCCGCCCCGCCACGGCTTCAGCGAATGCTGATAAAAACACAAGGATACAACTACAAGGTCACGTATCGACCAGGAAACCAGATGGTCCTGGCAGACACACTCAGCCGACTACCCAACCCTGAGAACAACAGCAACATCGAGCTGGACGAGCGCATTGACGGAATAGAGGCAGAAGTCGAGGATCCAGAGATGCTCACTGTTGCAATGATAAACTTCTCTCCCGAGAAACAGGACGCACTCCGCACGGAAACCACCAGCGACCCCAGACTCAATGCACTGAAAGAGCTGATCCACCAGGGATGGCCAGACAACATCAAAGCTCTACGTGAGTACTGGTCATTCAGAGATGAGCTCGCAGTTGAAGCAGGAGTCATATTCAAAGGCAGACAGGTGCTCATCCCAGACTCCATGACTGATTCTATACTCGAACAGCTGCATGTAGGACACCAGGGCATCGAAAAGACACGGCGACTGGCGAGAGAAAGTGTCTACTGGATCAGAATGAACGATGATATCAAAAGAGTCTGCAGGTCATATAGCGTATGCGTGGAACATCAGGATGCAAATCCAAAGCAACCTCTCAACCCACACAACACACCGTCAAAACCATGGCAATCCCTAGCTTCTGATCTATTCGAGATCGATGGACATCAGTATTTACTGATTGTGGACAGATATTCTAAGTTCCCTCTAGTGGATGAAATGCCCATGCCTGTGTCCAGCCGGGCAGTTGCACAAAAAATGGAAATGTACATGTCTCTTTTTGGAAGGCCTGACGAGATACTTACAGATAATGGACCCCAGTACACAGGGCACGCGTTCCAGAAATTCACGGCTGACTGGGGAATCAGGCACGTGACAAGCTCACCCCACTATCCAAAAAGCAATGGTTTCATTGAGAGGCATGTGCGACACATCAAATCCATTGTGAAGAAAACCATGAGACAAGGAGGTAACATACAAGTGGCCTTACTACAGGTCAGAGCAACACCCATTGACAGTAAACTACCATCACCAGCAGAACTGATCTTCGGAAGGCCAGTCACCACCCTGCTGCCGAGTCGAGGGGACCCAGGCAAGGAGGAAAACCGACTCCACCTGGAGCAGAGAACAGCAAACATGAAGGAACATCATGACCGCAGCAGCGGCAGAGAACTACCTCCACTCGGTCCCGGACAGCACGTATCTGTCCTAAACAAGGAAAAAGGGACTTGGTATCCAGCTACCGTCGTACAAAAGTGCGATGAGCCAAGGAGCTACATTGTGCAAACATCAAATGGGAACAAACTCAGACGTGGCAGGAGCCACCTGCGGGAAATTCACCACCCCCATGCACCGAGGAGCGCAAGAACCCGCTTCACAGAACCTCAACGGGCCACTCATGCAGCTGGAACTTCTTCCAGCCAAACCTGTGAAACACGCAAGACAGTACGCACAAGATATGGAAGAGCTGTTTCCGAACCAGCTCACTACAAGGACTATGAGTAGAGACAATCACACACAAAAGGAGGGCTCTGAATATGTTTATTGTTTTTTGAAATGGAGAATTCTGAGTGTGTTGTCTTAAAAAAAAAAAAGAGAGAGAAGGCAACCTCTGTAATGAAAAAATTGAAAACTAAACAGGGGGGATGTAGTGATATAACGCCATGTATATCCACTGGAACTACACTAGGTGTTATGTACTACCCGGACTGTTATTATGGCTACACCACTACCATGTATGGTTATTACGTCTGCCTACTGAGCCATGATTAAACCTGTGTTCTATAACCCGGTGTGGTCATTGATCCTCGACCAATACTACCCCAAGTATTACTTCAATAGGCTTTTAGTATTCAATGTCTAAAAGTAAAATATCTTCAAAACCTATCAAGCCGATCCCTAATGTGATGTGTACCAATTGAGAAATTTGGCATTTCCTCTCATACAGTCAAATCTTACAATTACCAGCGCAGTTGTGCACACAGTCTAAGATACATATGACAATGAGACTATTTGTTTTAGCCATAATAACAGTGGGATATCCCACTCTATTAAGGGTTAATATGCATGTCCAAACAGAATAAATTGGGTTAAACATTTGACATCTTCACATGGTAAACACAGGGCTCTCAAGTTGTGAACTGAGTTCAGAGTGAGATTTTGGCGGCGGCGGTGGTGGGGGTTTGGTTGGGGTGGGGACAGGGGTCTGATCTGATAAATGACACATACATTCATACAAATACAAATATTTATTTAATTCACCGTTTTTTAGTGCAGGTAGAACTGGTGACCTGAACGAGAACAGGAGAATGTCACTTAATATGCGCAGTAAGCCCGTATACACGTTCATTATGAATACAAACGACAGGGTTGATGTCAGGGTACAATCTGTCTTACAGTAAAACACCAAGCTCATCAATCTCACTCTTTTGAATATTCCAAATGTATTTCCATGGAAATGGAGAGCTCATAACAACCAGAAAAAAACAACAGTAAATTATATAAAGTGAAAGTGAATATATCCCACCATGTACTTATCTCAGATTGTGTTCTTATAAGCTAATTTCCACAGCAAGTGGGAATGAGAGAATGAGACCATTCACTTCAAAGACACGTAGCAGTGTCTTGCCATTAACATAGCTGATAAAGCAGCTGGCTTGCTTGAGATCGGTAAAAATATAATATATGTAACAAGGTTAAAATTAATGTTTTTATTTTATTTTGTTTGAGTATGAAATATCACCAAATCCTGTCTGTGTGCTGTTATTTGTGTTTACTGCATTTTATTTTATGTCATTATTTACTTTTATGTATGTTTTATAACGACCGTCATATACTTGTAGTGTCGCTTTAAGAGAGAGGTCTTGTGGGTACACGGAAGAGGGAACGCGGAAGAGGCCGTTTTTGTTTTGTGGGAGGAGTCTCAAGCAGCGATCGAGCCGAGCCACGCGTGTTTCTTACCGTAGCACAGTTTTGCTGGTTGAGGAGAACGTAACCTTGAGTATCCCTGTAAGAAGATACTGCAAGCTGTGGGATAAAATACTTGTTTATCCTTTCTTACATCGGAGTCCCGTGGACGGTTTCTCCTTCTAACGCATACGAGTGAAGTCCGGGCAGCGGTTGAGCTTCGACCCCCACGTCCGTAAGAAACACCGCTCCCGCTGGAGGACTGGACGTTTGTCGAAGGGTTTGAAACCAAAATAAATGGCAAGGTGGGCCAAATAGAGTCCTGTGTGTCCCCCCTCCTTCCTTGATCATGATGATGATGATGATGATGAGAGACTGAGGGCCCCCCACAACACCTGGGGCCCCACCGAAAATAGAACACAACGCAGAGCTAATGATGAGAGTGACGGGCGTGCAGCAGGCAGACCAGCATAGAACACCATAGGACTGCCCCCGTTACACATATAACAGTTTAGCAACACGCAAACCTACCACAGAAAACCGGACATTTTCATGAATTTATATCCCGCCCCCCCCCCCCCCCAGGACACGTCCGGCGAAAAGAGGCCGTTTGGTCACCCTAAGCTAGCTAGGCTAGTTCACACACTCTGGTTAAACCAACTGCCTGGACACAATATTCATAGAGAGTAAAAAGAGACAATATTCCCCAGCAACGGAAATCAAATGACGAGATAACTTACTGTACACATAGGATATGGTCTTCTCCCACGTCGTTGTCGTCCTACTTCGGACGGATTTGTGACTAAGTTAGTAGATAGCTGTCCTCTTCTGTCAAGTTGTTGTAGCGGGAATATCTAAATCTTACCCGGATACAGCAACGCTATTATTTGATTGGCTGTTCGGCAGCTATATTCTTTAATTTGATTGGCTGGTGCGTGGCAGGCCCTTCTCAACGCTATGGGGAATCCACCTTGGTGGGCGTTACCCTGGTTCTCTGCGTGAGAAATACAAGGTGTGGCGTGTGAGCGTGTGAACGAGTTGAAATGCATGTGTCTCACGTCCAATGCGTGAGACTTGAGAGCCCTGTAAACATCTGTGACCAGGGGCTTGGTGGGGGTCCCCGGGGTGGAGGGCTGGATGGAGGGCCCCCGAGGCAGACGCACATTTCTAACCGTTACATTCATGTTGTCTATACATGTAAATAAACCAGTACACATATTTGTACATGTTGTTATCAAAGCACCTCAGTATTGTGTAAAGAGACTAAACTTAACCAAGGCTACTGTGTGAAAGAGCACGTTCACGTATGCTTACGTGATGCGAATAACGGTCAATGAACAGGCTTGTTAAACTAGTTAATGTCAAAGAATAAAATGAAAACACTAAACAATACATTTACACATGTAAGTCACCCCTGCCTTTATGCTCGGCCTCGATCCACTGCCTCTTCTGCATCTTGATAATATGGTTAAATATAACAATAATCTTTATTAATGTGACATTGTGCGCAACATTTGACATCTTCACATGGTAAACATCTGTGACCAGGGGCTTGGTGGGGGTCCCTAGGGTGGAGGGCCCCTGTGGCAGACTCACGTTTCTTTTCTTTTTTTTAAAGTAATTTATTTTATTATTTTTCAGTGTTATCATCGGTTTCAGCATTTTACAGAATGTGGTTGAGGTTTTACATAATAATAATAATCTACTACTACTTTCGGCTGCTCCCGTTAGGGGTCGCCACAGCGGATCATCCCTTTCCATTTCTTCCTGTCTTCTGCGTCTTCCTCTGTCACACCAGCCACCTGCATGTCTTCCCTCACTACATCCATAAACCTCCTCTTTGGCCTTCCTCTTCTCCTCTTCCCTGGCAGCTCCATATTCAGCATCCTTCTCCCAATATACTCAGCATCTCTCCTCCACACATGTCCAAGCCATCTCAATCTTGCCTCTCTTGCTTTGTCTCCAAACCGTCCAACCTGAGCGGTCCCTCTAATATAATCGTTCCTAATCCTGTCCTTCTTCGTTACTCCCAGTGAAAATCTTAGCATCTTCAACTCTGCCACCTCCAGCTCCGCCTCCTGTCTTTTCGTCAGTGCCACTGTCTCCAAACCATATAACATAGCTGGTCTCACAACCATCTTGTAAACTTTCCCTTTAACTCTTGCTGATACCCTTCTGTCGCAAATCACTCCTGACACTCTTCTCCACCCACTCCAACCTGCCTGCACTCTCTTTTTCACCTCTCTACTGCACTCCCCGTTACTTTGGACAGTTGACCCCAAGTACTTAAACTCAAATGCCTTTGTCACCTCCACTCCTTGCATCCTGACCATTCCACTGTCCTCTCTCTCATTCACGCATAGGTATTCCGTCTTGCTCCTACTGACTTTCATTCCTCTTCTCTCCAGTGCATACCTCCACCTCTCCAGGCTCTCCTCAACCTGCACCCTACTCTCGCTACAGATCACAATGTCATCCGCGAACATCATCGTCCATGGAGACTCCTGCCTGATCTTGTCCGTCAACCTGTCCATCACCATTGCAAACAAGAAAGGGCTAAGAGCCGATCCTTGATGTAATCCCACCTCCACCTTGAACCCATCTGTCATTCCAACCGCACACCTCACCATTGTCACACTTCCCTCATACGTATCCTGCACCACTCCTACATACTTCTCTGCAACTCCTGACTTCCTCATACAATACCACACCTCCTCTCTCGGCACTCTGTCATAAGCTTTCTCTAAATCTACAAAGACACAATGCAACTCTTTCTGGCCTTCTCTATACTTCTCAATCAACATTCTCAAAGCACACATCGCATCTGTGGTGCTCTTTCGTGGCATGAAACCATACTGCTGCTCGCTGATCGTCACCTCTCCTCTTAACCTAGCTTCTATTACTCTTTCCCAAATCTTCATGCTGTGGCTGATCAACTTTATACCTCTGTAGTTGTTACAGTTCTGCACATCGCCCTTGTTCTTGAAAATCGGTACCAGTATGCTTCTTCTCCACTCCTCAGGCATCCTCTCACTTTCCAGGATTGTGTTAAACAATCTAGTTAAAAACTCCACTGCCATCTCTCCTAAACATCTCCATGCCTCCACAGGTATGTCATCAGGACCAACTGCCCTTCCACTCTTCATCCTCTTCATAGCTGCCCTCACTTCCTCCTTGCTAATCCGCTGAACTTCCTGATTCACTATCCCTACATCATCCAACCTTCTCTCTCTCTCATTTTCTTCATTCATCAGCCCCTCAAAGTATTCCTTCCACCTTCTTAGCACACTCTCCTCGCTTGTCAGCACATTTCCATCTCTATCCTTGATCGCCCTAACTTGCTGCACATCCTTTGCAGCTTGGTCCCTCTGTCTAGCCAATCGGTACAAGTCCTTTTCTCCTTCCTTAGTGTCTAATCTGTCATACAACTCACCATACGCCTTTTCCTTTGCCTTTGCCACCTCTCTCTTTGCTTTACGCTGCATCTCCTTGTACTCCTGTCTACTTTCTTCATCTCTCTTACTATCCCACTTCTTCTTTGCCAACCTTTTCCTCTGTATAATTTGCTGTACTTCCTCATTCCACCACCAAGTCTCCTTGTCTTCCTTCCTCTGTCCTGATGACACACCAAGTACCTTCCTAGCTGCCTCCCTCACTATTTCTGCAGTGGTTTTCCAGCCATCTGGCAACTCTTCACTACCACCCAGTGTCTGTCTTAACTCCTGCCTGAACTCCACACAACAGTCTTCCTTCTTCAACTTCCACCATTTGATCTTCGGCTGTGTCTTCACTCGCTTCCTCTTCTTGGTCTCCAAAGTCATCCTACAGACCACCATCCGATGCTGCCTAGCTACGTTCTCCCCTGTCACCACCTTGCAGTCTCCAATCCCTTTTAGATGGCGCCTTCTACATAAGATATAGTCCACCTGTGTGCACTTTCCTCCACTCTTGTACGTCACCCTGTGTTCTTCCCTCTTCTTGAAATATGTATTCACCACAGCCATTTCCATCCTTTTCGCAAAATCCACCACCATCTGTCCTTCCACATTTCTCTTCTTGACTCCATACCTTCCCATCACCTCCTCATCACCTCTGTTCCCTTCACCAACATGTCCATTGAAGTCGACTCCAATCACCACTCTCTCCTCCTTGGGTACCCTCTCCACCATGTCGTCCAACTCATTCCAGAATTCTTCTTTTTCATCCATCTCACACCCAACTTGCGGGGCATATGCGCTGATAACATTCAGCAATAAACCTTCAATTTCCGGCTTCATACTCATCACTCTGTCTGACACTCTCTTCACCTCCAGCACGCTCTTGACATACTCTTCCTTCAGAATTACCCCTACCCCTTTACTCCTCCCATTCACACCATGGTAGAAGAGTTTGAAGCCACCTCCGATACTCCTGGCCTTACTCCCCTTCCACCTGGTCTCTTGCACACACAGTATGCCTACCTTTCTTCTTTCCATCATGTCAGCCAGCTCTCTCCCTTTACCAGTCATAGTGCCAACATTCAAAGTTCCAACTCTCACCTCCACATGCCTACCATTCCTCCTCTCTAGCTGCCTCTGGACATGCTTTCCCCTTCTCCTTCTCCTTCGCCCAACAGTAGCATAGTTTCCACCGACACCCTGCTGGTTAACAGTACCGGTGGCGGTCGTTGGTAACCCGGGCCTCGACCGATCCGGTATGTAAGTCTTATTTATGATCCGCATATTTGATTTGGCAAAGATTTTACGCCGGATGCCCTTCCTGACGCAACCCTCCCCATTTGTCCGGGCTTGGGACCGGCACTAAGGATGCACTGGCTTGTGCATCCTCAGCGGCTGGGTTTTACATAATAATAATAATAATAATAAACAAAAACATCAAAACAAAAACAAAATAAATAAAATAAAGTAAAAATAAAATAAAATAGAAATGCAAATATTAATGGTCGGCCTCGATCTACTGCCTCTTCTGCATCTTGATAATATCATCAAATTCTTGCACTTCACTAAAGAATACATTGGGAAAAGAAAAGAGACAGAGAAAAGGAGAGATAAGAAATACAATCGATCGGACATGAGAACTCATGGTGTATCATGAATATTAACACAGCTAGGGGATGTTAGGCACAAAGTGGTAGACTGATTTCAGACATCTGTACCTTTCATCATACAATGGTCCCGCGTTAAATCTTCTCTTTGCCTCAGCTAGAGAGAGGTTGCCCACTGCCACAAGAGCGTGGACAATGGCCTCGTAGAGATAGATAACCTCCAGTTAAAAGGGGTCCCATATCTGAAGTAATACTTGGGGTAGTATTGGTCGAGGATCAATGACCACCCGGGTTATAGAACTCAGGTTTAATCGTGGCTCAGTAGGCAGACGTAATAACCATACATGGTAGTGGTGTAACCATAATAACAGTCCGGGTAGTACATAACACCTATTGTAGTTCCAGTGTATATACATGGCGTTATATCACTTGTAGGACTTCTGCTCACTCTACCAACTCATCTTCATCTATGTGAGAGCGTAGTCCTGCGTGTTTGTTGATAAAGCAATAGGAGAAGCTGTTCGGTCTCACAACCATCCGTTTTATTTAGCAGTAAATGGATAAAGCATACAGAGCTCTGGGTCTAGATCTTCCTATCCCTGACAAATAACAGATTGTGTCAGTTCAAGAAGTCTGACTCACTCTCCTTTCCCTGACCCAGTCTTTATACTATACAAAGTGTTGACTGAATATGGATGTGTGGTCTTCTTTCTGATTGGTCCGTTCATCTGACTCCGTTTCCGCCTCACTGATATCCGGACTCCAGGTAATCTTCTTCTCCATCTGTGTTGCAGCTGCCGTCGTAAAATCCTGTTCCTATCTCTGAAACCACAAATCACAGCACATTTCGTCTCCACTCCCCCCTTTACCACAACACTTCCAGTGTCCCCCTTGCCATTCAGAGTCGCCAACCCTATGCAAGGTCAGCGACCCTCACACCTTCCATGGAGACAGACATCTTGTCTCTACTCCCCCTTTACCACAACATCCTTATTGCTCCCTTTGTTATTCAGAGTCGCTAACCTTACTTAAGGTCAGTGACCCTCACACCTAATTTACTCTGCATTCCTCTGTCTGCTAACATACTCAGTACTTTTCCACTGCCACTATAGACCCTCATGTCCTTGTAACAAGCCCTGTTCCTCATGCATATGTTTTCCCAATGATTAATATATCCTTATATCCCTTATTCCAATTAATACGTTGTAATCATCATTATTAAACATCACACCATTACATTTATCTACAAGTCCCCCTTTTTGGTCTCATGTAAATGAGACCAACCAACCAATCGGATTCAAACATCACATTCAGCCTCTGTGTCACTGCCCAGTTCTTCACACCCTCCGTGCTCCATCAGAGCCACCGTCTCCGTCTCGACTTGAGCCATCTGATAGATCGATGAGGGACTCTTCTTTTCGATGGCAGTGACGATCAACCTTTCAAACAGAGATCTGATACAGGGGATACAACAGCATCCACACAACACAAGTGCAGTCATCATGCCTACAGGGGACAGAAACACAGACACCATCACACCTTTCCACCTCCCAAACCACTGTTCAAAAATTCTTCCCAGTGGGTCGTTTATACCTGAGTGGTCATGCATCTCCTCTGACAGGGTCCTAAGTCCTTCTAGGGCTCTAGTTACCGAGCCTTCTGGAGCAGTGTTGTTGGGGATGAACGTGCAGCATTGATCGTCAAACATAGAGCAAACACCCCCTTTTTCAGCTAATAACATGTCGAGGGCCATTCTGTTTTGAACTGTCATCAACGAGGTGGCAGCTAATTGTTCAGATAAGCCTGCTACAGCGGCCCTGGTTTTATTGGCGAGCCTCGGGACGTTATAATGGATATAATTAATTCTATCCACATTCTTATTGGGAGTGACTGGAAATAGCGCACTAATGATTGGGATGTTCTCAAATCCTGCTGCCACTTGATTTACCAACTTATACTCATCTGGAACTCCCCTGGGAACGCCTATAGCATCTATGTATGTGGGAGAGCCATACCCAACCTCAAATGTGTTTCTTCTGTGGCGGGTATATGTGAAATTTGCCTGTTGGCGTGGCCCTAGCAAAAACAGGGGTAGAATCAACCTGACCATTGCACACGTTCCAGACCAGTCTGCTGGCAGGCTGATATGTAGAGTCCTGTCCCCGCAATACCAAAACAGGTCAGCCCTTCCCCACACCATAGAGCTAGGGACCGACCAACTGTTGACATTGTAATATTTGCTAGTAATATTTGATTTGCTAATGTCCCTTACGGCTTTCCGTAGCGCCACAACAAAGTCAAGTGATGTACGTAACAACGTCAGTCGGAATCCGGTCGGTGAATAAACACCCAGCACGAGAGAAGTCGTCCTTGCTTTATTAATGTTATAAGTTAACATAGCCAGAGGGCACAGATCATTACATGGTGTCAGAGTAGCGGAGTTTAAATACCCAATATGGATTCGTACGGCGTTCCAGCTCCACGGATGGACTGGGAATCGGCGAACTTACCTGAAGCATGGAGACGATTTCGACAAACAACGGAGCTAATGTTCAAGGGCCCCCTGCGCGGGAAGAACGAAGAGGAGAAATGCAGCTACCTCCTGCTCTGGATAGGGGAAAAAGGGCGCGATGTGCACAACACTTGGACACTCAGCGGAGAACAAGCCAAGAAGCTAGAAACGTACTACGATAAGTACACTGAGTACATCACCCCCAAAGCAAACCCGATTTATGCCAGATATAAATTTCATGAAAAGATGCAGGGAGAGAGTGAATCCTTCGAACGATTTGTAACTGAGCTAAAGCTCCTAGTCAAAGACTGTGGCTACCCAAATGCCGACGAGATGGTCAGGGACCGCATCGTGTTTGCCACCAACTCACCCAGAGTGAGAGAAAAGCTACTTAGCCAGGGAGCTGAGCTAACGCTAGAAAAAGCCATAGATGTAGCCCGCTCACACGAGCTAGCAAAGCAACAGCTAAAGTTTATGGGCCAGGGCAGCACACATGAAACGGTGCACGCCATAGGCAGAAAGACTTACAAACCGAACGCACCCAAAGCAGCTAACGCTAACTTCAGACAAAGGGAGGGTAACGTTAGCACCGCCGCCAGGGCGTTAAGCTATTGTGGAGGGCTACACGGCGCTAAAGCCACTTGCCCAGCTAAGGGTAAACAATGCATTAAATGCAAGAAGCTCAATCATTTTGCTAAAGTATGCAAGTCTAGCTCCCAGGGACAGACAAAGTACTACCGCGGCACAGTACATGCCGTCGGAGAGAACCCAGAAGAGTACACCACTGACAGAGAGCAGGAAGAACTGTACTTCGACAACATTACAGTGGAGAGCACCGCTGTGGGAGAACAGACAGAGCTGTACATAGACTGCATCTCAATAGAGAACAACGGAAAAAGCAACGAGCAGGCTTACGTAGAGGTTGGAATTGGCACACCTCCACAGAGGGTAAAGTTTAAACTAGACACTGGGGCACAGGCCAATACTATTCCCACCAACCTGTTCCAGGCGCTGTTCAAAAATGTGACACTGAAACCAGCAATACACAGACTCACTGAATATGGAGGAGGCGCGCTGAGCGTGAAAGGCACATGCAAACTCAAACGTAAGTACAGAGACAATGCAATGATGCTGGACTTTTACGTCATCGACACAAACGCCCCACCAGTCATGGCAATGAAAACATGCCGTGACCTAAACTTGGTAAAAATAGTGATGGCTGTGAGCGAGGAAACCAATGTCACATCACAGAGCATAATGGATGAGTATGCAGATGTTTTCCAGGGAATAGGAGAGTTCCCAGGCGAGTGCACCTTCCGCGTCACACCAGATGCAACGCCGGTCGTCTGCCCGCCACGCAGAATCCCCATCGCCCTACGCAGCAAACTGAGGGACGAGCTTGACAGCATGGAGAAAGGCGGCATAATCTGTAAGGTAACAGAACCCACAGAATGGGTGAACGTACTCGTCATTGTTGAGAAGCCAAAGACAGGCAAACTTAGAGTGTGTTTAGCAGGCCCGTAGCCAGAAACATATTTTTTTGGGGGGGGGGGGGTTGGGCAACACTGCTGAAAGCTACTGGTAAATAAAATTCCCACACTGTATATTATAGCCTAATACCCAACCGTACGGTAAATGTCAACGTATTAATGGCCCATAGATAATCATCAATGCATTAATAAATAAAAGTGGGTCTTACCTTATAAAAGCAGGTCCAATCGTCTTTTTTGTCTGCAAAAGATGTCCAGTACCTCTTCCGGCGTCACCACAATGTCTCTGTGCTCCGAGAGCAATGTCAGTCCATTAAGCTGTCTTTCCGTCATTGTACTGCGCATTTTGTCCTTGATCCTCCCCAGACGGGAAAAACTTCTCTCGGCATGGGCACTGGTGACAGGAAGCGTGGTCAAAACGCGGAGAAGCTTGAAGATGCTTGGAAACAACTCACTGTTACAGGCATTTAATGCCTCAATGGCATTTTGTGGAACATAAGTTGCATCTTTCCATTTATCCTGCCAGGTGTCAATTTCTGACTTTCCAACTTCCAGATGCGGTGACACTTCATCAGGATACAGGTTGGAGAGCGCTTGAGCTGAGCTGTCGTTCAGCATGCTGACCTTAGATGGCAGTAAGGAGCAGAGGTTGGAGATCACATTTCTGTGTTTGCTGAAGCGTTCCTTCATCTGTGATGAATAAAAGTCAAGCATGACTATGAAAAGCTTTTGCCGGTAGTGATTTTCACAGGCCTTCAATGGATCCTCATTGCAGTCCGTGCCTCTTCGTGGTCGAAATTCAACCCCATACTTGGCTGCTTGGGAAGAGGTCTTTTGGAAAATCTGCCTGAACTCCATCTCAGAGTTAGCCCTCATCTCATCTACCTGCTTAATAACAGCATCAGCAGCTGAAACGCAACTCACCAAGTCACCATTTTCCTTCTGAAGGAAGGTGGACAGGTGGTAGGTTTTTGCAAGCATCTTCTCACTCACATTCATGGACAGCATGAATTCTGCATTGTCAATTGAATTAAAGAGCTGAGTGGCTTTGACAGATGTGTCCCCTGTGAAGGTTTCACTGATTTTCTGCAGGCTGGATCGCACAGGGTCTAAAAGCTCGTTGAATGTAAATATTGCGTCGTGGCGTTCGACCCATCTCGTTTCACACAACTTCGTCAGTCGCGTTTTCTTGCAGTGGGGTAAAAGATGCTCCGTCTCGTGTCGCAGACTGGCAGACCGCAAAGCCGAATCATGGAAAAAAGTGCAGATTTCCGAGACAATTCCAAAACAATTTCGCACCATTTGTACAGTGCAGAACTTGTTTAGGGCCAAATTCAAACTGTGGCTGGCACAGTGCACATAAACTGCTTGCTTGTGCTTCTCTTTGATTTTAGCTTGGGTACCATTTAAACGGACACTCATGGCAGATGCGCCGTCGTATCCCTGGCCACGTAAAAACTGTAAATCAACGCCTGCATTTGTCAACTGACTTTCGATTGAATTGGCGATTGCCTCCCCGGTTAACTTCTCGATATCAACAAAGGACAAAAACTCCTCTCTGATGCTATATTGGCTGTCATGCTGGTTCACGTATCTGACACAGACAGAAAGCTGCTCCCGCCCTGAAACATCTTTCATTTCATCTGCCAACACAGCGAAACACTGCGCGGAGTTTACTTTCTGCACCAGTTTGTTTGTTATCACATCTCCAATTATGCTGATTATTTCATTTTGTACATCAGGACTGCAGTAGCTAGCGTTTGCTGCACATTTACTCAAGTGTTGTAACAGTACTGTGTCGCCAGATGTCGCCCTAAACCTGAGTAAAGCCCTGAAATTTCCGTCATTGTGAGTTGGCTCATTCAATGTCACTGGTCCTGAATCAATATCACCTCTCAGGGCGAGTTCTTGGCAACCGCAAAAAATCAACGTTGCAATGATGCTTTTGAGTTTTTCTGTTTTCTTGGACTCGCTTTTTTCTCTCAGAATCTAGCCTCAGTGAAATTGCATCCATTTTATTGTTGAGAACCATTTGGAAATTGTCCGCTTTCAAACTTGCATCCTTGTGATATGCCTTTTGTGCGTGGTCTTTGAACGTCTCTAAAGCATGTTTCCAGTCTGAGAAGTGGACATTAATTAGCTTGCCAGCTTTTCTGTGCCCTCCCTTGCCCACATGCTCGACTGCAAACGCAACACAGTGCTTACAGAAACAACCGTCGGACCTTGTTGAGTATACTAGCCAGCTAAACTGGTCAATCCAATGACGTTGGAAACATAGTTTACCTCCTAGTTTTGTAGGGAATGTTTGTCCGATATTGGCCGTCCAGTCCAGTGAGTATATTTCTCTTCTCTGTTCGTCTGATATTTTCCCACCAATATAATCCACAAAGTCGTGTGAAAACGTTTCCGAGGTAGAGGACGGCGGGCGGGTCTGCTAACTCTGGCTCCGTATCCGAGGAGGAGGGCAGTGGGTCTGCTAACACTTGCTCCGGGAAATCGGTAACGTTAGTGACCAGATCATCTGTAATGTTCTTGTTTTTCTTTTTTGAGTCGGGACACGTTGAAACAAAAAAAATCACTGATTTTACGAATATTAACTTCACTGCTCTTGCCTGATTTACAGGCAGCTTTCGGCGGCTCCATTGCTTTTGAAAAGCAAACTATAGATCGACCATTTAGCTAGCATAACCAGTGGCAGGTTGCTTAGCTGACTCGTCAGACCCCTGAGCCAATCAAAAGCCTGTGATTTTATTTGTTTTACGAAACAGACCAATAAGATACATCATGTTTGGAAACAAATTAACTGACAGGTTTAACGCCTGTCAGTCACGATAGATGCAGTGTATGAGTAGGCTAGAGGGGCGGTGACAAATAATCAAAACGATAACTAAATAATTATTGGTGCCATTTCAGACGGGCCGTGGGGTTTCGGGGGGGGGGTTCAGACACGAAAACCACCTACCTGGCTACGTGCCTGGTGTTTAGACCCCAGAGCTCTTAACAAAGTGATACAACGACCTCACTACCCCCTCCCCACGCTGGAGGACGCCACCACAAAGCTCGCTGGAGCTGAGTACTTTAGCGTGTTAGACGCGCGGTCAGGCTATTGGGCCATCAAACTGAGCACTGAATCCTCAATGTTGACGACATTTAACACAGTGTTTGGCAGGTATCGTTTCCTCAGACTGCCATTCGGAATCGTGTCCGCTCAAGACGAGTTCCAGAGACGCGTGGATGAAACATATGAAGGATTGGACGGTGTGACGGCCATAGTGGACGACATACTAGTGTTCGGCAAGACTAAAGAGGAACATGACCAGCGTCTCAGAGCGATGCTGAAGCGCACAAGGGAGCGAGGGGTGAGGCTCAACCCCGACAAGTGTCACATATGCGTGTCCGAGGTAAGCTACTTCGGCCACACGCTCTCACACGAAGGCATCAAACCAGACCCACACAAGGTGAAGGCGGTCAAGGACATGCAACCCCCACAGAACAAAGCAGAGCTGGAGACAGTCCTCGGGATCATCAACTACCTCGCCAGATTCGCTCCACACCTCTCACAGATAAACTCACCCCTCAGACAGCTTCTGAAACAGGACAGTAAGTTTGTGTGGGATGCAGTCCACGACAAGGCGTTCCAAGAGATGAAGAATCTCATTACACAGCACCCAGGTCCAGTACTCTCATATTTCGACCCGCAGAAAGAGCTGCGACTCCAAGTGGATGCATCCAAAAGTGGCCTTGGGGCTGTCATGCTGCAAGATGGCAAACCAATTGCCTATGCGTCCAAGTCACTCAACAGCACTGAAGAAAACTACGCACAGATAGAGAAGGAGCTCTACGCTGTGGTCTTCGGCTGCAAGAGGTTCCACGAGTACATGTACGGACGAAAAGTGATTGTGGAGTCAGACCACAAGCCTCTGGAGGCAATACTAAAAAAGCCACTGGCAGCAGCACCACCCCGGCTGCAACGGATGATCCTGGCGCTCCAAAAATAGGACATCCAAATCATCCACCGCCCCGGTAAGGACATACCGGTGGCCGACACACTGTCACGCAAGTCAATAGAACACCACGACAGTGACCTACAGGAAGGGATGGAGGCCCAAGTGCACACAGTCCTCAGCAACATCCCTGTGAGCGACACAAGACTCACAGAAATCAAGCAGGAAACAGCGCAAGATCCACAGCTCACCGCACTCAGACGAGCCACACTCACTGGCTGGCCAGACACAAAGAAAAAGTGCCCGCCCAGCATCCAGGAATACTGGAACCACAGAGCAGAAATCTCAGAAATGGACGGTATCCTGTTCAAAGGTGAGAGAATCATTGTACCCCAAAAGCTTCACAAGGACATGATACAGCGCATCCATGCCAGCCACCTTGGCGTGGAAAAAAGCAAATGCCGAGCAAGAGACTTACTGTTCTGGCCTGGCATGGGGAAACAGATCGAGGATGCGGTAGCAGACTGCAGCATATGCCAAGAACGGCGCAGCGCAAATGCAAAGGAACCAATGATGTCACACGCCATACCCGAGCGGCCGTGGCAAGTGATAGGCACAGACCTATTCACATGGAACTCACAGGACTTCATGGTCACTGTGGACTACTACTCCAGATTCTTCGAGCTAGAGAGACTTTACAGCTGCACCTCATCTGCCGTCATCATGAAGCTGAAAGCAGCAATGGCTCGACACGGAATCCCCGAGACTATCATCAGCGACAACGGTCCGTGCTACAGCTCTGGTGAGTTCCGCAGCGTCTCACAGACATGGGGTTTTTCACACACCACCACAAGCCCCCACTACCCACAGAGCAACGGCCTCTCCGAGAAGACTGTCCAGACGGCCAAACGCATCCTGGACAAAGCCAAAGCTGAGAACAAAGAACCCTACGTGAGCTTACTGGAGTATCGCAACACACCGGTGGACAACCTGAAATCACCGGCACAGCTACTGATGAGTCGAAGGCTGCGGTCCATTCTCCCATCAACAGCAAAACACCTGCAGCCACAGACCGCCAGTCAGGAGGAAGTTCACAAAAGGAGAGAGGTATGTCAACAGCGCCAGCAGGCATACTACAACCGAACAGCCAAACCTCTGCCCCACCTGCCCGCAGGCACACCAATCCGCTTCCGGCAGGAGGATGGATCCTGGAGACCTGCAACTGTGGAAAGACCAGCGAACACAGACAGGAGCTACCACATCCAAACCAAAGAAGGTCAGATCTACCAACGCAACCGTCAACACCTGCGACAAAGCAGAGTGAACACTCACACTACACACACACACACTTCACAGCAGACTGTTACCAGCGCTAACAACAACACACAAGCCCGTCAGCAAGAGCATGCTGAACCTCCAGACACGAACAATCAGCGACAACCAGACACACAGCCTGGTTACACCACGAGGTCAGGTCGCAAGATCAAACCAAGACAAATCCTTGACTTATGAATGTTAAAAAAAGAGAGAATTTTACACCAACCTGTACTATACCTGCTATGTTTTGAAAAGAAATATTTACAGCGTTCACTTACCTTGTGTATGTAACGGGGGCAGTCCTATGCTGTTCTATGCTGGTCAGCCTGCTGCATGCCCGTCACTCTCATCATTAGCTCTGCGTTGTGTTCTATTTTCGGTGGGGTCCCAGATGTTGTGGGGGGCCCTCAGTCTCTCATCATCATCATCATCATCATCATGATCAAGGAAGGAGGGGGGACACACAGGACTCTATTTGGCTCACCTTGCCATTTATTTTGGTTTCAAACCCTTCGACAAACGTCCAGTCCTCCAGCGGGAGCGGTGTTTCTTACGGACGTGGGGGTCAAAGTTCAACCACTGCCCGGACTTCACTCGTGTGCGTTAGAAGGAGAAACCGTCCACGGGACTCCAATGTAAGAAAGGATAAACAAGTATTTTATCCCACAGCTTGCAGTATCTTCTTACAGGGATACTCAAGGTTACGTTCTCCTCAACCAGCAAAACTGTCCTACGGTAAGAAACACGCGTGGCTCGGCTCGATCGCTGCTTGAGACTCCTCCCACAAAACAAAAATGGCCTCTCCCGCGTTCCCTCTTCCGTGTACCCACAAGACCTCTCTCTTAAAGCGACAGTACACGTATATGACGGTCGTTGGAAAACATACATAAAAGTAAATAATGACATAAAATAAAATGTAGTAAACACAAATAACAGCACACAGACAGGATTTGGTGATATTTCATACTCAAACAAAATAAAATAAAAACATTAATTTTAACCTGGTTACATTCACCCCTCCTGAAATTCACCAACATCCTGACAGCAGGATAAAAAGAGAAAGAGGAAAGGAAAAGCCCATCACTGACTACTGGCACAAGTGAAAAGAAGGACCTAGTCCTCCAGTCAACTTAGGAGCTACCTCGGTTACGAGGTCCAGAAAATAATGAGGTTGATCAAGTCTCAGAATTCCCTTAGATCAATGTGACGCCTGATACGCCACACCATGCACTTGGCCCAAAACAACCCTGTCTGATAGACACCTAATAACTCACATTAAACTAGTTTGAATGACTCCAACCTCCATCAAAGTTCAAACCCTCACACTCCGTAGAAATGGCATCTGAGCCATAGATTCTATTAACCTGTTTACTGACCTCCCCACCCTCCCTGTGCGTGTCCTAACCCGACCATCGCTCTCTACTTGTGTGCGTGAGACAGTGCGAGCTGCAACATCTGTATCGAGTGAGGGTGGTGCCCCTGTGTGCGAATCAGTGTGAGATATAACACCTACATCGAGTGAGTGTGATGCCTCTATGTGTGGTGGATGTGTGTTGTGTGGTGCGTGTGTGTTGGGTGGAGTCTGAGCAGTGCCCCCCACAGGACTGACTACCAGACTAGACGATGAGAAGTGATGAGACTGCTAGCCCCACAGCATCCCCTGAGACCGTCAGGCCCTCTGCACTGTCCTCCTCATCGGACTCTGTGCAGTCAAGCAACTGACTGGTTGTACTGGACTCCTCACCCTGATCTAACTCAGGAAGGGGCAAGAAGTTGACCTCCAACAAACGGTTCCTGTGCACCACCCTGGTGTGCCCCTCTGCATCCTTAATCTTGTAGATGTGGATATTGGGGTTGACACCGACAACCGTGTACACTCCGTTCTCCCATTTGTCAGCCAACTTTCTCTTCCCTCGCTCACTCTGGTTCACAACCAAAACACGATCCCCGACAGACAGGACAGTGCCCTTGGCATGTCTGTTGTACTGTCGCGCCAGATGCTGCTGCTCAGCCGTGGAGTGCTTCTGAGCGATCTCCATTGCACTCCTTAGACAGGAAAGCAGAGACTGAGCATAAGAGTCATAATCAACAACGTGAGGGTCATGCAAAACCTGCCTGAACATAACATCCACCGGCAGTCTTGGGACACGCCCATACATCAGGAAGAAAGGCGCGTAACCCGTGGTCTCGTGAACAGTGGCATTGTACGCGAGCGTGAGAGAATGGATCTGCTGAGGCCACTGTTGCTTCTGCTGAAGCGGAAGGGAACGGAGCATATTCCCCATTGTGCGATTAAACCGCTCTGTCCCGCCATTACCCATAGGATGGTAGGCCGTCGTGTGGGACTTCGCTACACCCGCCAACCTGAGAAGCTCTGCAATCAGGTTGCTCTCAAAGTTTGTGCCCTGGTCAGAATGTATTCTCTCCGGAAACCCGTAAACACAGAATACATGATCCCAGAGTTTCTTGGCGACCTGCTTCGCTGTCTGATTGGCGCAGGGGAACGCGTGAGCAAGCTTAGTGAAGTGGTCAGTAACCACTAGGACATCGACCGACCGCTGCTTACTGTCCTCAGCGGACCAGAAATCCATACACACAAGCTGCATCGGTGCGGAGGTTTTAATGCTCTCCAGGGGCGCGCAAGCAGCTGGCTCTGGGGTCTTCCCAAACACACGTCTCCGACAGCATCTGACATATGCTCTGATATCCCTCTCCATGTCAGGCCAATAAAAACGCTGCCTTGCAAGAGAGAGAGTACGGTCCTGGCCCTGATGACCAGCGTGATCGTGGATGCCTGACAGTGCCTTGTCTTTCAGACTCAGAGGTAAAACATACTGAGACCTCCTCTGCTTGGACACTGGGTCCTTTGTCACCCTGTACAAGACACCATCATTGACTTCCAACTTCTCCCACTGTTTCAGCAGCCTGAGGACCTTCTGGTCAGCACCATGCCTCTCACGTCTCGATGGCCGCTTCCGAACAGCGACAAAGGGCAACACCTTGGAGATGCAGGGGTCCTGCTCCTGACTCAACCTGAGCTCCTCGGTGGATAACATTGGCAGTGTATCCTGACCACCCGACAGATGCTGAACATGCTGGACCAAACTGAGTGCTGTGAATACTGATGCATCAGGCCAGTCACATTTGGCTTGACAAAAAGCCCTGACCTCAGCTGCATCACAAGCAAACCCAGATCGCGCACTACTCACTGTTTGGGACTGGCAACTGAGTCTGAAAACATCCTGCACAGAGTCCCCCTCAACCCCGTCGGCTTCCTGAACAAGGGCCGGGTAGGGCTCCCCAAGTAGCCTCTGACTGACGGGCTTGGAAAAAGGGTCGCGACTCAAGGCATCCGCCACCACGTTTTTCTTCCCTGGCAGGTGTTTGAGATCGAAAGTGTAAGACGCCAACTTAGACACCCAGCGGATCTCACACGCGTCAAGCTTCGGCTTCGTTAGGAGATAAGTCAGCGGATTATTATCTGTCCAAACGGTGAAGCTTTGACCCTTCAGCCAGTGGCTGAACTTTTCACAAACGCTCCACTTCAGCGCCATGAACTCCAGTCTATGAGCTGGATACTTCCGCTGTGAGGCACTGAGGGACTTGCTTGCAAAACCAACAGGTCTGGCCTTGGACTCTCCTCGGGGCACTTGAGACAGCACCGCGCCGAGTCCGTCCAAAGACGCATCGACCGACAAAATCAAAGGCACCTCAAAGTCTGGATGGGCAAGCACCACACACTCCAGTAACATCGTCTTCAACAGATCAAATGCTTCCCCACATTCCACCGTCCAGTCTGCGGAGGTAAGCTTATGGAAGCTGCCATGGGGCTTCTTATCCTTAGCTGACCTCCCCCTCCTCTTTTGTCCAGCTGTAAGGGCGAACAGGGGCTTAGCCACGGAGGAGCAGTTCGGGAGGAAATGCTGGTAGTAAAATACCATACCAAGGAAAGATTTGATCCTACGAACAGAAGGCGTGCACCCATCACCTTCCATGAGATCCTGCACTGTCATGTTGGAGATGACCTCTACTTTGGAGGGATCGACAGACACACCTCCGCCATCAACCACGTGGCCCAAAAACCGCACCCGCTTCTGCAGCAGATGACACTTCTTCGGAGCCAGTTTCAAGTTGTTCTCCCTCAACCTCTGAAACACAGTGCGGAGCCTCGACAAAGCCTCAACCTCTGACGGCGCGAAGACAAGAAGATCATCAAGATAGCACAAAAGCTTCGTGAAGTTCAGATCCCCAAAGATCCCAATCATCATTCTCATGAAGGCTGCAGGGCTATTACAAAGGCCCTGTGGCATGCAATTGTATTCATGCAACCCAAGGGGAGTCGTGAAAGCAGTGTATTTCTTGTCATCTTCATGCATTGGGATGTTGAAGAAGCCAGAGGTGAGGTCCATCGTACTAAAGAGGCAGTTACCACCCAGCGCGGCAAGACAGTCCGACTGGTGTGGCAAGGGATGAGCGTCTTTCAAGGTCCGAGCATTCAGCCATCTGAAATCAGTGCAGATCCGAAGCCCGCCATCCTTCTTCCACACCATAACCAGCGGTGAAGTGTATGCGCTCGAGGACTTCCGGATAATCCCTTTCTCCTCCATATCAGTGAGAACCTGTCTCAACTTCTGATAGTGGGCTGGGGGAACCCTCCTGTAGGGCAAGCGAAAGGGGCGCTCATCCACCAGATGGATGCGATGTGTGTATCCTGTGACCTCGCCACAGTCCAGAGAGTCCCTGGAGAAGATGTCATGGTACTCGGTGAGCAGCTGAGTGAGCTGGGACTTGCATGCCTCACTAACCTGACAGGAGCTGAGGTCAATGTCACTGAGTCCGAGCTCTGACAAACTCCTAGCCGGCTGGACAGGCGGACAGGCACTATCTGTGGCGTTGGACTCATGCCTCCCTGCAACTGATTGCAGTCCCTGGAAAACATTAAAGTCCTCAATCGCCAAGCATGGAAACACATCAGCCAACTTGCAGTTCCTTTTCAGCGTGATGGCTTTGTCAGATGGATTGACAACAGTCATGGGTACCCACCTATCACCCCAGAGCGGTGTGACAAGTCGACCTACGAGTACACTGCGTGGCATGGCCTTGGAGTCTGTCGGCTCCACAACAACAGTGCTTCCAGCTGACATAGGCACCTTAGCAGGAAGTCTGCCCCAGACTAAGTGCTCGTGCCTCGGTAAGAGTGTCACGGCCTGGGTGAGCTTAACAGTACCTATCTTCTCAGGAACTGCACCACCCCTCCAGCGCTCTACATTCGTGAACATGGACAAGAACTGTTCAACGTCAGGACTAGACGGATGTTCCTGTCCGGACGCGATGTCCCAGTACTCAGTACCACTCTTGAGTACATGGGCCACATGTTTAATGACGTTTGTGCCGACTATCAGATCATCATGCTGACCGGGCACGACCAGAGTGGGTATGACAAAGGAAACACCATAAAGCTGCATGTTGAGGTCATAAAAACCATCAGGCCTAGTCTCCAGACCACCGCAGCCAATCAAGACAATGTTCTCTTCAGGCTGCTGCTTCTCAGGTGAAACACCCCAGAGCGGAGCTTCTCTACTGCATTTTCACTGATACTGCATGACATAGAGCCAGTATCCAACATGCCATTAAGCTGCACACTCTGGTTGACAAGAACAGGAGCATAGAACAAGTCACTGAAAGCCTGAATCCTCTGTGTCGCCTGAATGACCATACGTGAACCATGAGGTGCTTTGGCACACTTGTCTTCATACAAGTGAGCCAGGTCGGAGACATCAGTGAGGGATACATCTACTTTACCCACACCATCCCTCTCTAGGTGTGGGTTTAGTAGTTTAACGGACGAGACTGACGACCAGCTCTTCCACCAGGCTGAGAACGGAGCTGGTTGGGCGGCTGAGGGTGAGGACAGTCCCTCTTCCAATGACCAGGAGACAAACAGTTTATACATCGGTTCTCCCGGCTGCAGTGGGAAAACGTGGAGTGATCCGGAGACTTACAAATCCTGCACAACCTCTGTGGTGCGTCTGGCACCCGCCCTACGGCGTTAGCTGGCGGTTGAGTCAGCGTCGGTGTCCGGACTGCAGCGCTAACTGGAACCTGAGTCTGCATTGTGACCAAACGGTCTAGCAAGCTCACCAAACTCCTTATATAGTCATCACCGCTAGAGACAGGTGCGGGAGACGGTGCGGGAGACGGTGTAGGAGACCTTGCAAAAAATGGTATAAGAGATGACGCATGAGCCGGGACGGGAGATGGCACCACCGGCACGGTCGTGTTCAAGTCGGGAACCATGTCGACTACAGGGACATGAACCTGTGAATGGAACCTATGCTCTACCGCGCCTGCTTCACGTTGTCCACCTGCAGCAACACGGGACTTCCTCTCCAGCATGTGCTCATCAAGCCTCTCCTGGATCTCGCTAGCAGACCATTTCCCTGCGGACTTGAACTTAAAAACATTGGCAAGAGACTGATCTGGACAGTGTTTGATAAACATCATGCTTACCTCGTGGCTTGGCTCTTCAATACTACGGCCCTGCCACTTCAAGCATTCGTCAGCCACCTCCACTGTGTTATTAAGCCTAATCCAATACTCCATAGCGTCCTCACCTGGCTTGGGCAGCGTACTGTAAAAGTCCGCCAGGGGCATGCTCGAGTATGTGAGGTCACTAAAGTGTTGCTTCAGTACATCAAAAATAATGTGGGGGTTCGCTATGTGGTCGACAGATGTGTTGCGCAGCTTTATCCTCACCACGTCCCTTGCTTTCCCCATAAGCTTAGTTAGAATCTCATGTGACTGCTCACTAACTGGAATGGCTCGCTTCCTCAAATACAAAGTCATAAGGCTCTCCCACTCATGAACTGTAAACTTATCAGAGCTATCGCCCCTGAAAATAGGAGGCTCCCTAGCATCTGTCTGCATTACTACTCTAACAGTAGGCACTGTCTCCGAACACTGTTCAGTAGACCTAGCACTGTCTGTGTGTGTGTTTCTAAGCATTTGTGTTTCCTGCAGCTTAGCAGTGATTGACTCTCCTATCTTCTCTGCTAACTGAGTAATGAGCATTGCTAACTCACCCACTGGCTGCTCGCTGTTACCTAGCACAGCCCCTTCGCTGATACCTGGCCTGGCCCGTTCTACGTAGCGTGTGGAGGTGAACTGAGGAGTGCCAAATGTGGTCGGGTCTCTAGGTCCTGGTGCTCTGGTGTCTGGTTCCCCGCCCTCTAAGAGCTGCCCGAAACTCCTACCTACACCTAGCCATAAACCCCCACCCACATCTAACTGGTACCCCCTCTCCATAGCACACTGGCGATCCAAAAGATCCTGATCAGCAATGTTACCCCCACCTACGTACGAACCACCCTCTGCCATGTTCCTACCTCTAACACTCAGATAAAATAAAAAATAAAATAAAAAAGTGAAAAGCTCAATTCATTTAAATAATTGAATCTAGAAATCACTAAGCGATTGAAACAATCACACACAATCAACAAATTCACCAATAGATTAATCACATATGCACATATCCAGTAGTTTACATCAATAGATTATTCACACGAGTCCTTCAATCACATCAACATTAACCTTTTCTCCTTTTTTTTTCGTGTGTTTTTCTTCCTTCAGTATATACAAATGTCCTGTTCACAAGCCCAGTCCATGGTAACCACAGCTATGACTGTCCAGTGTCCACACAGCTCAACTCCAGTCCACTGTAACATGAGCGTACAGTCTATAGAAATACCTGAGGACGTCTGGGGCTTGATGACGACAGCAGCCTCCCGCGGCGAGCAACTGATGTCAGTCTCAGGATCCAGGAGGGTCACGGCACCAATGTAACGGGGGCAGTCCTATGCTGTTCTATGCTGGTCAGCCTGCTGCATGCCCGTCACTCACATCAGTAGCTCTGCGTTGTGTTCTAGTTGTGTGGGGCCCCAGATGTTGTGGGGGGCCTTCAGTCTCTCATCATCATCATCATCATCATGATCAAGGAAGGAGGGGGGACACACAGGACTCTATTTGGCTCACCTTGCCATTTATTTTGGTTTCAAACCCTTCGACAAACGTCCAGTCCTCCAGCGGGAGCGGTGTTTCTTACGGACGTGGGGGTCAAAGTTCAACCACTGCCCGGACTTCACTCGTGTGCGTTAGAAGGAGAAACCGTCCACGGGACTCCAATGTAAGAAAGGATAAACAAGTATTTTATCCCACAGCTTGCAGTATCTTCTTACAGGGATACTCAAGGTTACGTTCTCCTCAACCAGCAAAACTGTCCTACGGTAAGAAACACGCGTGGCTCGGCTCGATCGCTGCTTGAGACTCCTCCCACAAAACAAAAATGGCCTCTCCCGCGTTCCCTCTTCCGTGTACCCACAAGACCTCTCTCTTAAAGCGACAGTACACGTATATGACGGTCGTTGGAAAACATACATAAAAGTAAATAATGACATAAAATAAAATGTAGTAAACACAAATAACAGCACACAGACAGGATTTGGTGATATTTCATACTCAAACAAAATAAAATAAAAACATTAATTTTAACCTGGTTACATGTACCTACCTGCTGTTTGCAGTTACCAGTAATGAAATGAAAAAAAAAAGATGAAATGTTATTACGGTGTCACATTTAGACAGTGAAGGAAATGTTTTACACTACTTTGTTGCAGTCCAGTTATATAAGAGTTCCACTTTCATATTCTTTCTTATTAAGATTGTATTCGCTTATAAACGTGCTCAACGTGGTCTGTATCTCTGCAGAGAAAGCAGCACTTTTCAGAAAAAGGGAGATGTAATATTTGCTAGTAATATTTGATTTGCTAATGTCCCTTACGGCTTTCCGTAGCGCCACAACAAAGTCACGTGATGTACGTAACAACGTCAGTCGGAATCCGGTCGGTGAATAAACACCCAGCACGAGAGAAGTCGTCCTTGCTTTATTAATGTTATAAGTTAACATAGCCAGAGGGCACAGATCATTACAGACATCAAGTGTGTATTTGCACCAGCCGTCAGGCATGTGTCCCATCTTCATACCGGAGCTGGAGCTCCTAGAAAAACACGTATAGTTATTAGCTCTCGGGGTGAATGCCGGCGGCACCGTGGAGTTTTTAACGGGTGGAAAAATAGAGCTGAGAGTAGTACAGTTAGGGGGGTTGGCTTGCATAGTTAGGGCCATCATGCAATGAAATCCTATAGTATCTGTATCGGGAAATAGAGGTGCTGGGGCGGTGAAAAGAGTTGGCCTGGCTGAAGAACATGCAATACAATTACTCATGTTCATGGAGGCAGCAGTAGCTGCCATCCAATCTAACCACAGGTTTTTGTCCCCATATCCAGTAGCCAATTTGACAATATCGCCTCTCGTTAATTTATTGTAATCTATGGTGATTACGTCCTTGTTCTGTCTAGGTTTAGTTTCGAATGTGCTAAGCGAGGTGTCTGTTTTCTTGGGGGATGGAGTTGTTAACAAATTCACCTTAACGAGGCCCATGGTGTCCGTGCCTTGTTGATATGCTCCCACAACCATATAGAATGCCTTTTTCTGGTCTGTCATAAATTGATCATCCCACAGGTCGTGTATTGTCAACAACAGGGGATTAACTCCACCTGACCTATGTCGTAGTTGGCCGCGTATGAAACTAATCTTATTAACTGTATCTGGATTTTTGACCTCGGTTTTGATAGGGGTCCATGGACCAGTATACTGCCAAATCAGTTCCCATCCGGCACACAAACTGCCCATGCCGGAGTTCTTAGGCGGATCCCCCTGCCTTAGACAACTGGAGTGAGTTTCTGGACTTCCGCACAGGTATAAATCATATCTTCTCTACATCTCCTGGTGTTTCCCACAATTAATAACATGGCATAAATCAAATTGAAATGTCACGTTCGTTCCCAGAGTGTAGTCTACGTCTATACCTCCATATGTTTTAATGCAGTAATCTGGTTGGCCTTGGCCTTCCCTCTTTGTTCTGTTGTGGTGTTGGTTTTGATCTGTGTGTCTGTCTCTGATGGATGATTCCCACATCAATATTGGAGTAACTATTACTATAGAAATGATCCCGCACACTCCCAACCACCACCATTTGGCTTGGTGGGGTTTTCCCGTTCCCTCAAACATCTTAATCAACATATATCAAAAATTCTTAGCAAGCAAAACCTTCTTGTGTTCTGGTTATCAGCTCCTTGTATCCTAGAAAAAACCTTTTCTGGGAGAGCTTTTGACCTTCTATAGCAACATCAGAACATTCTTTTCGCAACTGGCAAAATTCTTCATTCCAATCTTGAGTATATTGTGGCTTGCCTGAGTATATGCAAAGCCGGTTACTATAATTCTTATCCAAAAGTGATAGCTTGTGTCTTTACACTTATTCAGAGTCAACTGTGGTGTTTCTTATCTGTTCCCGTGTCCTAGCGGGTGAATCCGCTGCTGCACACTGCTGCACACAGTGGTACCAGCTGTCTCCTTTGCCCTATAGTCGAACCGCGTGTGATGTCCTCTCGACCACCTTGTATGGCCCTGTCCACCTTGGCTCCGACCACTTCCTCTTGATCACCTTAAGTAGAACCCAGTCTGTGATGGGCGGTGTCTGTCCCTCTAGGTTCCCCTCTGCTGCTGCAACCTGTTTTGAGAAAGCTGACACCAAAGCTGTTAGTTGGTCATAGTAAGTTTTGTACTTCAGCGGATCTCTTTCCTTTTCCGTGGTTAGGATTCCAGCTCCCGGTCCCGGGAACTGCTGCCCTGTTGTCAACTCATATGGAGTGAAACCTGTGATGGAGTTTACTGAGCTCCTAATTGACATTACAGCTAGGGGTAGGGCATCCACCCAACTCATTTTTGTTTGAGCACACACTTTTCCTATTTTTCCTTTAATGGACTGATTCATTCTCTCCACCTTTCCCTGTGATTGGGGGTGATACACTGTTCCAAACGCATGTTTCAGTCCCAGGGCCGCTTCTACTGCCTGCAGGTCTTTATTCTTAAAATGTGTGCCATTATCTGACTTGATTCTTTTTGGAAACCCATGCGTTGGTATGTATTGGTTGATTAGGAATTTGATTACCGTTTTGGCATCTTCCTTTTTAGCAGGTACTGCTTCTGGCCAGCCAGTGTATGCATCCACGGCGACCAAGAGGTACCTATACCCATTTACCCTTTCCAACATGTCAGTGTAATCAATTATGATTTCTTGACCTTGCATTTTTGGCAAAGGAAATGTTCCCTCGTGTGGCTTCACTGTAGCCCTGATATTGTATTCTGTACATATTTTACATTCCCTGATATGGTTCACAATCATTGCGGGCAAAAATGGATGCCACCAATGGGTCAGATATCTCTGCATCTGTGCCTTTCCACAATGTGTTAGCCCGTGTGCCTCCTGGAACACGGAAGCCGTCCACCCTGGGGGTAACACAGGTCGGCCGTCCGGCGACCTCCACACTCCTTCGGATTCCGTTGCCCCTCTCTCTTTCCAAACTGTGAACTCTTGAGGAGAGGCTTTCTGTTGTTCCTTTATTAACATATTTACATCGCAGGCAGGTAGTAAATCATACACCGTTTTTCCCACCTGCATCATCATGTATTGGGCTGTGTAACCTGCTGCCCTTTTAGCTGCAGAGTCTGCCTCCTGATTTCCTTTTGCTATCATTGTTTCAGTTTTGTCGTGACCTCTGCACTTTATTACTGCTACCTCTGTTGGTTTCATTAGGGCTTCTACCAGTTTCTTGATGTCTTTCTCATGTCTGATTGGGGTTTTTGCTGCTGTCAAAAATCCTGCTCTGAGCCACTGACTGAGCTCCACCTGTATTGCTCCTACCACATATGCCGAGTCTGTGTAGATGTTTACTTTTTTCCTTTCTGCCCATCCTAATGCTGCTATCATTCCCTGTAATTCAGCTTGCTGCGCTGATTCTTTTCCTATTACTCTCCCTGTCACTACCTCCTCAAACCCTTCATCTGTTTGTCTTACCACTGCATATGCTGCCTTCAGTCCCTCAGTGGGATGTCTGTAGCAACAGCCATCTGTGAACAGCACTTCCTCTGGGTCAGCTAAGGGTTTTGCCCGTAAATCTGCTCTGACCTTAACATCTTTCTGTAGTCTTTCTTCACACACATGTGGCTCACCTTCCCCTATGTTATCTGCCATGTTGAGTCCCTTGTGTGTGAACGTTATGTGTGGTGCATTGAGGATTTTTTCCAACCTTATCTGTCTTAATGATGTCATGGTGAATGCTGCTGAGTTCACATAGGCCACTATGCTGTGTGTTGTCAGGACTGTTAGAGCATGTCCCATGACTATGTGTGCTACTTTTTGCAGAATGTTTGCTACCCCTGCTGCATGTCTTGTGCATGGTGGATGTCTATTTTCTGTTGGATCGAGTGTCACACTTGCATACATCATCACCTGCCTACCTCCCCCTTTTTTCTGAAAAAGAACACCATTCACTGTATGTGATTTTTCTGAAACATCCAGATAGAATGGCTCTTTGTAGTCAGGCAGTGCTAAATCAGCAGCGTTTGTGAGAGCCTGTTTGAGGGAAATGAAGTTATTCTCTGCTTCAGTGGTCCATTGTAAGCATGCTGACAAATTTCTCATCCCCTGCTCATTGACCATGGCCCTTAAGGGGTGCGTGAGTTCCCCATATGATGCTATGTACTGTCTGCTATAACCCGTCAACCCCAGGAATGAGAGCATGTCTTTCACTGTGACTGGTTTAGGATGGTGTAGAATTGAGGATCTATGGGCTGGGGACACACCTGTTCCTTTACTAGAGATAATTCTCCCCAGGAACGAGACCATCTGTCTGCAGCACTGGAGCTTGGTTTTTGAAACTTTGAACCCAATGTGATACAGCTGAGTTAATAGGGATTTGGTGGCTGCTAGGCAGGAGACATGATCCGGAGCTGCCAGAAGGATGTCATCCACATACTGAATCAACACCACCCCCTTTGGGAGGGTGAGATCGGTGAGCCGCTGTTTCAGAACCTGATTGAACAGCCCAGGAGACAAGATGAAACCCTGGGGAACACTCGTATATCTTAGCTGTTGGCCTTTATAGGTAAACGAGAAGATGTCTCTCACATGGTCAGCTAGTGGTAGGCAGAAAAATGCATTGGCCAGATCAATACAGGAAAACCATTTGTGTTCTGGGGACAGTGCAGACATAGCAGTATATGGATTTGGTACTGGGACTGTAGGAGTTGACACAATACTATTGACCCATCTAAGGTCATGAGCCATTCTATATATCCCTGTATTTTGCTTTTCTACTGGTAAAATAGGTGTGTTCCAGCCAGATGCTGAGGGCTCCAACACCCCCGCTGCCAACAGTCCCTCAATAGTATCTGTGATCCCTGCTTCTGCCTCAGGTTTGTGGGAGTACTGTTTCTGCCAGATCGGAGTGTGATCTGTCAATTCAAAAGAGATTGGATCAACATTCTTGCAGCGTCCTACATCAGTTGGGCCTGCTGACCATAACGCCTCAGGGAGAGTGTCTATCATACTTGCGGCGTCAGAATGATCAGCCTTCTCTCTGCCATGAAATCTCTCTATTTGTCTATGTTCTAACAACACTTTTTCAGCCGTCTTGTGCATGATCCTGTAAGCCTTTTCGGATGGGGAGTACTGTAATTCAGGGAGTTGGGTCCAAACCCAGTCTGTCAGTGCCATCAGATGCTTGCACATCGGCCCAAGATCTCTAGCCTGGTGTTTAACATGCACTGCTAAGGTGGTATGGGGCACCGCCTCTTCCGACATCTCATACCACTTAAATTGTTCTGGTGTCAATTCAACAGCAGCTGCCACACCTTCATTCCCCACTAAAATACAACTAGACAATACTTCCCACTGTGTCCCTTCAATGTCATTGTTAAAAGTTTGCTGATACATTTCATCCCCGTCCCTATCATAGTACAGAGTAACATGGAGGGGGTCGATTGGAGGGGAGTAGGGATGTAGCATTTGGACCCAAGGCCGCCACTGATAATACAGAGTCTGTACGCCGTCGCTTTGCTTGGTTCCTGGTTCTAGGAGTCCCCAGTATATATCTGCCCAGAGTCCTTCAGCCGTGGGTGAAACATCAGCTGACAACAACATTTGAGAGCTGGACTGGATCATTGACAGAGAACAGTTCACAGAATATCCATTGGGAAAAGTCACTACCAGTCCCTCTGGCCCACACATGACTGATGCCCCGCACCTCACCAACATATCCCGTCCCATCAAATTGACTGGGCATGCTGGTGATGAAATATATTGATGCAAAAAAGTCTGTCCTGCCACCGTGGTAGTCAGAGGTGTTGTCAACGGCAGATTTTCTGGTTTACCCGAGAACCCTACTAGCTGGACGTTGGAGGATGAAAGGTTGGACCGAGACATGGCGCACGCGATAGTGGAAAACCTTGCACCTGTGTCAACTAGGAAATGCAGATCCATGTCCATTACCCTTATTTGCAAGTAGGGTTCTGCCAGCCCCACCTGCCCTTGAGTTCCCGGGCCCCTTCAGTACTCATCCCCCTGACCACCCTGCATGGTCTGGGGATATTGTCTCTGCGGTGGAGCTGCTGTTGCATGAGGGTCTTGATGAAGTGGAACCATAACCGATGGCTGTCCTTTGACTGGGGGCTGCACATAACCACCCCTGTTAATGACTGGACCTTGACCTCCCCTGGGTCCCCACAGCATGGGACACTCCCTGAGCCAGTGTCCAAGCTGGCCACATCCAAAGCATGTAAATGGCATACCTTTGGGTCCTCCGCGACCCCTCCCTCTTCCTCTCATACCTCCTGTTACTCTGACAGGCCTGCCCCGATAAGGGGAACTAGACACCCATTCAGGCACTGGGTACAAATTTGGGGTGTAGTTTTGTGGTGGCGGCTGTGGAACCATCTGATTGGTTAATTTTTGGTTTGTCTTTTTAGCATCATTTACCTTTTTCCTTGCCTCATCCAATTGGAGCTTTAGGAGCTGCACCTGGGCTGACTCTGTGCTCTGTCTATCCTCCTCCTGTATAGCCTTGTGTCTTTTCATATGATGCATCAAATGTTTTTCCCATTGCTCAGTAGAGCAGCCTGGGATGTCTGGATTGCCCTCCATGGCATCTTGTACTGCTTTGGGCATTCCAGTCATAACAGCTTTTCTAAACAATGTGTTCTGTAACTGTCCTGAACTTGGATGGCTTCCTGCAGTGTCTGTCCATATGCCTTTGCATCTGCCTAAAAATGCTGACATGTCTTCTCCGTCTTTCATGGAAAAGGTCAGTGAATGCATTGCTCCGGGAGGAATGGGGAATTTATCCCTCATTGCCCTTCCCACAGCTGTGGCTTCACTGGTAAATGGTTCTGAATCTGGTATATAACTAGTGCCTGCCGCAGCCTCAATCTGCTGTATTTCCCACATAGGTAGTTGTTTTCCCAGTAATGCTCTCCAATCTCCCATAGCTAATTTATATCCCAATGTGTGTTGGCAAAATTTCTCCATCCAGGGCCCTCCTCCCTCAGTGGGAGGGGGCATTTTATCCAGGATGCAATTCATGTCTGTGAATGAGAATGGTTGATACACATCCCCCGTTTGGGGTCCTTTATATATCAGTGGCAGTTGATGGTATCTAGCGGGTGGTTGTATCTTTTCTCTGTCCCTAAGCTGGTGTCTATGCCTGTGGTCAGCACGGGGTGCTATATGAGTCTGGTTGTGCCTGGTTAGTGCCCCTGTAATTGTGACCTGGTATGTGTCTTCGTCTCCCTCATTACTATTCACACCCCCCGCCTCTGTACCTGCCTCTAATCTCTCCTCGGGACCTTCTGCCCTAATTACTTCCTCTCTTATCTCTCTGAGCTGTCTCTCCTTGAACCCATCTATTGTTTCAACCCCCTGACTCTGTATCCTCCCCTGTCCTGCTCCTCCCCCGTTTAGGGTGGAGGGTGTTTCTGACACTGTCGTGGGTGAGCTTCTTGCCTGATCTATCTCTTCCTGTCTGCTCGTCTGCTCATGTATTTTCCTATTCCCTTCTCTGGCTTCCTGCATCCTACGCTCAGCCTCCCTCACCAGGTCCTCCACCTCTGATTTTCCTTGTTACTACTTCCTTTAACGTCTCCCTAATCTGTCTGTATTCCTCCTTTCCTATTGCTGTCATTTTCATTACTCCTTCTTCCACACGCACGAGTGGCATTTGCGTTGTGGGATAAGGAGGGGGTTATATCCCGGGCATTTTGGGATATATTGGCGCTGACGCTTGTTTTTTCATTTTCTTTATCTTTTTCTTTGGTTATTTCTGAGTGTTTTTGATTCATTTCTACTGCCATGCAAGCTAAGGTCATGTTGTGTAAGTGGGCTCTTCTCTGCTCATTTTCCTCTCCATCTTTCTTCCATTTTCTTTTGACTAACATGGAAACTTTTTCCGCCTTCCAGTGTTCATCTGCTTTCTTTTTAGCTTGTTTTTCTGCCTTCCCTAGGTATAATATCAATCTCTTCCTTTCCTCCTCTTTGGGGACCTTACCCTGTGTTTGTAAGTCTTTCCATATACTGTCATACGCCCCAATCATGGTGTCTCGCTTGTTCCTCGGGAGCCCTGCAAAAATTTGACTCCTGGTTTTTTCCCACTGTTGCTTAACGGTCAATATAACATTGGGAGGGCAACCTCCGTATTCTTCACACTCCCTGTCAGATTCCCCTTCCATTATGTTTTATCTATCCCCACTCAGTAGCCAGCTGGTTTGTATGACACTTGCGTTCCGAGCAACCAGCCCAATCAGAGAAGAGTTCAGTAGCCAGTCAGTTTGTATGGCACATACGTCCCGAGCAACTGACCCAATCAGTGAGTGTTATCAGGCAGTTTACGTTGACACCAGTTAGGTTTCCACTGCTGATTCTTTCTCACTGAGACACTCCCTCCTTCCTCTCTGAGACACTACTGAGTTTCTACCACCCTTATACACAGTTTTATCAAACAACACACTTTTTACTTATGCAAAATATCAAACATTCACATATGCAAAATATCAAACATTCACACTTGCCGTTAAAACACGGCACATATCATAAACCAGTGAGCGCTGCTTTTATGGGAACCTCCGTTTTTTTTGGTTTTTTTTTGTTCCCAAGGGTCTCTAAACCTACTCACTCAGGGACTCTAACCCCTTATACGGACATGCGCTGCTTTTATGGGATTTTTTTTTTTAACCCATGGGTCTTTAAAACCGTCCGTATTTCCCACGTGCATGTGCTGCTTTTATGGGATTTCTTAACCCATGGGTCTTTAAACCCGCACGTCTTCTTTTCAGTACTGTTGCTGCTTTCAGGGCTTCTAATCCCTCGGACTTTAATCCCGTGCACAATTTATTTCAATGCTTTATTCAGCCGCTTTAACTAGGACACTTGCCGTATAATGACAACACACAATTTGGTATAGCCAATAACAGAACTTCGATAAAACAGGCGTCTGTTTACCTTAGTTTTTTTAGCGGCCGCTTGTTGTTGCCATCACACTGCAGTTATCCATTGTCTTTTACTTCTGTGGTCAATCCGTCACTTCTCCGTCTTTATCACGTCGGGGTCACCAAATTGTTGGACTTCCGCTCACTCTACCAACTCATCTTCATCTATGTGAGAGCGTAGTCCTGCGTGTTTGTTGATAAAGCAATAGGAGAAGATGTTCGGTCTCACAACCATCCGTTTTATTTAGCAGTAAATGGATAAAGCATACAGAGCTCTGGGTCTAGATCTTCCTATCCCTGACAAATAACAGATTGTGTCAGTTCACGAAGTCTGACTTACTCTCCTTTCCCTGACCCAGTCTTTATACTATACAAAGTGTTGACTGAATATGGATGTGTGGTCTTCTTTCTGATGGTCCGTTCATCTGACTCCGTTTCCGCCTCATCTTCTTTCTGATTGGTCCGTTCATCTGACTCCGTTTCCGCCTCACTGATATCCGGACTCCAGGTAATCTTCTTCTCCATCTGTGTTGCAGCTGCCGTCGTAAAATCCTGTTCCTATCTCTGAAACCACAAATCACAGCACATCTCGTCTCCACTCCCCCCTGACCACAACACTTCCAGTGTCCCCCTTCCCATTCAGAGTCGCCAACCCTATGCAAGGTCAGGGACCCTCACACCTTCCATGGAGACAGACATCTTGTCTCTACTCCCCCTTTACCACAACATCCTTATTGCTCCCTTTGTTATTCAGAGTCGCTAACCTTATCTAAGGTCAGTGACCCTCACACCTAATTTACTCTGCATTCCTCTGTCTGCTAACATACTCAGTACTTTTCCACTGCCACTATAGACCCTCATGTCCTTGTAACAAGCCCTGTTCCTCATGCATATGTTTTCCCAATGATTAATATATCCTTATATCCCTTATTCCAATTAATACGTTGTAATCATCATTATTAAACATCACACCATTACATTTATCTACACACTACATCCCCCCTGTTTAGTTTTCAATTTTTACAGTATCAAAATATAAACATATTCAGAGCCCTCCTTTTGTGTGTGATTGTCTCTACTCATAGTCCTTGTAGTGAGCTGGTTTGGAAACAGCTCTTCCATATCTTTTGCGTACTGTCTTGTGTGTTTCACAGGTTTGGCTGGAAGAAGTTCCAGCTGCATGAGTGTCCCGTTGAGGTTCTGTGAAGCGGGTTCTTGCGCTCCTCAGTGCATGGGGGTGGTGAATTTCCCGCAGGTGGCTCCTGCCATGTCTGAGTTTATTCCCATTTGATGTTTGCACAATGTAGCTCCTTGGCTCATCGCACTTTTGTATGACGGTGGCTGGATACCAAGTCCCTTTTTCCTTGTTTATGACAGATACGTGCTGTCCGGGACCGAATGGAGGTAGTTATCTGCCGCTGCTGCGGTCATGATGTTCCTTCATATTTGCTGTTCTCTGCTCCAGGTGGAGTCGGTTTTCCTCCTTGCCTGGGTCCCCTCGACTCGGCAGCAGGGTGGTGACTGGCCTTCCGAAGAGTTCTGCTGGTGATGGTAGTTTACTGTCGATGGGTGTTGCTCTGACCTGTAGTAAGGCAACTTGTATGTTACCTCCTTGTCTCATGGTTTTCTTCACAATGGATTTGATGTGTCGCACATGCCTCTCAATGAAACCATTGCTTTTTGGATAGTGGGGTGAGCTTGTCACGTGCCTGATTCCCCAGTCAGCCGTGAATTTCTGGAACGCGTGCCCTGTGTACTGGGGTCCATTATCTGTAAGTATCTCGTCAGGCCTTCCAAAAAGAGACATGTACATTTCCATTTTTTGTGCAACTGCCCGGCTGGACACAGGCATGGGCATTTCATCCACTAGAGGGAACTTAGAATATCTGTCCACAATCAGTAAATACTGATGTCCATCGATCTCGAATAGATCAGAAGCTAGGGATTGCCATGGTTTTGACGGTGTTGTGTGGGTTGAGAGGTTGCTTTGGATTTGCATCCTGATGTTCCACGCATACGCTACATGACCTGCAGACTCTTTTGATGTCATCGTTCATTCTGATCCAGTAGACACTTTCTCTCGCCAGTCGCCGTGTATTTTCGATGCCCTGGTGTCCTACATGCAGCTGTTCGAGTATAGAATCAGTCATGGAGTCTGGGATGAGCACCTGTCTGCCTTTGAATATGACTCCTGCTTCAACTGCGAGCTCATCTCTGAATGACCAGTACTCACGTAGTTGTCTTGGTAGAGCTTTGATGTTGTCTGGCCATCCCTGGTGGATCAGCTCTTTCAGTGCATTGAGTCTGGGGTCGCTGGTGGTTTCCGTGCGGAGTGCGTCCTGTTTCTCGGGAGAGAAGTTTATCATTGCAACAGTGAGCATCTCTGGATCCTCGACTTCTGCCTCTATTCCGTCAATGCGCTCGTCCAGCTCGATGTTGCTGTTGTTCTCAGGGTTGGGTAGTCGGCTGAGTGTGTCTGCCAGGACCATCTGGTTTCCTGGTCGATACGTGACCTTGTAGTTGTATCCTTGTGTTTTTATCAGCATTCGCTGAAGCCGTGGCGGGGCGGCATGCAGTGGCTTTGTGCATATGGTAACGAGGGGTTTGTGGTCTGTAACTACAATGAATGACTTCCCATACAGGTAGGTATGGTATCGCTGCATTCCATAGACTATGGCCAGCATTTCTCGCTCTATGTTGCTGTACCTGGATTGGCAGTCGTCCAGTGTCTTTGAGCCAAAAGCTATGGGTCTTTTGTTCTGCACTAATGCCACGCCCAGTCCTTTCTGTGATGCATCGACCTCAAGTGTCAGAGGTGTGCTTGGACCATAGTACTTCAGGCAGTCATGTTCGTTGATAACTGATTTCAGGTCCTCAAAGCTCTTTTGGTGGTCAGTGTCCCATGTCCAAGGCACGTCACTTTTCAGCAGCACCCTCAGTGTGTGTGCTTTGTCTGCGAACTTTGGGATGTAGGGTGACAGGTAGGTCAGTATCCCCAAGAATCTGCTCAGTTCATCTTTGTTCTGGGGTGTCGACATTTTCTGGATGTCCCTGATTTTGGCTGGGTCAGGTTTGATACCTTTGTCTGTGTACAGGTTGCCAAAGAATGAGATGCTTGTCTGTTTGATTGTGCACTTGTCACTGTTGAACACAATACCTGTCTTGGCTTTTCTCTCCATCAGGTTGGTCAGGTTCCTGTCATGCTCCTCTTCGCTTGCTCCGTAGACTGCGATATCATCGGCTATGCTGACGACACCGTCGAGCCCCTCCAGGATTTGGTCCATCTTTGCCTGGAAGAGATCTTGAGAGACACTGAGACCAAATGGCAAACGTTTCCAGCAGTATCTACCAAATGGATTTCGGAATGTGGTTAGCAATTGTGACTCTTCCTCTAGGTGTATTGACCAATATCCAGCTTTTGTGTCAAGTTTGCTGAATATTTTTGCATTTGCAAACTTCGGGTTCAGTTCCTCCACAGTAGGAATCTTGTGTGGGCATCTCCTAAGGCTGGCATTAAGCTTTTGGGGGTCTAAGCATATGCGAAGGGAACCGTCTTTCTTTGTGCTGTATGCCAGACTCGAGCACCAGTCTGTGTGCTGTTCTACTTTTCTGAAAACACATCTTGTTCGACTAGGTTATTCAGTTCATCTTTCAGTTTGTCTTTGATGTGAATGCTGCACTTACGTGGTGGTTCTATGAATGGTTCAGCATCCTTTTTCAGGAAGAGCTTGGCCTTTCCACTGAAGTTGCCAATTTTGTCAAACTGGTCTGGGTATGCTCTCTTTAGGTCTGCACTGTTAGATATGGTCATTTTCGGTTTTGTCTGTCTTGTGTTAACTTTTTTCTGGTTTGCATGTCCTTTCTCGGTCACTGCATCTACATTGACAGTCACTAGGTTTAACAGTTCACATGTTGGCAGCCCAACTATGGCTGGCCCTGGTACGTCTACAACATAGAACTTTGCATTGATCCATTTGGATTATTTGTACTGGCATGGAATGTCAATGGTGCCTAGGCAGGGGATGGCGTGACCACTGTATGCAGATAGCCTCCTGTTGGTTTTTTTCAGTCGTTTCTGGGTGCATGCATTTTCTCCGTACATCTGCTTGAAGGTACGCAATGGGAGTGTGTTTACTGACGCACCTGTGTCTATCTTCAGACGTAGTGTGTATCCACGACCAGGTAGGTCAGATGGTGTCACCTTCAGGACTGTGTACGCCTCCTCTCTGGCCGGCTTGCTGTCTATGCTATGCATGCACTTTTCACTGATAGTTATGGAGTGGAACTGTTTCTGGTAAGTACTTTCGTTCTCACTGTCTGTTTCACTGCTACTCTCTACAGCATGTATGCGAGTCCTGCTCTGTTGCTTTTTGTCTATATAGGTTTTGCGCTTGTGCTGTTTGTCTTGTGGTGTGTGGGACTTACTTCCCCCACTCCTACTCTGGCTGGAGTGTTCCTGGCACTCTCATTTGGCCTTCCTGCAGCACCGCTCCCAGTGACCTTTTGCACCACACGCATTGCATTCATCATCATATGCAGGACATCGACGTGGTTTGTGGCTTCTCCCACAGTTACGACATATGCGGTCCCTGTCCACAGCGTGGATTCTCTCATTGTGTGACAGGCTAAGTTTGTCTAACTGTTCATTGCCTGCTGTCAGGGCTTCATATTTTCGTCCCTCGGCCAGAACCTCTGCTAAGGAATATCCTTTTGGTTTGCTGTATAGATCATTCCTCAGGGCATCATGGGGAGTGCTCGCAATAATAAGCTCAATCATACGCTCGTTAAGCTCTTCGTCTGAAAACTGACATTTCTGTGCTAGTGTTCTGGCTTTGGTCACAAAATCATCAATATTCTCATCTGGTTTCTGTCTGTGTTGCATCAGTTGCAGTCTATGGATTCTGAAATTTACGTTCAACTTCAGCTGTTTTTCAAAGAAGTCCCATAGTTTGGCAGGCTTTTTCTTTTCATGATCGGTGAGACCAATGGCGTTCAGTCTTTTTAATCCTTCATCTCCGATTCCACGACATATTTTCCTAGCTTGTTTAGCTGCGCCATTTATTTCTTCATCTTCTAAATACAGAGTCATTTTCTGTTTATACAGTGAAATTGCCTCACCCTGGTCCGGGTCTGACCAATTCATCGTCGGTAGATGCGATGCCATGACGTCTCCTGTTGCTAGCTAGCTAGTTAGCTTTGCGGCTAGCTCAGGTCCGGCGCACTCTTGCTTGAATGATGACAGAAATTATTCACGGACAATTTTATCAGTCTATCTTCATTCTTCATAGAGAGTACTTTACCGCTGCCACCATGAAGTAATACTTGGGGTAGTATTGGTCGAGGATCAATGACCACCCGGGTTATAGAACTCAGATTTAATCGTGGCTCAGTAGGCAGACGTAATAACCATACATGGTAGTGGTGTAACCATAATAACAGTCCGGGTAGTACATAACACCTAGTGTAGTTCCAGTGTATATACATGGCGTTATATCACTACAATATTTACAACACAATACAAATTAGTGGTGGGGCGAGCATAACCCATTCACTAAATCACGGAATGCCCTTTTAACAGTTACAATACAGGCTTTGATGACTGGATAAACAGACAATTATTGAAATCAATGTAACTAAGACTAGATGGTTGAGTTAAACCTCACCTCAGGCATCAGAACATCCAACACGAAGCTGACTCTCAGGAACTCTGTCATTGGGACGTAAGGTGCACATTTTGTGGCTCCTTTGAGGACCAAGTTGATGTGCTTAAAAACTTCATCAATTTGGTCGTCTTCTTCCAGGTAGGTGAAGACCGTGTCTGGTTTCGCAGACCTGAAATTCACCAGCCACTTGGAGCTGCCTTCACCTGTGATTATTTCTTATAGAAAAAAAGACCATGTCAAATAAATGCACTGAAGAAGATCAGGCTTTGATCATCTTTTTTGCAATTAGAAGTGTTTTTATGTATAAGTATTATTACTATTGGTATCATACCAGTAGCCGTTTGTCCGACCCCTTTAGCTTCGTGATGAAGTCCACCAATCTTTCATGGGCAGACCTGCGGGCTTCTCTTGCACGTTTTGCCATCTTTGCTGTAGTGGCCATCAAGTAATGTAAAGGAACCTCTAGGGATGTGTGGCAAAGGACAACTTGTGAATTCTAAACCAACCCAGAGTAATTCATCAAATATCGTGAAAACACAACATGCAATGACAATGTATGATCATTTTTTGTTGTGGCTGTCCTGTAAAGTTTGTCAAATGTCACTTACCCCCCTCTGGTTCTAAGCCCTCGTTATGTTCCTGTAATGTAAGAGAGCAACAAGACAGATGATGACTGAAAAATATATTTACTTAACAATGCGTGAAAACACAACATGCAATGACAATGTATGATCATTTTTTGTTGTGGCTGTCCTGTAAAGTTTGTCAAATGTCACTTACCCCCCTCTGGTTCTAAGCCCTCGTTATGTTCCTGTAATGTAAGAGAGCAACAAGACAGATGATGACTGAAAAATATATTTACTTAACAATGCACTTTTCAACATTAGTTAATAAAGTGTTTGAAGCACCTGAATGTATTAGTTATTAATGGTTCTAATTATACCGGTAGTTAAATTGAATTTCAATCTGACCTGGACGACGTCCGAAAACGTCAGTTTCCGGAGTCTTGGGAGCCTGAAGACAGGAGGCAGGTCACCTCTCAGTAGAGCTTTGGACTGCTCTGTCCAGTGGGCAAAAACCTTGCCATGCCTTGAAAAGATGAAAACATGAAATCTGAAAAGTCAATTAGGCCCTATTCTAGTTCGATGTCTAGTTCGATGTCTGCAATGGGACCTTTTCATACTCCGTGTTGAGTACTTTGCTGCTTTTCCTCGTCTCCCTCCCAATCCATGGTGCCCAACTGTCATATGCCAGTTGGACAACAAATGGATTCTGTGAAGAGTCTGCACCAAAAACATAATTTCAAAAATATTGAAATATCTAATACAGTTCAGTCCGGGGAGACACAGTCATATCCGATGGGACCTGGTGTATTTTACTCTTTTGACAAACTATATACACTGTGGTGCCCCGATCTCCCATCGGCGCTCCACCGGACTGCTGACCCACCTTCAGCACCATGGAGAGCGACCTGACCTGGCCTCACAACACTCACCATCAAAAAAATCCTCTGCTTATCGTGTGTAGATGGACGGATTCCCAAAATGCCTCTATGTTGTGTTCACCTTGGAAGTCATCACTCAGTTATTTCAGCTCACTAACTGCAATCAACAAATACAACATAAGACACAAAATATCCTTTGAGGATGAGTAGTAAGTACATTGTAGTTTATGTGGCACCTACAAAACGCTAGTTAAAAAGCGATTTACCTAAATAGCACTTTTAGGAAAAACTTACCCTCAAAGTTGAACACTGCTTTTCTGTGGAGGTCCATAACCACCACAGTGGGGTAGAACCCACAGTTTACACATGAGTATGTGTATTCTCTGTTGCAAAGTGCCTCAAAGTGGCAGCATGCTTGAAAAATTCAGTTGGTGGCTGGAAACCGTTCTTCACACAAAGCCTCCAGAGAGCTGATGACTCTAGACACTGACACATGATTCTATGGTAAAAAAATAAGACAGGAAAAGGTTTGAAATGGAAGGTATGAATATGCTGAAAACACAGTACTACTGTAACTAGTAACATCATTCCCTGCAATCACTGTACCTTGTAATGTATTTATTTTAAAAATGGGCAAATAAATTGCAGATGTGGAATAGGCTGCCAATTTAACTTTGATTAGGGCCACAGAAACCACAGTACTAGCAGAAAAGGGGCTACAGAGAATTTGGAAAATCTTGCAACAATAGTTAGTTGAACAATTTTCAATTGATGAAATCTTTCTGGGTCAATATGGAATAAATGAAGGTCATAACACCTTGTGTTGTCTGTCATTAACACCGTTTTACACACCTGAAGATTGTGCCTTAGGTAAAGGCAAAGCTGCAGTGTCAGAATGACATGGTCATTGAAATGAAGCAGACCATCTGTCCATTCCTGATAACGGTAGATCATGTGGCATTCAGTACACCTTCTATTGGAAGTAGAGATGTCTGTAATGGACATAAGGATATACATTAGGACATTAAATCAGCTGTATATGGTTAATCAAACGATTAATGTACATGCACACTGTCCTTTTATAAACTAAATAAACTAAAGGATGCATTTAACTTACTTTGGATTACACCATTCATGCCAACTATTCTGGCTTTGTCTGTGATGTGCGAGATTTCCTCCAATTTGGGATTGCCTGAACAGAGCTTGCATGTCGTTTCAGTTGGAATCAACTTTGAAGGGTAATCCGTCGACCCTCAAACAGTATCCATTTTAAACTCAATTAAACTAATTCATTTACACAAATATTTTAATAAGTGCTTAGCTAGCTACATGACCTGCAACAACTACGCGACGAAACATCGCTAGCTAAAGTTAGCTAAATGCTTAGAGCCACTTGACATTTCCAATGTATTTTCTCCATATCGGTAACAGTTATACCCACGCTCGCTGGATTCTTCCATACATTAAGTTTGATAGACAACATTGAATAAAACCTTAGAAAAGACAACTAACCTTTGTATATTCTTACCGCTGTCGCATTATCTTCTACTTCTTCTTTCCGTTTTATGGCGGATTGCAATCTTAAAAACAACACGAAGAAGACCAACGTCCGGTTTCATGTCAACCGCGGAGGTCACGTGACTTCCTGTCAACTACGGAGGGGCCGCTTGTGGAGGTCCGCCATTTTGTCTGCAGCAAGATGCATCAAACTCTGCTTGGCTATCCGTTACACATGGAAACGCTCTAACAATAAATCTGCGAACATCACACATTATAACATTACAATCGGCAACAGATCTCACATATTACATCTAACACAGCATTATTAACATGAATCTTTCAATATGTTCTGCATTAGATACAATTTTAACATAAAACGTTACCCCTTTTACAAGCTCTTAGAAACACAGCCTATCACTCCAGCGTACTTGAGGAAGGGAACGAAAAAAAACGGAACTTCCGGTTTAATCTCCGCTGTTCTAGCTCGCGCTAGGGGGGGGGGGGGGCTCCACAAGGCACAGCGCCCTCTGGTGGTTTTTTACTTTAGAAATCAATCCCCACCCGGCTACATCTGCTTGAAAGTCTTTTTTGTGGCTGTTCTCTTAACTGACTTGGAAGGCCTGTGGCTTGGCTTGTGTGTATTTAGCGCTGCCCCACTGCTGAGCATGCATCCTGTCAAGCTGTGTTTGTAATGTCCCCTTTAAAGTTTCTCTTGAGTATGTCTTGTTTTGTTTTTGTTTTTATTGTTTTTTGTTGTTGTTGTTGTTGTTTTTTTTTTTTTTTTACCTGCTCACTCTGTCCAGCTCTGGTAACGGCTTTTTCAAGTGTTAGTTCGGGGTCCATTTGTAATGGTTCAGATAGTTGAGTGTCTCTCAGCCAACCACTAGTCTGTCTCTCACCATTTCATCGTGCAGGGCTCCATATCCGCAATGCTCGGCCAGGCAATGCAGGTTGCCAACCCTTCCTTAAAATAAGGAATCGTCCCTTATTTGGAAGCTAAAAGACATGGTCCTTATTGAACTGATAAGGAACGCATTGTGTTCCTTATTTTTGACATTTTTTGAAAATCAATCAGTTCAGTTCGATTTTTATTCTAATGAAATATGCAGCTCGACTGCTGCTGCTGTCTCTCTGCCTGCCTGGAATGTGCAGTGCTTTTCATTGACCAATGAGAAGCATCAGTGTTGCCACTACGAGAATCCTGTTCTCATTGACCAATGAAAGGTGCGTTCAGTGTTGCTACGATACTCCTAGCTGCGACTCCGCGAGTTTTGAAAACCATGGCTGACACGATAGGTGGTGGGCCGAGGGGTGATTTCGCGATTTTGAACTATGCCCACCGAGGTATTACGAGATATTCTATGTGTAGATTCTAGACATTTGTATGCGTAAGAAATAAATTGTTGCCACTTCCAGAAACAGCGCATTTTCCTGTAATCAATAACTTTATCGTTCTTAATTTCTCAGGCGACTTTGACAGGCAACTACAAATTGGGTCCGTTCTACATGACGCAATTGAAACATTAGGCAATAGAACCCTTCCAAATTTGTAAACGTGATGACGTTTTTATGGGCGGAGCTTCGGCTGGAGGCAGAACAATCCACTGACTGAACATGTTAGCATACACAGCTGGCTAGTTTTGTTTGTTCGGCCACAAAATTGCCGAAGAAAATGCAAGTTTATCTGATATGTACGGTCACTCATTGTTCAGAACCGCGAGTTATACTTGAAAGGTGAACATTAACCAATGGGACAAGATTGGCAGACCCTCCATGCTCACTCAATGGATGGACGATCTTGCTACGGGTGGTATTATATCACCACCCAGTGGATGTTAACTGTATAGTTAATGTTACGTAAGGCACGCAGTCACTTGCGTGCGTCAGTTCACCTCTGTGTTGTTGATACTGTAACCGGTTATTTTCTTGCCCGGTGCGGGATTCGATACGGGGTGTACGGCACCACAAGGCGACATCACTAACCGCTCGGCTAAAGGGTCAGACCCGTTAGCTAGGGACTAACGTGTCTTATTAGTAGTTTACAATACATACAGTTCGACACTAAAGCCCATTAACTGTTAACTGGGAGTATGCCTCGTTTTTACACACCACTAGCTCAAACATGGTGTCAGAAGTGGACCTTTGATTCGGCGATTTGGTGGCTGACGGGATATTTAGCCGTCAAGCGAGTTTTGCAAGTTTTTTGGTTTGCTAATGCTAGCTAGCCGTACCGCAGTAACAGCAGTGAATAGCCATGGCCGGCCGCTAACATACCCCCGCCAGCTCCGATGAAGCTCGGTGGCGACCTTAGTGCGAATTGGGAAATCTTCCGAGCAGAATATGAAGATTATGCTTTAGCCACAGGGCTGGTGGACAAGGACAAGAAGTTCCAGGAGGCGACTCTGAGGAGTGTCATGGGAGTTGAATGTCAACATGTCTACAAACACAACCTAAATCTGACCGACGCACAGCAAGAAGACATGACCATCATACTGGTCTCATTGGAAAGGTATTTCAAACCCGCTAAAAATGTAATTTATGAGCACTACGTTTTTGGCTGTTGTAAACAAGAGGAAGGTGAAACAGTAGACTGTTTTGTGACACGGCTCAGGGAGAAAGCTTCCACATGCTAATATGGAGCCCTAAGAGATGACTTAATCAGGGACAGAATAGTCATCGGCAGGGTTCGAATTATAAACTCAGCTTCGTGGGGGTCTCCAAAAACAGGGCAAAAAAAAAAGTACGCATTTGCTCAATTCATGCCCACACAGCGATGGGACTTTTTTTTATTACAGTGTATGACCGGATAAGCACTGACACGAGCACCGTGTCAAGGAAATCGAATGTTTAGCCTAATGCCCTAGAACCAGCTACTAGGCCTACTACTAAACTGTAATGGAGGACTTTGAGTATTTTTTACCAAACTTTGGTATATTTTACCAAACACAAAACAATATTATATACGCCTATTACATATAAAATATATAACAATATTTTACCCAAAACAAAACAAAAAACAAGTTGCCATGTTAAAATCAAGGACAATTAGTTGCTTACTTCGAGAGTCGAGATCACTAACATTCACTCACACATGTAAATGGCAAATGCATGGCACAGCGGCCAGTGACAAGAAAGTCCAGAGTTGAGATCACTAACACTAACACAAACACACGTAAATGGCAAATGCATGGCACAGCGGCCAGTGACAAGGAAGTCCAACGTATACAGAGTCGAGATCACTAACAATCACTCACACGTAAATGGCATGCATGGCACAGCGGCCAGTGACAATGTTGTGTGGCGAGACCAGATCACAAGAGTACACTGCAAAAGAGGAAACGAGAGAGAGAGAGAGAGAGAGAGAGAGAGAGAGAGAGAGAGAGAGAGAGAGAGAGAGAGAGAGAGAGAGAGAGAGAGAGAAGGTCAAACCAGTATTTTACTATTTCATATTATTAATGTTGCAGTTTGGTGCATCAAAACAACAGTCCAGTGATTATGGCTTATAATCTATAATGTAGGCTACCTCATTTGTTGTTTGCGCATGGGGGTACATGACATGTAAAATAGGTTAGTAAAAAGTAAAAGCCAGCATCTTACCTTGGCGGAGACAAAACCGACCAAAGTGGTCTGATGGCTGCTGGCTGTGGTTGCCGTCCGGGAATCCAAGATGTTGAGGTCCGATGTCCTTTCTTTAGCCAAGATTGGACGAATGGTATGGGGTCGAATTGTTCGAGTGGAGGCCCATTTAGTCCACAAACAACAATGCAGAGAGGCTCCTGAATTGCAAACGGTTCCTGGTTTGGTTGTCAGTGTCGTTGCATGCAGGGAAGCCTCTCACACTCTGCAGATGTTGGAAGAATAGTGGTGCTTGCCACTATTAGCCTTTTCAAGGTTTCACCCTGATGTTCCTCTCCTTTTAGTTTCCAGTCTCTGAACTGACTGACTGCTTCACCGCTAGGCTCTCCGAGGAGTTTAGCAAACTTCCCCACCTCACGCTCTCCAAATAGAACGAGTTCAGTCCTCTCCTTTGGCCAGAAGTGCTGATCCATAGGCTTGAGCATCGTTACCAGGTCACTCTTGGGGAGACGCGTGTTGAGACTGGTGATGATTGACTGGTAAAATTGTGACTTGTTTATTTTACAGTTGGTTTAGGTGAGATCAACTCCTTTCAGCTGACCACTGGATATGGCCGTTTTGATTTTCTGTTCGGTTTTACCCCTTTGGTTCTTCATGGCCGAGAGCACCTCAATGGTTTGGTGAATGTTTTGGCTTGCATCAACAAGGGACGTGTCCCGTTTCTGTAGCTTCAGGGAGAGACTTTGTAGTTCACGCAGCACGTCTTTCATTGTAGCTAAATCGGTAAGGAATCCAGTGGACGTGAGGTACTTATGTAAACCAGCGTACTTGGCCTTCTCGACACCAGAACGAGAATCATCTTCACTAGCTGATTCAAAGTGTTTTGCCAATCTGGAAAATCTTTCAGCACAGCTTTGACGGCACGAAAACTGCTGGACACCCATCTAATGGTAAACACTTTCCCAATCTTCAGTATTTGCATGTTCTGTTCTGCAGCTGCTTCTTCCAACTCCCTTGCGTTTTTTTGAGGACTGGTGGTAAAGACAGTAGAGTTTCGAGAGGAAGATTTCCAAGAGGTTACAGCCTGCCACCTCTTTCAAAGCGTCATTCACCGCTAACTCTAAACAATGCGCGAGGCAATGCTCAGCCTGCAGTCGAGGAAAGTCCTGTTGCAGTCGGGCTATCAGTCCGTTCTTTTTCCCGGTTAGCACAGTCTGTGGCTATGCTAATAAGGCTTTTCTTTAGAAACTCTTCATCCATTCCCGCTGCTTGAAGACTGTTTTTCAGTGCATTACACAGCGATTCTGCATCTGTGCCATGGTCAAGTTTAACTAAGTCCAAAAACACATTATCGACATCTCCATTTCCAGTCACATCGCACCTAACATAAATAATCATGTACGAGCGTCCATGAATTGTGCTTTCATCTGTTATGCTGATGCGAGACTCAAGTGATTTGACCTTAGAAACAAATTTCTTTTTCATCTCCTGTGCAATATGCTTCACTATCTGGGCACATGAATGATCAGATCTGTGCGCTACCACTCCACACCATCGTGTAGGTAGGGGGCAAACCCGGCGTCGAGCGACAGTATATAAAGCAGGTTCTGACGCCAGTTCTCAAAAGAGTTCACCGTCTCGGTCTTTGTTAAACACCACTGCTTCGGTGCTCCGTGTGTCGCCATGCTGCCCACTTAGCTGGCACAACCGTGTCTGAGCTAGCCCAGCTGCATCTGGTGGTAGACGTAACTACCCTGTGATTCCCCTGGAAGGGCTACCGCGATTAGTTCGGTAAATATCAGTCCTCGGGACGTAAGTCTGGTAAGCGCTGCCACCACGCCAGTAATGAGAGACGACATCAATGAATCACACAACGCAGATGGAAAAGTGCGGCGGCGGCCATTTAGTTGAAACAGGAAGAACAACCCAGACTGCAACGCAGGCAGACCGGAAGGGAGGCTTGGTAACTATAGCAACCACAACCAATACTGGCGGTGAGCAATGCCGACTGTTGCGCCATTCATCTCATCAAGCTTCAAAAGGGGATTCAGTTTTGTATATGGCAACCTCTCTTTAGCAACGGTGTAAGCTGCCCTGAACGAACTAGCCGTCTCTTTATGTATAGTGGCGCTGAGTTTAGCAGCGTTCTTTGGTAACATTTCCTTTTCTTTGAGCTCTGCGATTTCCACAGATCGTTTGTGAGCACAGCTGTCACGGTGTATATAAATCTTTTTACGCAGTTGCTTTTGAACGGGACCCCACACCTTCCCATCAATCCACGCATCAGATAAGTGCACTCCTACTCTTTTTTCCGATAGCAACAGCGTCTTAGCTTCCTTGCAGACCAGGCACCCGAGACCGTCCTTTGTGGACACCAGCCAGGGGCATCGTTCTTTCCACGACCTCCACTGGTCCTCTCCCCAGGTTCGTGGTGTAGCTCCAGCTCCACCATCCTCTTCCTCATTTTGCTCCTCGGCCTCCTCGATTTGAGAACCATCTGTGGTCCCACTCCTGACATTAGTAGTTGTACTAACATTAGAGCCCAGGCGAACCTATAGGAAGGCATAACGTTAGTTTACATAAACGCACATTAAGGTATACTAAACACTGCTAACTAAACGGGAAATTCAAAATTAATCTGAAAGAGTGTTAGCTAGCCATGCTTTTCTGTAGAAAATGCAAAATGACTTGATCAAACCTTACCTCGTTAACGTTAGTGGTGGTTGAGTCCGCTTCAGAAATGTTGCTAGTGTAAACTACTAATAAGACACGTTAGCCCCTAGCTAACGGGTCTGACCCTTTAGTCGTGCGGTTAGTGATGTCGCCTTGTGGTGCAGTACACCCCGTATCGAATCCCGCACCGGGCAAGAAAATAACCGGTTACATTGGTGGCAGCGGTGGGATCCGGAAGTGTGCAGATCCTCAGAAGTCTCTTCAGAGCGCGGGTATAACAAAGCGCGAGGGCGCGCTTCCGGGGAGGGTGACGACTGTAAACTACTAATAAGACACGTTAGTCCCTAGCTAACGGGTCTGACCCTTTAGCCGAGCGATTAGTGATGTCGCCTTGTGGTGCAGTACACCCCGTATCGAATCCCGCTACGGGCAAGAAAATAACCGGTGACACTAGCAGCAGCCGAGTTAACGTCGCTGACTTTTTCTGAATCAGCAACTTTTTTAGCTTTTGAGCTGTTAAAATCAAAGTCCAGCAGGCTTGCAGTGAGCTGTCTTTTTGGTGGCCGAGGAGGAGGCATGGTGAAAAATATTGCACATTACCTGATGTAACTAGCTAAGACAATATTAAGACAACATTATTAACGGTCCATCTCCGCACCTTGGTGCCCTTGTCAACGTTTCAAGCATACCGAGTTTCCCAAAACCAAGGTTGCTTTAGGCTATCCTACAGCGCCCCCCAGTGTCTCGGTGGTGAAGTTTAGCCAAATGTCCTATTCACGGACGAATAATGGTGCGTAGTTCTTTTCGAAAACATATTTATTTAAAACAATTTATTTCACTGACATAAAGAATCCTAATAACATTGAAAGATACATTATTTATGATCACATAATGTTTTTTAAAATATTTTGTTAGAGACCCCCGCAGATCTAGAGTTTTACAGCTTTCAAGGGAGCTAATGCCTCCTTCATGGGAGCTCAGCTCCCATTGGCTCCCACGTAATTCGAACTCAGGTCATCGGCATTGCTAAAGAGGGCACACGCAGACAGTTGTTAAGGGAAAAGGACTTGACTCTAGCCAGTGCTATTGAAGCATGCAGAGCAGCAGAACTGAGTGATTTGCAGTTGAGATCCATGGAACAGGAGAGATCACTTGTGGACAATGTCAATGTTGTAGGGAAACAAATATTCAAAAGATCAGCCAGTACTACAGAGAGCATGAGTGGGAACCCCAGATCACAAGGTGGGGGCCTCTCCACATGCAAATACTGTGGCACAGCACATGAGTGGGGAAGAGAACACTGCCCAGCATATGGCAATAATTGCAATGCTTGTGGCACAGCCAATCACTTTGCGAGAGTTTGCAGTACAAATAAGAAAAAGGATGGTAAACTCCACGCAGTTGAGGGACTGAACATGGATAAAGACAACACAGTCATGGACACAAATGATGTGTATGCAACAGAAAGCATTGGTGCAGTGGGAACAAAAGGCAAGAAATGGTTTGTCAATCTCCGCCTGAATGGCAAACTACAGAGATGCCAGTTTGACTCAGGAGCTACGTAAAACGTCGTGAGTCTCAGGGACAAGAAGAGGCTAGCTCCCAGAGAGAAACTAAAGCATAGTAGCACCACACTGAAAATGTACTCAGACTAAGGTCTGCCATCATTTGAGGTCCTTACCACTGAGTGTATTGTACAGGGCAGCAAATACAAACTGGATTTTGAGGTTGTAAATACACGACAGTTGCCACTGCTGTCAGGGTCTACGTCAGAGAAGATGGGGCTCATACACTTTACCATCCCAGAGGAGCTCAGAGTAGAAGGGCTCAACGCAGTGGACAACAGCCTCACCATGCCTCTCACCAGAAGTACAGTCATCAGAGTATATCAGGATGTCTTCACTGGTCCTGTGGAGGCACTCCCCGGAGAGGTTCATTTTGACTTGGATCCAGCGGTTCAGCCGGTGCAGAGTGCACCACGCAATGTTCCGTTGGCTATGAAGGAAGCTGTGAAGGCTCAGCTCGACCGATATGAAAGAGAGGGTCATATCATATCAGTCAGTGAGCCCACGGATTGGATCAGCAATATGGTCATAGTCAAAAGACCAGGAAAGTTGTGTATATGTCTACAGCCGCACCATCTCAACCAGGCACTCAGACGTTTGCATTACCTCATGCCCTCACTGGAGGATGTGCTCTATAAGCTGCCTAAAGCCAAGGTCTTCACACTGGTCGATGCAAGAGATGATTTTCTTCAGTGTAAACTGGATGAGGCTAGCAACCTCATGACCACCTTTTGGACCCCCTGGGGCCGGAAGAGATGGTTGAAACTTCCGTTTGGTGTGTCAGTAGCCCCAGAGGTCTACCAGAGGAAACCGCATGAGCTGTTGGAAGGGCTTGAAGGAGTGGAGCCTTTAGCCGACGACATCCTCGTCGTTGGTTGTGGCGACAGCATGGAAGAGGCAAACAAGGACCATGATGACAAGCTGGTAGCCCTTCTGGACCGCTGTCGACAAGTGAAATCGCGGCTCAGTGTCAAGAAGCTTCAGTTTAGAGTGTCTGAGGTGCGGTTCCATGGCCACATCCTGTCGGCTGAAAGTCTAAAAGCTGACCCGGAGAAAGTCAGAGCGGTTTTGGACATGCCAGCCCCATCCGATGTCAAGGGTCTACGTCAGAGACTCATCGGATTCGTCACGTACTTGGCTAAGTTTCGCCCGCGGCTCTCAGAAGTATGCGAGCTTTTGAGGATACTCACAGACAAGGACACAGTCTGGCACTGGCTGCCGAAGCACGATGCAGCTGTCAGGGAGATAAAACAGCTTGTGACACAGACGCCTGTGCTGAGATACTATGATGTGTCAAAACGAGTGACTCCAGCTAGCATGGCATGGGCTGCTGTCTGATGCAGGAGGGACAGCCTATTGCTTTCACGTCAAGGGCACTCACGCCTACAGAGCAAAACTATGCACAGATAGAGAAGGAATGCCTTAGTATAGTATTTGCCTGCCAGCGTTTCTATCATTATCTGTACAGTAGAGACAATATCACAGCGGAGACACATCACAAGCCCCTCATAGCAATCTTCAGCAAGCCTCTCCTCAATGCTCCCAAGCGCTTGCAGAGCATGCTGCTGGCTCTTCAGAATTACAACCTGAGAGTGATCTACAAACCAGGACCGGACATGTTTGTGAGTGACACATTAAGCAGGGCGGTCACTTCCAAAACACACCCTGGCTCTATGCATGCAGAGCACACAGTCTGCAGTATGGTGGACGAGCAGTGGGCAATTGAGCACATAAATATGGCCGACTATCTGAATGTCACAGACAAAAGGCTGCTACAGATACAGCAACACACAGACACCGACAGACAGCTGCAAGTCGTGAAGTCTACTATCCTTAAGGGTTGGCCCGCTGATAAGGATGAAACAGAGCAGGCAAGTCAGAGAGTTCTGGCCTATCAAAGATGAGCTAAGTGTCCAGAACGGAGTCTTGTTTAGGGAGCAAAGAGTGATGATCCCAAAATCATTGCGTCCTGAGTTGCTTGCCAGAGTACATGGCAGTCACATCGGTGGCGATGCCTGCTACAGACAAGCATGGGAGACCATATACTGGCCTGGAATGCAGAGCGAAATCAAGGATTATGTCAGTAAATGCTCTACATGCAATGAGTATGCGATTTAGCAGCAAAAGGAGACAATGCTGAGCCATGGACTGCCCACACGCCCCTGGCAAATCATAAGTCTGGATCTTTTCCAACACAGTGGGAAAGACTTTCTGATGGTAGTTGATCACTACTGTTGGACTTCAGCTCACTCTACCAACTCATCTTCATCTATGTGAGAGCGTAGTCCTGCGTGTTTGTTGATAAAGCAATAGGAGAAGATGTTCGGTCTCAAAACCATCCGTTTTATTTAGCAGTAAATGGATAAAGCATACAGAGCTCTGGGTCTAGATCTTCCTATCCCTGACAAACAACAGATTGTGTCAGTTCACTAAGTCTGACTCCCTCTCCTTTCCCTGACCCAGTCTTTATACTATACAAAGTTTTGACTGAATATGGATGTGTGGTCTTCTTTCTGATTGGTCCGTTCATCTGACTCCGTTTCCGCCTCACTGATATCCGGACTCCAGGTAATCTTCTTCTCCATCTGTGTTGCAGCTGCCGTCGTAAAATCCTGTTCCTATCTCTGAAACCACAAATCACAGCACATTTCGTCTCCACTCCTGGTGACCCCGACGTGATAAAGACGGAGAAGTGACGGACTGACCACAGAAGTAAAAGACAACGGATAACTGAAGTGTGATGGCAACAACAAGCGGCCGCTAAAAAAACTAAGGTAAACAGACGCCTGTTTTATCGAAGTTCTGTTATTGGCTATACCAAATTGTGTGTTGTCATTATACGGCAAGTGTCCTAGTTAAAGTGGATGAATAAAGCATTGAAATAAATTGTGCACGGGTTTAAAGTCCGAGGGATTAGAAGCCCTGAAAGCAACAACAGTACTGAAAAGAAGACGTGCAGGTTTAGAGACCCATGGGTTAAGAAATCCCATAAAAGCAGCGCATGCACGTGGGAAATACGGACGGGTTTAAAGACCCATGGGTTAAAAAGAAAATCCATAAAAGCAGCGCATGTCCGTATAAGGGGTTAGAGTCCTTGAGTGAGTAGGTTTAGAGACCCCTGGGAACAAAAAAACAAAAAAAACGGAGGTTCCCATAAAAGCAGCGCTCACTGGTTTATGATATGTGCCGTGTTTTAACGGCAAGTGTGAATGTTTGATATTTTGCATAAGTAAAAAGTGTGTTGTTTGATAAAACTGTGTATAAGGGTGGTAGAAACTCAGTAGTGTCTCAGAGAGGAAGGAGGGAGTGTCTCAGTGAGAAAGAATCAGCAGTGGAAACCTAACTGGTGTCAACGTAAACTGCCTGATAAAACTCACTGATTAGGTCAGTTGCTCGGGACGTATGTGCCATACAAACTGACTGGCTACTGAACTCTTCTCTGATTGGGCTGGTTGCTCGGAACGCAAGTGTCATACAAACCAGCTGGCTACTGAGTGGGGATAGATAAAACATAATGGAAGGGGAATCTGACAGAGAGTGTGAAGAACACGGAGGTTGCCCTCCCAATGTTATATGGACCGTTAAGCAACAGTGGGAAAAAACCAGGAGTCAAATTTTTGCAGGGCTCCCGAGGAACAAGCGAGACACCATGATTGGGGCATATGACAGTATATGGAAAGACTTACAAACACAGGGTAAGGTCCCCAAAGAGGAGGAAAGGAAGATATTGATATTATACCTAGGGAAGGCAGAAAAACAAGCTAAAAAGAAAGCAGATGAACACTGGAAGGCGGAAAAAGTTTCCATGTTAGTCAAAAGAAAATGGAAGAAAGATGGAGAGGAAAATGAGCAGAGAAGAGCCCACTTACACAACATGACCTTAGCTTGCATGGCAGTAGAAATGAATCAAAAACACTCAGAAATAACCAAAGAAAAAGATAAAGGAAATGAAAAAAACAAGCATCAGCGCCAATATATCCCAAAATGCCCGGGATACAACCCCCTCCTTATCCCACACCGCAAATGCCACTCGTGCGTGTGGAAGAAGGAGTAATGAAAATGACAGCAATAGGAAAGGAGGAATACAGACAGATTAGGGAGACGTTAGAGGAAGTAGTAACAAGGAGAATATCAGAGGTGGAGGACCTGGTGAGGGAGGCAGAGAAGGGAATAGGAAAATACATGAGGAGACGAGCAGACACGAAGAGATAGATCAGGCAAGAAGCTCACCCACGACAGTGTCAGAAACACCCTCCACCCTAAACGGGGGAGGAGCAGGACAGGGGAGGATACAGAGTCAGGGGGTTGAAACAATAGATGGGTTCAAGGAGAGACAGCTCAGAGAGATAAGAGAGGAAGTAATTAGGGCAGAAGGTCCCGAGGAGAGATTAGAGGCAGGTACAGAGGCGGGGTGTGTGAATAATAATGAGGGAGACGAAGACAAATACCATGTCACAATTACAGGGGCACCAACCAGGCACAACCAGACTCATATAGCGCCCTGTGCTGACCACAGGCATAGACACTAGCTTAGGGACAGAGAAAAGATACAACCACCCACTAGATACCATCAACTGCCACTGATATATAAAGGACTCCAAACGGGGGATGTGTATCAACCATTCTCATTCACAGACATGAATTGCATCCTGGATAAAATGCCCCCTCCCACTGAGGGAGGAGGGCTCTGGATGGAGAAATTTTGCCAACACACCCTGGGACACAAATTAGCTATGAGAGATTGGAGAGCATTACTGGGAAAACAACTACCTATGTGGGAAATACAGCAGATTGAGGCTGCGGCAGGCACTAGTTATATACCAGATTCAGAACCATTTACCTGTGAAGCCACAGCTGTGGGAGGGGCAATGAGGGATAAATTCCCCATTCCTCCCGGAGCAATGCATTCACTGACCTTTTCCATGAAAGACGGAGAAGTCATGTCAGCGTTTTTAAGCAGATGCAAAGGCATATGGACAGACACTGCAGGAAGCCATCCAAGTTCAGGACAGTTACAGACCACATTGTTTAGAAAAGCTGTTATGACTGGAATGTCCAAAGCAGTACAAGATGCCATGGAGGGCAATCCAGACATCCCAGGCTGCTCTACTGAGCAATGGGAAAAAACATTTGATGCATCATATGAAAAGACACAAGGCTATACAGGAGGAGGATAGACAGAGCACAGAGTCAGCCCAGGTGCAGCTCCTAAAGCTCCAATTGGATGAGGCAAGGAAAAAGGTAAATGATGCTAAAAAGACAAACCAAAAATTAACCAATCAGATGGTTCCACAGCCGCCACCACAAAACTACACCCCAAATTTGTACCCAGTGCCTGAATGGGTGTCTAGTTCCCCTTATCGGGGCAGGCCTGTCAGAGTAACAGGAGGTATGAGAGGAAGAGGGAGGGGTCGCGGAGGACCCAAAGGTATGCCATTTACATGCTTTGGATGTGGCCAGCTTGGACACTGGCTCAGGGAGTGTCCCATGCTGTGGGGACCCAGGGGAGGTCAAGGTCCAGTCATTAACAGGGGTGGTTATGTGCAGCCCCCAGTCAAAGGACAGCCATCGGTTATGGTTCCACTTCATCAAGACCCTCATGCAACAGCAGCTCCACCGCAGAGACAATATCCCCAGACCATGCAGGGTGGTCAGGGGGATGAGTACTGAAGGGGCCCGGGAACTCAAGGGCAGGTGGGGCTGGCAGAACCCTACTTGCAAATAAGGGTAATGGCCATGGATCTGCATTTCCTAGTTGACACAGGTGCAAGGTTTTCCACTATCGCGTGCGCCATGTCTCGGTCCAGCCTTTCATCCTCCAACGTCCAGCTAGTAGGGTTCTCGGGTAAACCAGAAAATCTGCCCTTGACGACACCTCTGACTACCACGGTGGCAGGACATACTTTTTTGCATCAATATATTTCATCACCAGCATGCCCAGTCAATTTAATGGGACGGGATATGTTGGTGAGGTGCGGGGCATCAGTCATGTGTGGGCCAGAGGGACTGGTAGTGACTTTTCCCAATGGATATTCTGTGAACTGTTCTCTGTCAATGATCCAGTCCAGCTCTCAAATGTTGTTGTCAGCTGATGTTTCACCCACGGCTGAAGGACTCTGGGCAGATATATACTGGGGACTCCTAGAACCGGGAACCAAGCAAAGCAACGGCATACAGGCTCTGTATTATCAGTGGCGGCCGTGGGTCCAAATGCTACATTCCTACTCCCCTCCAATCGACCCCCTCCATGTTACTCTGTACTATGATAGGGACGGGGATGAAATTTATCAGCAAACTTTTTACAATGACATTGAAGGGACACAGTGGGAAGTATTGTCTAGTTGTATTTTAGTGGGGAATGAAGGTGTGGCAGCTGCTGTGGAATTGACACCAGAACAATTTAAGTGGTATGAGATGTCTGAAGAGGCGGTGCCCCATATCACCTTAGCAGTGCATGTTAAATACCAGGCTAGAGATCTTGGGCCGATGTGCAAGCGTCTGATGGCACTGACAGACTGGGTTTGGACCCAACTCCCTGAATTACAGTACTCCCCATCCGAAAAGGCTTACAGGATCATGCACAAGACGGCTGACAAAGTGCTGTTAGAACATAGACAAATAGAGAGATTTCATGGCAGAGAGAAGGCTGATCACTCTGACGCCGCAAGTATGATAGACACTCTCCCTGAGGCGTTATGGTCAGCAGGCCCAACTGATGTAGGACGCTGCAAGAATGTTGATCCAATCTCTTTTGAATTGACAGATCACACTCCGATCCGGCAGAAACAGTACTCCCACAAACCTGGGGCAGAAGCAGGGATCACAGATACTATTGAGGGACTGTTGGCAGCGGGGGTGTTGGAGCCCTCAGCATCTGGCTGGAACACACCTATTTTACCAGTAGAAAAGCAAAATACAGGGATATATAGAATGGCTCATGACCTTAGATGGGTCAATAGTATTGTGTCAACTCCTACAGTCCCAGTACCAAATCCATATACTGCTATGTCTGCACTGTCCCCAGAACACAAATGGTTTTCCTGTATTGATCTGGCCAATGCATTTTTCTGCCTACCACTAGCTGACCATGTGAGAGACATCTTCTCGTTTACCTATAAAGGCCAACAGCAGATATACGAGGGTTCCCCAGGGTTTCATCTTGTCTCCTGGGCTGTTCAATCAGGTTCTGAAACAGCGGCTCACCGATCTCACCCTCCCAAAGGGGGTGGTGTTGATTCAGTATGTGGATGACATCCTTCTGGCAGCTCCGGATCATGTCTCCTGCCTAGCAGCCACCAAATCCCTATTAACTCAGCTGTATCACATTGGGTTCAAAGTTTCAAAAACCAAGCTCCAGTGCTGCAGACAGATGGTCTCGTTCCTGGGGAGAATTATCTCTAGTAAAGGAACAGGTGTGTCCCCAGCCCATAGATCCTCAATTCTACACCATCCTAAACCAGTCACAGTGAAAGACATGCTCTCATTCCTGGGGTTGACGGGTTATAGCAGACAGTACATAGCATCATATGGGGAACTCACGCACCCCTTAAGGGCCATGGTCAATGAGCAGGGGATGAGAAATTTGTCAGCATGCTTACAATGGACCACTGAAGCAGAGAATAACTTCATTTCCCTCAAACAGGCTCTCACAAACGCTGCTGATTTAGCACTGCCTGACTACAAAGAGCCATTCTATCTGGATGTTTCAGAAAAATCACATACAGTGAATGGTGTTCTTTTTCAGAAAAAAGGGGGAGGTAGGCAGGTGATGATGTATGCAAGTGTGACACTCGATCCAACAGAAAATAGACATCCACCATGCACAAGGCATGCAGCAGGGGTAGCAAAAATTCTGCAAAAAGTAGCACACATAGTCATGGGACATGCTCTAACAGTCCTGACAACACACAGCATAGTGGCCTATGTGAACTCAGCAGCATTCACCATGACATCATTAAGACAGATAAGGTTGGAAAAAATCCTCAATGCACCACACATAACGTTCACACACAAGGGACTCAACATGGCAGAAAACATGGGGGAAGGTGAGCCACGTGTGTGAAGAAAGACTACAGAAAGATGCTAAGGTCAGAGCAGATTTACAGGCAAAACCCTTAGCTGACCCAGAGGAAGTGCTGTTCACAGATGGCTGTTGCTACAGACATCCCCCTGAGGGACTGAAGGCAGCATATGCAGTGGTAAGACAAACAGATGAAGGGTTTGAGGAGGTAGTGACAGGGAGGCTAATAGGAAAAGAATCAGCGCAGCTAGCTGAATTACAGGGAATGATAGCAGCATTAGAATGGGCAGAAGGGAAAAAAGTAAACATCTACACAGACTCGGCATACGTGGTAGGAGCAATACAGGTGGAGCTCAGTCAGTGGATCAGAGCAGGATTTTTGACAGCAGCAAAAACCCCAATCAAACACGAGAAAGACATCAAGAGACTGGTAGAAGCCCTAATGAAACCAACAGAGGTAGCAGTAATAAAGTGCAGAGGTCACGACAAAACTGAAACAATGATAGCAAAAGGAAATCAGGAGGCAGACTCTGCAGCTAAAAGGGCAGCAGGTTACACAGCCCAATACATGATGATGCAGGTGGGAAAAACGGTGTATGATTTACTACCTGCCTGCGATGTAAATATGTTAATAAAGGAACAACAGAAAGCCTCTCCTCAAGAGTTCACAGTTTGGAAAGAGAGAGGGGCAACGGAATCCAAAGGAGTGTGGAGGTCGCCGGACGGCCGACCTGTGTTACCCCCAGGGTGGACGGCTTCCGTGTTACAGGAGGCACACGGGCTGACACATTGTGAAAAGGCACAGATGCAGAGACATCTGACCCATTGGTGGCATCCATTTTTGCCCGCAATGATTGTGAACCATATCAGGGAATGTAAAATATGTACAGAATACAATATCAGGGCTACAGTGAAGCCACACGAGGGAAAATTTCCTTTGCCAAAAATGCCAGGTCAAGAAATCATAATTGATTACACTGACATGTTGGAAAGGGTAAATGGGTATAGGTACCTCTTGGTCGCCGTGGATGCATACACTGGCTGGCCAGAAGCAGTACCTGCTAAAAAGGAAGATGCCAAAACGGTAATCAAATTCCTAATCAACCAATACATACCAACGCATGGGTTTCCAAAAAGAATCAGGTCAGATAATGGCACACATTTTAAGAACAAAGACCTGCAGGCAGTAGAAGCGGCCCTAGGACTGAAACATGCGTTTGGAACAGTGTATCACCCCCAATCACAGGGAAAGGTGGAGAGAATGAATCAGTCCATTAAAGGAAAAATAGGAAAAGTGTGTGCTCAAACAAAAATGAGTTGGGTGGATGCCCTACCCCTAGCTCTAATGTCAATTAGGAGCTCAGTAAACTCCATCACAGGTTTCACTCCATATGAGTTGACAACAGGGCAGCAGTTCCCGGGACCGGGAGCTGGAATCCTAACCACGGAAAAGGAAAGAGATCCGCTGAAGTACAAACCTTACTATTACCAACTAACAGCTTTGGTGTCAGCTTTCTCAAAACAGGTTGCAGCAGCAGAGGGGAACCTAGAGGGACAGACACCGCCCATCACAGACTGGGTTCTACTGAAGGTGATCAAGAGGAAGTGGTCGGAGCCAAGGTGGACAGGGCCATACAAGGTGGTTGAGAGGACATCACACGCGGTTTGACTACAGGGCAAAGGAGACAGCTGGTACCACTGTGTGCAGCAGTGTGCAGCAGCGGATTCACCCGCTAGGACACGGGAACAGATAAGAAACACCACAGTTGACTCTGAATAAGTGTAAAGACACAAGCCACTATCTGTGGCGACAGTTATTATAGCTATCACGTTTGGACAAGATTTATAGTAACCGGCTTTGCATATACTCAGGCAAGCCACAATATACTCAAGATTGGAATGAATAATTTTGCCAGTTGCGAAAAGAATGTTCTGATGTTGGTATAGAAGGTCAAAAGCTCTCCCAGAAAAGGCTTTTTCTAGGATACAAGGAACTGATAACCAGAACACAAGAAGGTTTTGCTTGTTAAGAATTTTTTTTTGATATATGTTGATTAAGATGTTTGAGGGAACGAGAAAACCCCACAGAGCCAAATGGTGGTGGTGGGGAGTGAGCGGGATCATTTCTAGAGTAATAGTTACTCCAATATTGATGTGGGAATCATCCATCAGAGACAGACACACAGGTCAAAACAGAATGGCCCTCGACATGTTATTAGCTGAAAAAGGGGGTGTTTGCTCTATGTTTGACGATGAATGCTGCACGTTCATCCCCAACAACACTGCTCCAGATGGCTCGGTACCTAGAGCCCTAAAAGGACTTAGGACCCTGTCAGAGGAGATGCATGACCACTCAGGTATAAACGACCCACTGGGAAGAATTTTTGAACAGTGGTTTGGGAAGTGGAAAGGTGTGATGGTGTCTGTGTTTCTGTCCCTGGTAGGCATGATGACTGCACTTGTGTTGTGTGGATGCTGTTGTATCCCCTGTATCAGATCTCTGTTTGAAAGGTTGATCATCACTGCCATCGAAAAGAAAAGTCCCTCATCGATCTATCAGATGGCTCAAGTCGAGACGGAGACGGTGGCTCTGATGGAGCACGGAGGGTGTGAAGAACTGGGCAGTGACACAGAGGCTGAATGTGATGTTTGAATCCGATTGGTTTGTTGGTCTCATTTATATGAGACCAAAAAGGGGGACTTGTAGATAAATGTAATGGTGTGATGTTTAATAATGATGATTACAATGTATTAATTGGAATAAGGGATATAAGGATATATTAATCATTGGGAAAACATATGCATGAGGAACAGGGCTTGTTACAAGGACAGGAGGGTCTATAGTGGCAGTGGACAAGTACTGAGTACGTTAGCAGAGAGAGGGTCGCAGAGTAAATTAGGTGTGAGGGTCAGTGACCCTAAATAAGGTTAGCGACTCTGAATAACAAAGGGAACAATAAGGATGTTGTGGTAAAGGGGGAGTAGAGACAAAATGTCTGTCTCCATGGAAGGTGTGAGGGTCCCTGACCTTGCATAGGGTTGGCGACTCTGAATGGGAAAGGGGGACACTGGAAGTGTTGTGGTCAGGGGGGAGTGGAGACGAAACGTGCTGTGATTTGTGGTTTCAGAGATAGGAACAGGATTTTACGACGGCAGCTACGACGGCAGCTGCCACACAGATGGAGAAGAAGATTACCTGGAGTCCGGATATCAGTGAGGCGGAAACGGAGTCAGATGAACGGACCAATCAGAAAGAAGACCACACATCCATATTCAGTCAAAACTTTGTATAGTATAAAGACTGGGTCAGGGAAAGGAGAGGGAGTCAGACTTCGTGAACTGACACAATCTGTTGTTTGTCAGGGATAGGAAGATCTAGACCCAGAGCTCTGTATGCTTTATCCATTTACTGCTAAATAAAACGGATGGTTTTGAGACCGAACATCTTCTATTGCTTTATCAACAAACACGCAGGACTACGCTCTCACATAGATGAAGATGAGTTGGTAGAGTGAGCTGAAGTCCAACACTACTCAGATTTCTGGGAGATTGATGTTCTGCCAGACCTTAGTGCGGAGACAACAATAAAACGATGCAAGGCTCAATTTGCTCGTTATAGGCAACCTGACATGGTTATTTCCGACAATTGGCCCCAGTTCGTCTGTACTCAGTTCGGCCAATTCGCTGTGGAGTGGGGGTTTGACCATATCACCTCCTCACCAAGGCATCCCAAGGCCAATGGGAAGGTGGAAGCAGCGGTCAAAATCGCAAAGAACCTGTGCAAGGAAACACTACGGGATGGCGAGGATGTCTGGAAGGCAATCTTAGTATGGAGAAACACCCCAACGGAGGGTATGGACAGCAGTCCTGCCCAACGACTGATGTCACGGCGTTTGAAGTCAGCTCTGCCAGTGGTTGATGCACTTCTTGAGCCACGTGTCGTTACGGATGTTGTAGATAAACTGCGGCACAGGAGACAAATCTCGAAACTCATCTACAACAGAACTGCTAAGGACTTACCTGAGCTCGCAGTGGGAGAAGCAGTTTGGATGAAGCCACTAACAGGGGACAGGACTGGCATCTGGCAACGGGGAGTGTGTCTGCAGAAAGTGGCCCCACGGTCATATCTTGTAGAGGTCGAGGGCTCTTTGTATCATCGCAATCGAGTTGATCTACATATGGCAGAGCCAAGGCCATCACAAAACCCTAGGGCTGGTGCAGAGGGGCCTTCATCTGAATGCAATGGGTCTCAGCCACAGAGTGAAATGACGGAGGGTGAGAGGGCATGCACGTTCTCTCCTCGACCCTCTCCCAGCAGGCTCTACAGCAGTCCACGGGCTCCGACTCACCACAGACTTTGGACACCTCTGCTGTCCCATCGTCACTCCATTCCCTTGCTCTCTCTTGATATGGCCGTCAGATACGGCCTCCCAACAGATTGAACCTATTAGCTCACATGGACTGGTTCTAATGTTCAGTGTTTAGACAGGCTGTTGAAATTTTTTGGGAGATCTAGATATAACCATGTCTTGGGTGAAGTTCACAAGTTGGTATTTCAAGAAGTGTGTTGTTTACTTAAAGGAAAGGGAGATGTTACGGGTGGTATTATATCACCACCCAGTGGATGTAAACTAAAGTTAATGTTACGTAAGGCACGCAGTCACCTGCGTGCATCCGTTCACCTCTGTATTGTTGATACTTAACAGTTCAACACTAAAGCCCCTTAACTGTTAACTTGGAGTATGCCTCGTTTTTACACACCGCTAGCTCAAACAGATCTGACAGGTTTACCTACTGTTGAATGGCCAGACACCTAGCTAGCTAGCACTACGTCTACCTGATAGTGTGAAGAGAAACCGAACACGTATCTTTAGATGGCTATAACTATGTGATTAATGGTCGTGTAGGCCTACAATACTTGAGATACTTCTGATGAGTTTTGTGTCGTGCGATCTCTAGGAGATGAATCCACCGGTAGTCAAAAGGAGAAGGTTACAAAAATGTCGAAATGAATGGGAAAAGGAAAAGGAATGGCTGGAAAACGTCAGAGAGAATGTTTACAATGCCAACTGCACTGTCTGCCACAGACAGTTCTCAATTTCTCGTGGTGGAATTACGGGCATAAAACAGCATGCATCAGGGGAACAAAAAAAACAAAAAACAAAACAAAAAACGAGAAGCTTTGGAGGAGCCAAGCAGCTCTGTCCCAGATTCTGGTTAGACAGTCGTCTTCAGAGGCTGACATGGTATTAATAATCATATCGATTTTATTAAACCCAGATCTGGTTGATAGACAGACTCGCAGTGTTAGGGACTCTATTCTGAAAGCATAGCTTAGAGAAGTTGAATCACAGCAATCCACACTATCATGCTGGCCATACTCTTCATGGGAAAGTATGGCCTACTGCAAAATGTTTAATTAGGCCTGTAGTTCACTACTCTGATAAACTGTGACTATTTGTACTATCAAAATGAAAGTGCGTCATATAATCTAACAGTAATGGCTGTAATAAATAATATGTAGGTTTGTGTCAGGATGAGGAAAAACACAGGAGACAAAGGCGAGTTTGAACTTTATTCATCAGCTCCAAAACCAAACTGCAGCAGGAACAACCCTGCACCAGAGAGCCCGGGAACGTAAACAACGCCCCCAGCTCACAGTCCTGCTGGGTGAGAGGCATAGCCCCTAGTGTCCGCCACACAGCCTCCCCCCGAACACCAGAAGGGACTCCTGGAAAGAAAATCAGTGTCTCACTGGAGGCTTAAGCAGCCTGCCATAACGGCTGCGCCGTCCCTCAGCCGAAACAGTAGGTGAAACACAGTCCAGTGCCGGCTGAGAAGCAGAATGCTGAACCCGTGAAGACACTGCCGGGGTCCTGGAAGGAGGGCGACCCCGGCGGGGAACCTGGGCCGGAAACACAACTTCGCCTGCCAACCTGTGCACCGGTTTAAACCTATCAAGCGTGACACGCTCCCTACGCCCACCCATATCCAGCACAAAACCCTTTGGACTCTTCTCAAGAACCCGAAATGGGCCATCGTATGGGGGTTGGAGGGGCGAGCGGTGAGCATCATGCCGTACAAAAACAAAACGAGCCGACATGAGCTCCGCAGGCACGAACGACCGTGGAAAACAGTGGTGAACGGGGCCATGAACCCGAGTGCTGTCGGACAAAAAAGGATAAACGACCGGACGGGGTCGAGGAGCGGAACTCCCAGGCAAAAAACCCCCCAGGGACGCGGAGCGGCTGACCGAGCACCAGCTCAGCGGGCGAAGCGTCGAGGTCCTCCTTAGGAGCCGAACGCAACCCGAGCATAACCCAAGATAAACGATCCACCCAGTTACCATCCGAGAGCGCAGCACGCAGCGCTGCCTTGAGCAACCGGTGAAAACGTTCACACAAGCCGTTAGCCTTAGGGTGATACGTGGTAGTGCGGTGTACCTGCACACCCAAGGATCGCGCAAGTGCCGACCAGAGCTCTGACACGAACTGGGGGCCCCTGTCTGAGGTGATATCTTACGGAGTGCCGAAACGGGCGACCCAGGAGGAAAGAAAAGCGCGTGCAACATCCGAGGATGTTGTGGAGGACAGAGGGACAGCCTCTGGCCACCTGGTGGTCCGATCTACCATTGTGAGCAGGTGCGTAAAACCCCGTGAAGAAGGTAGAGGGCCCACCAGGTCCACATGCACGTGGTCGAAACGTCTGGCCGGGATCGGAAAAGGTTCGAGGGGCGACTTAGTGTGCTTGTGGACCTTAGCGCGCTGGCACGCTACACATGCAGCCGCCCACCCCTTGACGTCCTTGCGGAGGCCAGGCTGTTTCAGTAGGCTATCTTATAAAGAATGACACACACACGAGTTGCTCAGTGCAGCCAAGTATAATCAAAGTGTTGTAACATGTTTGAGCGCGGGTCATGTGTATCTAAGGTAAACTAGTGGATAGCCGATGGCATCGATCTATCTAGACCCGTAACATCCTCCTTTTCCAAGTATAAACACATACACATGAATTAGTGCAAAATAAAATTACTTTCATATACGAACAACCAATAACAGTGCAACAGCAGTAGCGTATGATAACATTTCTCCTCTTTTCCCCCTCTCTCCCACATAGCAACCATCAACATTATTCAGATTACATAGTGAGTTTCAGTGGAGGTTTAGACAGCCGTCCAACCCTTGTGTAAGTGTGTCCATCCGAACGCGGAGCGCCAACAGGAGTAGATGGCGCCTTGGGCATGGACCTGATGGGGCTCGGCTCGAACACAGCCTGAGGGGTCTCAATGACAGTTTCTGTAGCTGGATCCCCGTCCGGTGTGTGTGCCGCAGCGGGTTCAACAGGATCGTGCGCGGCTCGTGCAGCTGGCTCAGCCACTCTGAGATCGATCCTGTTACGACGGTACAGGGAGCCATCAATGTCCACAAGATAAGACCTCGGCGCAACCCTGCGGAGACAAGTTCCGACTCTCCAGCGGCCAGTGTTATCACCTGGCAGGGGCTTCATCCGTACGACTTCCCCAATTTCAAGTGCCGGCAATTCACGGGCAGATCTGTCATAGAAGGATTTGGCGAGTTGCTTCCTGTGGCGCAGCTTTTCAGTGACGCCCACGACAACAGCTGGTTCCAGGAGCTTGCTTGCCGCCGGGATGGACGTCTTCAACCGGCGGCACATGAGGCGTTGTGCTGGGCTGCTGCCCATGTTTTCCGTAGGTGTATTCCTCCAGTGAAGCACGGCTTTCCAGGGGTCTTCACCATCATGCGCGGCCTTACGCAGAAGATTTTTTACAATCTACACGGCCGACTCGGCCTTGCCATTCGCTTTCGGGTGTCTGGGAGAGGAGGTCACGTGCTCAAATTCCCACTCAGAAGCGAACCGTGTGAACTGAGCTGTGAACTGAGGGCCGTTGTCTGTAATAACCTTCTCTGGCTGACCATGTCGGGCGAACTGTGCCTTACATCGCTTGATGACTGTCTCTGCAGACATGTCGGGTAGAAGCTCAATCTCCCAAAAATCGGAATAGTGGTCGACTATTAGGAGATAGTCTTTCTGTCTGAAGCTGAATAGGTCCATGCTCAAGACCTGCCATGGCCTGGTTGGTACTTCGTGAGAGAGCATGGTCTCCTTTTGCTGATTGTGGGGTAAGAGCCCTCGAGGCAAATGCGATGGGCTGACCTTCCTGCATGAGACAACATCCGAGACCGCTCTGGCTGGCGTCGCTCTGGGTTGCGATTGGCTTAGTTACATCATAGTAGCGCAGGACGGGCATGGCTGTCGCCAGCGCCTTAAGCTCATGAACCGCCGCCTCGTGCTTAGGCAGCCAGTGCCAGGGTGTGTCCTTGTCCAACAGGCGTCGCAACGGCTCGCAGACAGTAGATAGATGAGGCATGAACTTGGCTAAATAGTTAGCGAAGCCAATGAGACGCTGCACACCCTTGGCATCTGTTGGGTTCGGCATGTCAATAATGGCTCTCACCTTCTCTGGATCGGGCTTCAGTCCAGCAGAAGAGAGAATGTGGCCATGAAACTGCACCTCGGCCACCTTGAACTGCAACTTCTTCAGGCCGAGGCGAAGCTTGACCTCGCGGCAGCGTTCAATCAACGCCGCAAGCTTGACGTCGTGGTCGTCCCCAGCCTCCTTGTCTGTGTCCCCGCAGCCGACGACCAGGATATCGTCTGCAATGGGCTCAACGCCCTTCAGACCGGCGAGGAGCTCGTGCTGCTTGCGCTGATATACCTCGGGCGCCACCGATACTCCAAATGGTAACTTGAGCCACCGCTTCCTCCCCCAGGGGGTCCAGAACGTGGTCATGAGGCTACTCTCATAGTCCAGTTTGCATTGCAGGAATGCATCCCGAGCGTCCACTAACGTGAAGACTCTGGCCTTGGGCAATTTATACAAAATGTCCTCCAAGGTAGGCATGATGTAGTGAGAGCGCTTTAGGGCTTTGTTCAATGGTTTAGGGTCAATGCATATTCTCAGCTTCTCCGGTTTTTTAACAATCACCATATTGCTGATCCAATCTGTAGGATCTGTGACAGGCGCAAGGTGGCCGTCAGCCTCGTACTTGTCCAGCTGGGCTTTGACTGCTGCTTTCATTGCGATTGGGACATTGCGAGGGGCACTCTGTACTGCAGCAACACTAGGATCAAGGTCAAAATGGACATCCCCAGGCACGGATTCCACAGGGGAGTTGAACACGTCACTGTATCTGTTGATAAGCTGGCCTTTAGTTAGGGCTCCTGGTTGTGTGTGTTCCATTTTGAGCACATCCTCTGGAATTGTGAAATGCATGAGCCCTAAGCGTTCACAGGTGGAGCCTGACAGAAGAGGATGTTGGCTGGTCCTCACTATTTCGAATGAGAGCTTGTGTGTTTGGCCTCTCACAGCACAGTCAGTCTCAAAGGTGCCCATAGAGCTCAGTGTTTCCCCCGAATACAGCTTCAGTCTGGTGTCACTCGAGGGCCAGCCTTTTCTTGTCTTGAAAGCCCATTACATTGCAGGTGGCTCCAGAGTCCAGCTGACATTGTTGTGGCTTGTCGTGGAGTTTCAGAGTCACAAACCACTTCTTTCCTTTGGTGTGCACTGCGCCGATTGACTCAAACATGTACAGATCATCTGCATCATTACTATGCTCTGGGGGTTCTTCTGTGTATTCCACACAGTTTACCTTGCCCTCAGCATGCCCCTTTTTGCTCTTTAAGCACACGTTAGAAAAGTGATTAAGTGTCCCACATGACCTACATTGTTTCCCGAAGGCCGGGCAATGCTCTCTGCCCCTTGAATGCGAGCTGCCACAATATTTGCAATTGCCTGCATCTCCTGCTGTTCTGGGTGGATTGCTCTGTTTCCATTGGTTTTGTCTGGGTTGCCTAGCAACGGCATGCACTGCCTCCGGCTGCGGTGTTGTTGCAAACTCCATTGCTCTCATACGGATGTCAGTTTGCTCTGCTGCGTGACACATGTCAATAGCTGTGACCATGTTCAAATCCTTCTCTCTCAACAGCCTGCGCCTAACGGCCTCGCTTGCAACTCCCAGGACTATCTTATCACGGATCATTTCATCTTTCAACTGTCCATACTCACAGGTTGCTGCCCTCTCTCTCAGTCTCGTCACAAAGGTATCAAACGATTCTCCTTCCTCCTGCTTGCAACTCCCGAAAATGTACCTCTCGTATATTGTCTTTTTTGCTGGCTTGAAGTGTTTCCCCAACTCTCTCAGTATGGCGTCAGGATCCCCTTGATCATCTTCTGAGAGGTTCAGATTGTGGCGGTAAATATGCCTGCATTCACTTCCCATCACACTCCTTAGAGTAGCCGCTTGTATTTTCTTGTCCTTGCCAAGTATGCGTAGTCTTCATATTCGGCCCGAAAAATGTCCCAATTGACACTCCAATCGCCTGTGAAGCTCATCGGGGACGGTGGTGGAATATTCACGTTAGCTGCCATTGTATGTGATGCTATCGGCGCCGGTAATGCTAGCGTTAGCTCCTCTGTGACAACGTCTTCAGCAGAAGTACTTTGCTCCGAATCGGAATCCTCCGACATGTGACCTAATGAGGCCTACAAACTTAAACATGCGAGCTAGTAAAATAAGAAATAAGTTCTCCGACTTCTGACACCATGTTTCAGTAGGCTATCTTATAAAGAATGACACACAAACGAGTTGCTCAGTGCAGCCAAGTATAATCAAAGTGTTGTAACATGTTTGAGCGCGGGTCATGTGTATCTAAGGTAAACTAGTGGATAGCCGATGGCATCGATCTATCTAGACCCGTAACACAGGCCAGACGAACTTGGAACCAACCAACTTCACCGACGCCCGAACTCCAGGGTGCGAGAAGGAGTGAATCGATTCGAAAACTCGACGGCGCCAAGCCACTGGAACAACGGGGCGGTGACGGCCGGTGGAGACATCGCAGAGGAGGGCAGGACTGCCTTCCTGCATCACTGCATCCTCTAGCTTGAGGCCGGTACGCGTTGACCTAAGGGCAAGGACGTCCGGGTCGCTGGGCTGGTCGGCAGCCATAGCGGGGAAATCCACACCGAGGTGCACAGGACACACAAGCACACGCGACAGACTATCAGCAACAGGGTTGGACCTCCCGGCCACATGCTGAATGTCCGTTGTGAACTCAGATATGGCCGCCAGGTGGCGCTGCTGACGAGCAGACCACGGCTCAGTCACCTTAGACATAGCGAAAGTCAGCGGTTTATGATACACATAAGCCGTGAAGGAGCGACCCTCCAGCAGGAAGCGGAAATGACGGGTTGCAAGGTGCAGTGCCAGCAACTCCCGGTCAAAAACGCTGTACTTGCGCTCGCTATCCCGCAGTTTGCGGCTAAAAAATGCGAGTGGCTGCCACGCATTCGCCACACGCTGTTCAACCACAGCCCCCACGGCTATGTCAGACGCGTCGGTTGTTAAAGTTATGGACGCCGTGGGTGTGGGATGGGCGAGGAGGGCAGCGTTAGCCAGGGCGCACTTAGCTCCGTCAAAGGCCTGGACCCGTTCGGGAGTCCAGTCGACAGGGTCGTTAGACTACTTAAGCCGCGGGGCTTCGTAAAGTGGCTGAAGGAGGTGGGCAGCGCGAGGGAGGAAACAGTTATAGAAATTCACCATTCCCAAGAATTCCTGCAATGCCTTAACAGAGACTGGGCGGGGAAATTCCGCCACCGCTTGCACCTTAGAAGGCAACGGGACCGCACCTTGCGGCGAAATGCGGTGACCCAAGAAGTCAGTCACCGGCAGTCCAAACTGACACTTGGCCGGGTTGACTATCAGACCGTGTTCGTCCAGACAACGGAAAACCTGTTTCAGGTGCGCCAGGTGCTCTTCAGCTGACGGACTGGCCACTAATATGTCATCGAGATAAACGAACACAAAAGCAAGGTCACGCAACACAGAGTCCATCAGCCTCTGAAAGGTTTGCGCTGCCCCCTTCAAGCCAAAAGGCATGCGCATGAACTCAAAAAGCCCAAATGGGGTGCTCACTGCGGTCTTGGGCACGTCCTATGCGTGCACGGGAACCTGATGATAGCCACGCACTAAGTCCACCTTAGAGAAAATAGTGGCACCTGCCAGGCGTATGGAAAAGTCCTGTATGTGTGGGATGGGATAGCGGTCATTGGCGGTGACGCTGTTCAGGCGGCGAAAGTCGCCACGACCCATCCGCCTTGGGCACCATGTGAAGCGGCGAGGCCCACGGGCTGTTGGAACGCCTCACTATACCCAGACGCTCCATGACGGCGAACTCCTCCTTAGCTGTAGACAATTTTACCGCGTGGAGGCGCCGCGCGTGCGCAAAAACATGGCGGTCCCAGAGTGGGAATGAAATGTTCTACCCCGTGTTTAGTAACCGCGGTGGAAAAGGCAGTAGTCCCCGATGGAAAATCCGCCAGCAAACGTTGAAAAACATCCCCTAAGCTAAAAAATTAGCGTGTGTTAACGGCCCGGCTCCCCATGTCTCGCACGGAAAAGTGGCGAAAGACACAGCATCAATTAAACGGCGGTTTGCAACATCAACCAGCAGACCATTAGCACACAGAACATCCGCGCCGATAACAGGAACAGTAATGGCGGCCACTACAAAAGCCCACTCAAAATGGCGCCCGTGGAAGCAAACAGTCACCAACCTTGTGCCAAACGCCGCAATGGACGAACCGTTAGCTCCACTCAACTGTGGGCCGCCGCCTTCGGCCGACATGTCTGTGCTAGCTGGAGGGAGTAGGCTCTTTTGCGAGCCTGAGTCCACCAGAAACCGTCTTCCTGACATCGAGTCCGTAATGAAGAGCAGCTCACTACGTCCGCCAGCGCCCACAGCTGCTACTGAGCGCTGCCCGGGAGTTTCCCGGCGCCTCAAACGTGCACGGAGGGACGCAGCGCCTCGCCTTGCCGCCGAACCGCCGGTGGAAGAAACAGAGGCCTCTCCCGCGCCGTCTCCGGGCAGTCACTTCAGCCACCACTGCCGGGTCCGCGTCCTCCGACGCCGGCTGCAGAGGCTCCGATGCCACACTCTTCACAGAGAGCCGTCTGGTAGCCAGCAGGACCCGATCGGCCTCCTCAGCCAAACCTCGGCAGTCACCAGCGGCCAGACACGGGGAGTTAGCCAAAGCCACGCGCAGGAGACGGGAACTGGCGCAGGAAAACGTGCGGGAAAAGGAACCCACCTTCGTCCGAGCCTAGCAGCGACAGTATACTGTCCATGAGATCCACAGCCGTCCCGTCGCCCAAACCGGATAGGGAAAGGATTCTATCTGCCCTCTCTGCGACAGATAGGCTATACCTCCGGAGCAGAAGATGTTTGAGGGCGACGTATTTACCGTGTTGCGGAGGGCGGGGGGCGCAACAGCTGCATGGCCCGGCGTGTGGACTGCTGGTCCAGCGACGACCAAATAGTATCTGGAGTCGACCGCGGAGATTCCACGCAGGTGGAACAGCGCCTCAACATGCTGGAACCACGAAGCCGGGTCGCTCTGCCAGAACTCTGTGAGCTTCACAGCCGTGGCGAGAACGGCCGGCTGTGAGAGTTGGGGCGGCGTGGCCAAAGTGGATTCACACTCTTCTTCTACTCCAAACATGTTCAGTTCGGGGTCACCAATGTGGCAGGAATGAGGAAAAACACAGGAGACGAAGGCGAGTTTGAAATTTATTCCTCAGCCTCAAAACCAAACTGAAAAAGGAACAACCCTGCACCAGAGATACCGGGAACGTAAACCACGCCGCCAGCTCACAGCCCTCCTGGGTGAGAGGCATAGCCCCTAGTGTCCGCCACAGGCTACTGTTTTCCTTTTACACATCTTAAAAGTTCAAACAGCTCATACAGTACACACACCAGCTCTATACAGGTAGTATGCTACTTTAGGCTACAATACTTTACAAACATTACACACACACACACACACACACACACACACACACACACACACACACACACACACACACACACACACACACACACACACACACACACACACACACACACACAATATATGATAAAGAATGAAATTGCATCTTTTTTCTTTTATTTTTAACAGGTGGCTACTGCTGAGCTAGCACATGTCTACCATACTGTGAAGCACAACTTAAGCTACCACAGTTCTGACTGTGCGCTTAAGCTGACTCTCCAAACACTGAGTGACTCCAACATCGCCAAGAAGATGTAATGTGGGAGGATAAAAGCCGAGGCAGTGGTCACAGATGTCCTTTCTCCAAAGGCAGTAGAGGAGAGGATCAGCAAATTTAAAAAGTGCAGCGAATCCTCTTCCATTCTCTCTCCAAACGGATGCCTCTAATTAGGGCAATTGCAAGATGTTTCCCTTGGCTGTACAGTTTTTTACTCCAGAGAATGGGATCACCAACAAGTTGGTTGAGTTTGTTGAAAATCCTGATGAATCTGCTGAAGGAATCAATACCATCCTGAGCTCTCTTGGAAACCTGGGCCTGACTTTGGATCAGGTGTCTGCATTCAGTGCAGACAATGCAAATGTCAACTATGGCATTCACAATTCAGTCTTCACAAAATTGAATCAGTCCAACAGTGACCTCCTCCGAGGCAACTGCCGTGCACATGTTGTCCATAACACTGTCAAACATGCCCTGGATCAGTTCTCAGTTGATGTGGAAAATATTGTCCTTAGGGTGTACAGTTTCTTTTCCACCTCTGCCAAAAGGAGAGAGTCTCTAAAGGAGTTCTGTGCCTTTTGTGACTTTGAGTTCCATGAAATCCTGTGCCACGTGGTGACCAGATGGCTGTCACTCAACCCTGCAATCACCCGCCTGCTGCAGAACTGGATTCCTGTGAAGTCATATCTCATCAACATTGGTGAGGAATGTCCAAGGCGGCTCCAAGCATTGCTGAGGTTGACAGAGGTTGCTGCTGGGGTTGAGGAGTAGGCTGTTCTTGTGGACGTGTACCTCATCTTTTACAATAATGTCCTGTCCCTCTTTGACGATGTGGTCAAAAAGCTGGATAAGGATGCCACCACATCAGCTGACTTCTATACCATTATGGACTCTTTTCTGAGAAGATTAATTCAGAGAAGAGATGATGCGTTCTATGGCTTCCTAACAAGACAAAAGCTCCAGCGTCTCTCGCCAGCTGACGCTGATGTTGCCAGGCAGGAGTTTACAGCCTTCTTAAACACCGCCATCAGTTAAGTCCAGAAGTGGTTCAACTTTTCAGAGGACAACTGGCTCTTTCACCTGCAACCCCTCTCTCTGGCATCTGGGAAGATCTAGTATGACGACATGGAGCAGATCACTGAGCGGCTTCACCTGGTTGGTAGGTTTAACATCTCTATGGATGAGCTCTATGAGGAGTGTGTTATGGCCAACAGCCTGCTAGAGCGCCTCGCTGAGCATCAGGAGTGGGTGTCCAAGGGAACAGCTGAGAGGTGTGTGGTAGATTTTTTTTTGTAAAGTCAGGCTATGCATATGCAAATGTCTCTTGATCTGTAAGATAGGCCTCATAAAAGGCAAAACAATGGCTGGGAAAGGAAACCCTCTGCTGGGGTATAATTTATTGCCCTCAAGCTGTAGAGCGAGAGAGATAGAGTGTCACATTCCAAGATCTCTTAGGTAAACATTACTGAGGATTAAACTGTCTATATGTTGCACAAGTTAAACATTCGTCCCAAATGTGAATTTCTACCACAGGTGGATGGCAGTTCTCCAGGCAGCTGACCTTGCAAACATTCTGGCTGTGGTGTCCTTTGTCCTCAGCGTCCCATCCTCTACTGGGTATGTGGAGAGGATTTTCTCTTCAATGAAAAATAAATAGACTGATGTGTGACACAAGTGTTCTGTTACACTAATGAAGAGTGAGCTGATTGTCACTCTGAATTATGAAATGTCTTGCTCAGAGATTTACACTGCAGCTCTGGAGGATAAACGACTGCTTGCTGCTGCAAGAGATCAAAAAAAGTACAAATGGAAAAAATAGCCTTTCACCAAATTCAGAACTGACACTGTGTTTAGGGGAAACGCTGTGACTTGAGCTAACACTGTGAAATGGGACTTGTTTGTGAAATACAGACATTTTCAATGTTTAATTGTTCCTTTGTTCAGAAGATGTCTTGGTAAGATCTGTACAGTACAAAGTACTGTTGGTAGGCTACACAAGTGAATTCGATATAACTTAGTGTTTCTTGATATAATTGGTATAAAGTGTAGTCATGGCCTTTGACCTTTGAGTCACAAAAACATGCTTTTGTTTACAGTAGGCTATTCAACCTTTGTGAAATCTAAAATGTTTTTTTTGCACTTATGATTTTGGTAACACTTTAGTATGGGGAACGTAGTCACCATTAATTAGGTGCTTATTAGCATGCAAATTAGCAACATATTGTCTCTTAATTGGTCATTATTACGTACTCATTAATGCCTTATTCTGCATGGCCTTATTATACAACCAGTAAGCCATTAACTATGAGTTGTCCCTCTATAACCTCAGAATTATTGCTTATTAGTAGTACCATCTCAATATACTTTGCTTAGTATGGCCTTTATAAGGTGGTAGTACCACAAGAAGAGTTATTCTCCCTTACTAACACTTAATGAATATGGTCTGTTCTTACATAACAAAACACAAAACTACAAGTGTTCATAGTGTTAAATTACTGTAAAGTAAGTTTTTGTTACTTAGAATATGTTCCCCATACTAAAGTGACATCTTGATCATTACTAATTCACTAGTAATTAAGTTTTTTTATGTTCCCCATACTAAAGTGTTACCATGATTTTTATTCCAAAGAATATGTGAAATTGCATTTTCTCACTACTGAAAAACATGTTATGTTAAAATAATGTCCTTTAATAAGATTTGTTTCATTTTATTTGTATTATAAATGACGACAAAATATTATTTTGCACTTTTAAAATTAAGTTGTTTGCGCTACTGAAGTACAAGTTACATGTTAAAGTGTTATTTTGCAATAACTAAATACAATTCTTGAATGATAATCTGTTACATGTATTTCTATTGCTCATGTAAAGGGGCACTTGATAGATTACAATAAACTGCAAGTGCTTCTTTAAGGTACTTTTCAAAGAGGAGTAGAGGAATGAAAATACCGAAACACCTATTATGTTTTATTCGGGCAGCTGGCATTTATTTTACTGTAACACTAAACATATTATGATCATGTTTTCTCTTTTTTTGTGTTGAACTGTCCTTTTAGTTGTGAAAATCAATGGTTTATCTTTTTAGTCTTGAAACAACATGAGTTGAGGAAACAATAGGAAATGAAAAAGCCTTTCAGAACTCTGAAGAAATAACCCCCCCAAAATAAAGATAAACAATGTTCATCTACCCGGATAGTATGTTTTTGTATTAAGTGTGGTGAGAGCTCAGCGCTTATCTGCAGATGAGATGAAGACCTGTGGAGCAGAACAGCTCCGGTTGCTGTGAGATGTTCCTCCTCAGGGCTTCTGCTCGTCTGCCGCGCATCCGTTGTCTGTGTTATATGCTTAGAGACGGGTTGTGTGGAGAAACCCCTTTAACTGTTTCTTAAATTCCGCTTTTACATAAAGACGGGTTCTGTGGAGAAACCCCTTTAACTGCTTCTTAAATTCTGCTTTTATTTAGAGACGGGTTGTGTGGAGAAACCCCTTTAACTGCTTCTTTAATTCTGCTTTTACTTAGAGACGGGTTGTGTGGAGAAACCCCTTTAACTGTTTCTTAAATTCCGCTTTTACATAAAGACGGGTTCTGTGGAGAAACCCCTTTAACTGCTTCTTAAATTCTGCTTTTATTTAGAGACGGGTTGTGTGGAGAAACCCCTTTAACTGCTTCTTTAATTCTGCTTTTACTTAGAGACGGGTTGTGTGGAGAAACCCCTTTAACTGCTTCTTTAATTCTGCTTTTACTTAGAGATGGGTTCTGTGGAGAAACCCCTTTAACTGCTTCTTTAATTCTGCTTTTACTTAGAGACATGTTCTGTGGAGAAAACCCTTTCACTGTTTCTTTAATTACGTTTTTACTTAGAGACGGGTTCTGTGGAGAAAACCCTTTAAATGTTTCTTTAATTCTGTTTTTACTTAGAGACTGGTTCTGTTGAGAAACCCCTTTATCTGTTTCTTTCATTCCGTTTTTACTTAGAGAAGGGTTCTGTGGAGAAAACCCTTTAAGTGTTTCTTTAATTCCGTTTTTAATTAGAGACGGGTTCTGTGGAGAAAACCCTTTAAATCTTTATTTAATTCCGCTTTTACTAGGAGGTGGGTTTCTTGGAGAAACCCATTACCTGTTTCTTTTATTCCGATTTTAATTAGAGGCTGGTTCTGTGGAGAAACCCCTTTAACTGGTTCTTTAATTCCAGCTTTACTTAGAGTCGGTTTATGAGGAGAAAACCGTTTAACTGTTTCCCTTATTTCGTTTTTACTTAGAGAAGGGTTCTTTGGAGGAACCCCTTTAATTTTTTCTTTAATTCCTTTTTTATTTAGAGTTGGGTTATGTCGAGAAACCCCTTTAACTGTTTCCTTAATTCCGTTTTTACTTAGAAGCGGGTTCTGTGGAGAAACCCCTTTAACTGTTTCTTTCATTCCGTTTTTACTGAGAGGCGGGTTCTGTGGAGAAAACCCTTTAACTGTTTCCTTAATTCCGTTTTTACTTTGAGAAGGGTTCTGTGTAGAAAACCTTTTAAGAGTTTCTTTAATTCTGCTTTTACTTAACGGCGGGTTATGTGGAGATAATAACCCTTTACATGTTTCTTTAACTCTGTTTTTACTTAGAGAAGGGTTCTGTATAGAAAATCCTTTAACTATTTCTTTAATTCCGCTTTTACTTAATGGCGGGTTCTGTGGAGAAAACCATTTAACTGTTTCTATAATTCTGTTTTAACGTAGAGGTGGGTTTCCTTTGTGAAAACCCTTTAACTGTATCTTTAATTCTGCTTTTACTTAGAGGCTGGTTCTGTGGAGAAACGCCTTTAACTGTTTCTTTAATTCCGTTTTTACTTAGAGGCCGGTTCTGTGGAAAAAACCCTTTAACTGTTTCTTTAATTCCGTTTTTAGTTGGAGACGGATTCTGTGGAGATACCCTTTAAATCTTTCTTACCTTCCGCTTTTACTAAGAGGTGGGTTTCTTGGTGAAACCCTTTACCTGTTTCTTTAATTCCGTTTTTACTTAGAGAAGGGTTCTGTGGAGAAAACCCTTTAAGTGTTTCTATAATTCTGTTTTTAATTAGAGGTGGGTTCTGTGGAAAAACCCCTTTAACTGGTTCTTTAATTCCACCTTTACTCAGAGTCGGGTTATGTGGAGAAAACCGTTTAACTGTTTCCCTTATTCCGTTTTTACTTATAGAAGGGTTCTCTGGAGAAACCCCTTTAAATTTTTCTTTAATTCCGTTTTTACTGAGAGGCGGGCTCTGTGGAGAAAACCCTTTAACTAATTCTTTTATTCCGTTTTTACTTAGAGGCGGGTTCTGTGGAGAAAACCTTTTAACTGTTTCTTTAATTCCGTTTTTAGTTAGAGATGGGTTCTGTGGAGAAAACACTTTAAGTGTTTCTTTAATTCCGTTTTTAATTAGAGACGGGCTCTGTGGAGAAAACCCTTTAAATCTTTATTTAATTCCGCTTTTACTAGGAGGTGGGTTTCTTGGAGAAACCCATTACCTGTTTCTTTTATTCCGATTTTAATTAGAGGCTGGTTCTGTGGAGAAACCCATTACCTGTTTCTTTTATTCCGTTTTTACTTAGAGGCGGGTTCTGTAGAGAAAACCCTTTAACTGTTTCCTTAATTCCGTTTTTACTTAGAAGCGGGTTCTGTGGAGAAAACCCTTTAAATCTTTATTTAATTCCGTTTTTACTGAGAGGCGGGCTCTGTGGAGAAAACCCTTTAACTAATTCTTTTATTCCGTTTTTACTTAGAGGCGGGTTCTGTGGAGAAAACCCTTTAACTGTTTCTTTAATTCCGTTTTTAGTTAGAGATGGGTTCTGTGGAGAAAACCCTTTAAGTGTTTCTTTAATTCCGTTTTTAATTAGAGACGGGTTCTGTGGAGAAAACCCTTTAAATCTTTATTTAATTCCGCTTTTACTAGGAGGTGGGTTTCTTGGAGAAACCCATTACCTGTTTCTTTTATTCCCATTTTAATTAGAGGCTGGTTTTGTGGAGAAACCCATTACCTGTTTCTTTTATTCCGTTTTCACTTAGAGGCTGGTTCTGTGGAGAAACCCCTTTAACTGCTTCTTTAATTTCGCTTTTACTTAGAGACGGGTTCTGTGCAGAAAACCCTTTCACCGTTTCTTTAATTACGTTTTTACTTAGAGACGGGTTCTGTGGAAAAAACCCTTTAACTGTTTCTTTAATTCCGTTTTTACTTAGAGACTGGTTCTGTGGAGAAACCCCTTTATCTGTTTCTTTCATTCCGTTTTTACTTGGAGGCGGGGTCTGTGGAGAAAACCCTTTAACTGTTTCTTTATTTCCGTTTTTACTTAGAGGCGGGTTCTCTGGAGTAAAACTCTTTAACTGTTTCTTTAAATTTTTTTTTTACTTAAAGGAGGGTTCTGTGAAGAAATCCCTTTAAGTGTTTCTGTAATTCTGTTTTTAATTAGAGGTGGGTTCTGTGGAGAAACCCCTTTAACTGGTTCTTTAATTCCACCTTTACTTAGAGTCGGTTTATGAGGAGAAAACCGTTTAACTCTTTCCCTTATTTCGTTTTTACTTAGAGAAGGGTTCTTTGGAGGAACCCCTTTAAATTTTTCTTTAATTCCTTTTTTATTTAGAGTTGGGTTATGTCGAGAAACCCCTTTAACTGTTTCCTTAATTCCGTTTTTACTTAGAAGCGGGTTCTGTGGAGAAACCCCTTTAACTGTTTCTTTCATTCCGTTTTTACTGAGAGGCGGGTTCTGTGGAGAAAACCCTTTAACTGTTTCCTTAATTCCGTTTTTACTTTGAGAAGGCTTCTGTGTAGAAAACCTTTTAAGAGTTTCTTTAATTCTGCTTTTACGTAACGGCGGTTTATGTGGAGATAATAACCCTTTACATGTTTCTTTAATTCTGTTTTTACTTAGATTTTGGTTGTTTGTAGAAAACCATTTAAATGTTTCTCTAATTCCGTTTTTATTTAGAGAAGGGTTCTGTCGAGAAACCCCTTTAACTGTTTCTTTAATTCCATTTTTAATAAGAGGCGGGTTCTGTGGAGAAAACCCTTTAAGGGTTTTTTTTAATTCCGTTTTTACTCATGGGCGGGTTCTGAGGAGAAAACCCTTTAACTGTTTCTTTCATTACGTTTTTACTTAGAGGCGGGTTCTGTGGATAAATCCTTTATCTGTTTCTTTAATTCTGTTTTTACTTAGAGTTGGGTTGTCTGGAGAAAACCCTTTAAACCTTTCTTTACTTCCGCTTTTACTAAGAGGTGAGTTTCTTGGAGAAACCCTTTACCTGTTTCTTTAATTATGTTTTTACTTAGAGAAGGGTTCTGTGGAGAAAACCCTTTAACTGTTTCTTTAATTCTGTTTTTACTTAGATTTGGGTTGTCTGGAGAAAACCCTTTAAATCTTTCTTTACTTCCGCTTTTACTAAGAGGTGTTTTTTTTGGAGAATCCCTTTACCTGTTTCTTTAATTCCATGTTTACTTAGAGAAGGTCTCTGTGGAGAAAACCCTTTAAGGGTTTCTTTAATTCCGTTTTTAATTAGAGACGGGTTCTGTGGAGAAAACCCTTTAAATCTTTATTTAATTCCGCTTTTACTAGGAGGTGGGTTTCTTGGAGAAACCCATTACCTGTTTCTTTTATTCCGATTTTAATTAGAGGCTGGTTCTGCGGAGAAACCCATTACCTGTTTCTTTTATTCCGTTTTTACTTAGAGGCGGGTTCTGTGGAGAAAACCCTTTAACTGTTTCCTTAATTCCGTTTTTACTTAGAAGCGGGTTCTGTGGAGAAAACGCTTTAAATCTTTATTTAATTCCGTTTTTACTGAGAGGCGGGCTCTGTGGAGAAAACCCTTTAACTAATTCTTTTATTCCGTTCTTACTTAGAGGCGGGTTCTGTGGAGAAAACCTTTTAACTGTTGCTTTAATTCCGTTTTTAGTCAGAGATGGGTTCTGTGGAGAAAACTCTTTAAGTGTTTCTTTAATTCCGTTTTTAATTAGAGACGGGTTCTGTGGAGAAAACCCTTTAACTGCTTCTTTAATTTCGCTTTTACTTAGAGACGGGTTCTGTGGAGAAAACCCTTTCACTGTTTCTTTAATTACGTTTTTACTTAGAGACGGGTTCTGTGGAAAAAACCCTTTAACTGTTTCTTTAATTCCGTTTTTACTTAGAGACTGGTTCTGTGGAGAAACCCCTTTATCTGTTTCTTTCATTCCGTTTTACTTGGAGGCGGGGTCTGTGGAGAAAACCCTTTAACTGTTTCTTTATTTCCGTTTTTACTTAGAGGCGGGTTCTCTGGAGTAAAACTCTTTAACTTTTTCTTTAAATTTTTTTTTACTTAAAGGAGGGTTCTGTGAAGAAATCCCTTTAAGTGTTTCTATAATTCTGTTTTTAATTAGAGGTGGGTTCTGTGGAGAAACCCCTTTAACTGGTTCTTTAATTCCAGCTTTACTTAGAGTCGGTTTATGAGGAGAAAACCGTTTAACTGTTTCCCTTATTTCGTTTTTACTTAGAGAAGGGTTCTTTGGAGGAACCCCTTTAATTTTTTCTTTAATTCCTTTTTTATTTAGAGTTGGGTTATGTCGAGAAACCCCTTTAACTGTTTCCTTAATTCCGTTTTTACTTAGAAGCGGGTTCTGTGGAGAAACCCCTTTAACTGTTTCTTTCATTCCGTTTTTACTGAGAGGCGGGTTCTGTGGAGAAAACCCTTTAACTGTTTCCTTAATTCCGTTTTTACTTTGAGAAGGGTTCTGTGTAGAAAACCTTTTAAGAGTTTCTTTAATTCTGCTTTTACTTAACGGCGGGTTATGTGGAGATAATAACCCTTTACATGTTTCTTTAACTCTGTTTTTACTTAGAGAAGGGTTCTGTATAGAAAATCCTTTAACTATTTCTTTAATTCCGCTTTTACTTAATGGCGGGTTCTGTGGAGAAAACCATTTAACTGTTTCTATAATTCTGTTTTAACGTAGAGGTGGGTTTCCTTTGTGAAAACCCTTTAACTGTATCTTTAATTCTGCTTTTACTTAGAGGCTGGTTCTGTGGAGAAACGCCTTTAACTGTTTCTTTAATTCCGTTTTTACTTAGAGGCCGGTTCTGTGGAAAAAAACCCTTTAACTGTTTCTATAATTCTGTTTTTAATTAGAGGTGGGTTCTGTGGAAAAACCCCTTTAACTGGTTCTTTAATTCCACCTTTACTTAGAGTCGGGTTATGTGGAGAAAACCGTTTAACTGTTTCCCTTATTCCGTTTTTACTTATAGAAGGGTTTTCTGGAGAAACCCCTTTAAATTTTTCTTTAATTCCGTTTTTACTGAGAGGCGGGCTCTGTGGAGAAAACCCTTTAACTAATTCTTTTATTCCGTTTTTACTTAGAGGCGGGTTCTGTGGAGAAAACCCTTTAACTGTTTCTTTAATTCCGTTTTTAGTTAGAGATGGGTTCTGTGGAGAAAACACTTTAAGTGTTTCTTTAATTCCGTTTTTAATTAGAGACGGGCTCTGTGGAGAAAACCCTTTACATCTTTATTTAATTCCGCTTTTACTAGGAGGTGGGTTTCTTGGAGAAACCCATTACCTGTTTCTTTTATTCCGATTTTAATTAGAGGCTGGTTCTGTGGAGAAACCCATTACCTGTTTCTTTTATTCCGTTTTTACTTAGAGGCGGGTTCTGTGGAGAAAACCCTTTAACTGTTTCCTTAATTTCGTTTTTACTTAGAAGCGGGTTCTGTGGAGAAAACCCTTTAAATCTTTATTTAATTCCGTTTTTACTGAGAGGCGGGCTCTGTGGAGAAAACCCTTTAACTAATTCTTTTATTCCGTTTTTACTTAGAGGCGGGTTCTGTGGAGAAAACCCTTTAACTGTTTCTTTAATTCCGTTTTTAGTTAGAGATGGGTTCTGTGGAGAAAACCCTTTAAGTGTTTCTTTAATTCCGTTTTTAATTAGAGACGGGTTCTGTGGAGAAAACCCTTTAAATCTTTATTTAATTCCGCTTTTACTAGGAGGTGGGTTTCTTGGAGAAACCCATTACCTGTTTCTTTTATTCCGATTTTAATTAGAGGCTGGTTTTGTGGAGAAACCCATTACCTGTTTCTTTTATTCCGTTTTCACTTAGAGGCTGGTTCTGTGGAGAAACCCCTTTAACTGCTTCTTTAATTTCGCTTTTACTTAGAGACGGGTTCTGTGCAGAAAACCCTTTCACCGTTTCTTTAATTACGTTTTTACTTAGAGACGGGTTCTGTGGAAAAAACCCTTTAACTGTTTCTTTAATTCCGTTTTTACTTAGAGACTGGTTCTGTGGAGAAACCCCTTTATCTGTTTCTTTCATTCCGTTTTTACTTGGAGGCGGGGTCTGTGGAGAAAACCCTTTAACTGTTTCTTTATTTCCGTTTTTACTTAGAGGCGGGTTCTCTGGAGTAAAACTCTTTAACTGTTTCTTTAAAATTTTTTTTACTTAAAGGAGGGTTCTGTGAAGAAATCCCTTTAAGTGTTTCTGTAATTCTGTTTTTAATTAGAGGTGGGTTCTGTGGAGAAACCCCTTTAACTGGTTCTTTAATTCCACCTTTACTTAGAGTCGGTTTATGAGGAGAAAACCGTTTAACTCTTTCCCTTATTTCGTTTTTACTTAGAGAAGGGTTCTTTGGAGGAACCCCTTTAAATTTTTCTTTAATTCCTTTTTTATTTAGAGTTGGGTTATGTCGAGAAACCCCTTTAACTGTTTCCTTAATTCCGTTTTTACTTAGAAGCGGGTTCTGTGGAGAAACCCCTTTAACTGTTTCTTTCATTCCGTTTTTACTGAGAGGCGGGTTCTGTGGAGAAAACCCTTTAACTGTTTCCTTAATTCCGTTTTTACTTTGAGAAGGCTTCTGTGTAGAAAACCTTTTAAGAGTTTCTTTAATTCTGCTTTTACGTAACGGCGGTTTATGTGGAGATAATAACCCTTTACATGTTTCTTTAATTCTGTTTTTACTTAGAGAAGGGTTCTGTGGAGAACCCATTTACATGTTTCTGTAATTCTGTTTTTACTTAGATTTTGGTTGTTTGGAGAAAACCATTTAAATGTTTCTCTAATTCCGTTTTTATTTAGAGAAGGGTTCTGTCGAGAAACCCCTTTAACTGTTTCTTTAATTCCATTTTTAATAAGAGGCGGGTTCTGTGGAGAAAACCCTTTAAGGGTTTTTTTTAATTCCGTTTTTACTCATGGGCGGGTTCTGAGGAGAAAACCCTTTAACTGTTTCTTTCATTACGTTTTTACTTAGAGGCGGGTTCTGTGGATAAATCCTTTATCTGTTTCTTTAATTCTGTTTTTACTTAGAGTTGGGTTGTCTGGAGAAAACCCTTTAAACCTTTCTTTACTTCCGCTTTTACTAAGAGGTGAGTTTCTTGGAGAAACCCTTTACCTGTTTCTTTAATTACGTTTTTACTTAGAGAAGGGTTCTGTGGAGAAAACCCTTTAACTGTTTCTTTAATTCTGTTTTTACTTAGATTTGGGTTGTCTGGAGAAAACTCTTTAAATCTTTCTTTACTTCCGCTTTTACTAAGAGGTGTTTTTTTTGGAGAATCCCTTTACCTGTTTCTTTAATTCCATGTTTACTTAGAGAAGGTCTCTGTGGAGAAAACCCTTTAAGGGTTTCTTTAATTCCGTTTTTAATTAGAGACGGGTTCTGTGGAGAAAACCCTTTAAATCTTTATTTAATTCCGCTTTTACTAGGAGGTGGGTTTCTTGGAGAAACCCATTACCTGTTTCTTTTATTCCGATTTTAATTAGAGGCTGGTTCTGCGGAGAAACCCATTACCTGTTTCTTTTATTCCGTTTTTACTTAGAGGCGGGTTCTGTGGAGAAAACCCTTTAACTGTTTCCTTAATTCCGTTTTTACTTAGAAGCGGGTTCTGTGGAGAAAACCCTTTAAATCTATATTTAATTCCGTTTTTACTGAGAGGCGGGCTCTGTGGAGAAAACCCTTTAACTAATTCTTTTATTCCGTTCTTACTTAGAGGCGGGTTCTGTGGAGAAAACCTTTTAACTGTTGCTTTAATTCCGTTTTTAGTCAGAGATGGGTTCTGTGGAGAAAACCCTTTAAGTGTTTCTTTAATTCCGTTTTTAATTAGAGACGGGTTCTGTGGAGAAAACCCTTTAACTGCTTCTTTAATTTCGCTTTTACTTAGAGACGGGTTCTGTGGAGAAAACCCTTTCACTGTTTCTTTAATTACGTTTTTACTTAGAGACGGGTTCTGTGGAAAAAACCCTTTAACTGTTTCTTTAATTCCGTTTTTACTTAGAGACTGGTTCTGTGGAGAAACCCCTTTATCTGTTTCTTTCATTCCGTTTTACTTGGAGGCGGGGTCTGTGGAGAAAACCCTTTAACTGTTTCTTTATTTCCGTTTTTACTTAGAGGCGGGTTCTCTGGAGTAAAACTCTTTAACTTTTTCTTTAAAATTTTTTTTACTTAAAGGAGGGTTCTGTGAAGAAATCCCTTTAAGTGTTTCTATAATTCTGTTTTTAATTAGAGGTGGGTTCTGTGGAGAAACCCCTTTAACTGGTTCTTTAATTCCAGCTTTACTTAGAGTCAGTTTATGAGGAGAAAACCGTTTAACTGTTTCCCTTATTTCGTTTTTACTTAGAGAAGGGTTCTTTGGAGGAACCCCTTTAATTTTTTCTTTAATTCCTTTTTTATTTAGAGTTGGGTTATGTCGAGAAACCCCTTTAACTGTTTCCTTAATTCCGTTTTTACTTAGAAGCGGGTTCTGTGGAGAAACCCCTTTAACTGTTTCTTTCATTCCGTTTTTACTGAGAGGCGGGTTCTGTGGAGAAAACCCTTTAACTGTTTCCTTAATTCCGTTTTTACTTTGAGAAGGGTTCTGTGTAGAAAACCTTTTAAGAGTTTCTTTAATTCTGCTTTTACTTAACGGCGGGTTATGTGGAGATAATAACCCTTTACATGTTTCTTTAACTCTGTTTTTACTTAGAGAAGGGTTCTGTATAGAAAATCCTTTAACTATTTCTTTAATTCCGCTTTTACTTAATGGCGGGTTCTGTGGAGAAAACCATTTAACTGTTTCTATAATTCTGTTTTAACGTAGAGGTGGGTTTCCTTTGTGAAAACCCTTTAACTGTATCTTTAATTCTGCTTTTACTTAGAGGCTGGTTCTGTGGAGAAACGCCTTTAACTGTTTCTTTAATTCCGTTTTTACTTAGAGGCCGGTTCTGTGGAAAAAAACCCTTTAACTGTTTCTATAATTCTGTTTTTAATTAGAGGTGGGTTCTGTGGAAAAACCCCTTTAACTGGTTCTTTAATTCCACCTTTACTTAGAGTCGGGTTATGTGGAGAAAACCGTTTAACTGTTTCCCTTATTCCGTTTTTACTTATAGAAGGGTTTTCTGGAGAAACCCCTTTAAATTTTTCTTTAATTCCGTTTTTACTGAGAGGCGGGCTCTGTGGAGAAAACCCTTTAACTAATTCTTTTATTCCGTTTTTACTTAGAGGCGGGTTCTGTGGAGAAAACCCTTTAACTGTTTCTTTAATTCCGTTTTTAGTTAGAGATGGGTTCTGTGGAGAAAACACTTTAAGGGTTTCTTTAATTCCGTTTTTAATTAGAGACGGGCTCTGTGGAGAAAACCCTTTACATCTTTATTTAATTCCGCTTTTACTAGGAGGTGGGTTTCTTGGAGAAACCCATTACCTGTTTCTTTTATTCCGATTTTAATTAGAGGCTGGTTCTGTGGAGAAACCCATTACCTGTTTCTTTTATTCCGTTTTTACTTAGAGGCGGGTTCTGTGGAGAAAACCCTTTAACTGTTTCCTTAATTTCGTTTTTACGTAGAAGCGGGTTCTGTGGAGAAAACCCTTTAAATCTTTATTTAATTCCGTTTTTACTGAGAGGCGGGCTCTGTGGAGAAAACCCTTTAACTAATTCTTTTATTCCGTTTTTACTTAGAGGCGGGTTCTGTGGAGAAAACCCTTTAACTGTTTTTTTAATTCTGTTTTTAGTTAGAGATGGGTTCTGTGGAGAAAACCCTTTAAGTGTTTCTTTAATTCCGTTTTTAATTAGAGACGGGTTCTGTGGAGAAAACCCTTTAAATCTTTATTTAATTCCGCTTTTACTAGGAGGTGGGTTTCTTGGAGAAACCCATTACCTGTTTCTTTTATTCCGATTTTAATTAGAGGCTGGTTTTGTGGAGAAACCCATTACCTGTTTCTTTTATTCCGTTTTTACTTAGAGGCTGGTTCTGTGGAGAAACCCCTTTAACTGCTTCTTTAATTTCGCTTTTACTTAGAGACGGGTTCTGTGCAGAAAACCCTTTCACTGTTTCTTTAAATACGTTTTTACTTAGAGACGGGTTTTGTGGAAAAAACCCTTTAACTGTTTCTTTAATTCCGTTTTTACTTAGAGACTGGTTCTGTGGAGAAACCCCTTTATCTGTTTCTTTCATTCCGTTTTTACTTGGAGGCGGGGTCTGTGGAGAAAACCCTATAACTGTTTCTTTATTTCCGTTTTTACTTAGAGGCGGGTTCTCTGGAGTAAAACTCTTTAACTGTTTCTTTAAAAAAAATTTTACTTAAAGGAGGGTTCTGTGAAGAAATCCCTTTAAGTGTTTCTATAATTCTGTTTTTAATTAGAGGTGGGTTCTGTGGAGAAACCCCTTTAACTGGTTCTTTAATTCCAGCTTTACTTAGAGTCGGTTTATGAGGAGAAAACCGTTTAACTGTTTCCCTTATTTCGTTTTTACTTAGAGAAGGGTTCTTTGGAGGAACCCCTTTAATTTTTTCTTTAATTCCTTTTTTATTTAGAGTTGGGTTATGTCGAGAAACCCCTTTAACTGTTTCCTTAATTCCGTTTTTACTTAGAAGCGGGTTCTGTGGAGAAACCCCTTTAACTGTTTCTTTCATTCCGTTTTTACTGAGAGGCGGGTTCTGTGGAGAAAACCCTTTAACTGTTTCCTTAATTCCGTTTTTACTTTGAGAAGGGTTCTGTGTAGAAAACCTTTTAAGAGTTTCTTTAATTCTGCTTTTACTTAACGGCGGGTTATGTGGAGATAATAACCCTTTACATGTTTCTTTAACTCTGTTTTTACTTAGAGAAGGGTTCTGTATAGAAAATCCTTTAACTATTTCTTTAATTCCGCTTTTACTTAATGGCGGGTTCTGTGGAGAAAACCATTTAACTGTTTCTATAATTCTGTTTTAACGTAGAGGTGGGTTTCCTTTGTGAAAACCCTTTAACTGTATCTTTAATTCTGCTTTTACTTAGAGGCTGGTTCTGTGGAGAAACGCCTTTAACTGTTTCTTTAATTCCGTTTTTACTTAGAGGCCGGTTCTGTGGAAAAAAACCCTTTAACTGTTTCTTTAATTCCGTTTTTAGTTGGAGACGGATTCTGTGGAGATACCCTTTAAATCTTTCTTACCTTCCGCTTTTACTAAGAGGTGGGTTTCTTGGTGAAACCCTTTACCTGTTTCTTTAATTCCGTTTTTACTTAGAGAAGGGTTCTGTGGAGAAAACCCTTTAAGTGTTTCTATAATTCTGTTTTTAATTAGAGGTGGGTTCTGTGGAAAAACCCCTTTAACTGGTTCTTTAATTCCACCTTTACTTAGAGTCGGGTTATGTGGAGAAAACCGTTTAACTGTTTCCCTTATTCCGTTTTTACTTATAGAAGGGTTCTCTGGAGAAACCCCTTTACATTTTTCTTTAATTCCGTTTTTACTGAGAGGCGGGCTCTGTGGAGAAAACCCTTTAACTAATTCTTTTATTCCGTTTTTACTTAGAGGCGGGTTCTGTGGAGAAAACCCTTTAACTGTTTCTTTAATTCCGTTTTTAGTTAGAGATGGGTTCTGTGGAGAAAACACTTTAAGTGTTTCTTTAATTCCGTTTTTAATTAGAGACGGGCTCTGTGGAGAAAACCCTTTAAATCTTTATTTAATTCCGCTTTTACTAGGAGGTGGGTTTCTTGGAGAAACCCATTACCTGTTTCTTTTATTCCGATTTTAATTAGAGGCTGGTTCTGTGGAGAAACCCATTACCTGTTTCTTTTATTCCGTTTTTACTTAGAGGCGGGTTCTGTGGAGAAAACCCTTTAACTGTTTCCTTAATTTCGTTTTTACTTAGAAGCGGGTTCTGTGGAGAAAACCCTTTAAATCTTTATTTAATTCCGTTTTTACTGAGAGGCGGGGTCTGTGGAGAAAACCCTTTAACTGTTTCTTTATTTCCGTTTTTACTTAGAGGCGGGTTCTCTGGAGTAAAACTCTTTAACTGTTTCTTTAAATTTTTTTTACTTAAAGGAGGGTTCTGTGAAGAAATCCCTTTAAGTGTTTCTATAATTCTGTTTTTAATTAGAGGTGGGTTCTGTGGAGAAACCCCTTTAACTGGTTCTTTAATTCCACCTTTACTTAGAGTCGGTTTATGAGGAGAAAACCGTTTAACTGTTTCCCTTATTTCGTTTTTACTTAGAGAAGGGTTCTTTGGAGGAACCCCTTTAATTTTTTCTTTAATTCCTTTTTTATTTAGAGTTGGGTTATGTCGAGAAACCCCTTTAACTGTTTCTTTCATTCCGTTTTTACTGAGAGGCGGGTTCTGTGGAGAAAACCCTTTAACTGTTTCCTTAATTCCGTTTTTACTTTGAGAAGGCTTCTGTGTAGAAAACCTTTTAAGAGTTTCTTTAATTCTGCTTTTACGTAACGGCGGTTTATGTGGAGATAATAACCCTTTACATGTTTCTTTAATTCTGTTTTTACTTAGAGAAGGGTTCTGTGGAGAACCCCTTTACATGTTTCTGTAATTCTGTTTTTACTTAGATTTTGGTTGTTTGGAGAAAACCATTTAAATGTTTCTCTAATTCCGTTTTTATTTAGAGAAGGGTTCTGTCGAGAAACCCCTTTAACTGTTTCTTTAATTCCATTTTTAATAAGAGGCGGGTTCTGTGGAGAAAACCCTTTAAGGTTTTTTTTTAATTCCGTTTTTTCTCATGGGCGGGTTCTGAGGAGAAAACCCTTTAACTGTTTCTTTCATTACGTTTTTACTTAGAGGCGGGTTCTGTGGATAAATCCTTTAACTGTTTCTTTAATTCTGTTTTTACTTAGAGTTGGGTTGTCTGGAGAAAACCCTTTAAACCTTTCTTTACTTCCGCTTTTACTAAGAGGTGAGTTTCTTGGAGAAACCCTTTACCTGTTTCTTTAATTACGTTTTTACTTAGAGAAGGGTTCTGTGGAGAAAACCCTGTAACTGTTTCTTTAATTCTGTTTTTACTTAGATTTGGGTTGTCTGGAGAAAACCCTTTAAATCTTTCTTTACTTCCGCTTTTACTAAGAGGTGTTTTTTTTAGGAGAACCCCTTTACCTGTTTCTTTAATTCCATGTTTACTTAGAGAAGGTCTCTGTGGAGAAAACCCTTTAAGGGTTTCTTTAATTCCGTTTTTAATTAGAGACGGGTTCTGTGGAGAAAACCCTTTAAATCTTTATTTAATTCCGCTTTTACTAGGAGGTGGGTTTCTTGGAGAAACCCATTACCTGTTTCTTTTATTCCGATTTTAATTAGAGGCTGGTTCTGTGGAGAAACCCATTACCTGTTTCTTTTATTCCGTTTTTACTTAGAGGCGGGTTCTGTGGAGAAAACCCTTTAACTGTTTCCTTAATTCCGTTTTTACTTAGAAGCGGATTCTGTGGAGAAAACCCTTTAAATCTTTATTTAATTCCGTTTTTACTGAGAGGCGGGCTCTGTGGAGAAAACCCTTTAACTAATTCTTTTATTCCGTTCTTACTTAGAGGCGGGTTCTGTGGAGAAAACCTTTTAACTGTTGCTTTAATTCCGTTTTTAGTCAGAGATGGGTTCTGTGGAGAAAACCCTTTAAGTGTTTCTTTAATTCCGTTTTTAATTAGAGACGGGTTCTGTGGAGAAAACCCTTTAACTGCTTCTTTAATTTCGCTTTTACTTAGAGACGGGTTCTGTGGAGAAAACCCTTTCACTGTTTCTTTAATTACGTTTTTGCTTAGAGACGGGTTCTGTGGAAAAAACCCTTTAACTGTTTCTTTAATTCCGTTTTTACTTAGAGACTGGTTCTGTGGAGAAACCCCTTTATCTGTTTCTTTCATTCCGTTTTACTTGGAGGCGGGTTCTCTGGAGTAAAACTCTTTAACTTTTTCTTTAAATTTTTTTTTACTTAAAGGAGGGTTCTGTGAAGAAATCCCTTTAAGTGTTTCTATAATTCTGTTTTTAATTAGAGGTGTGTTCTGTGGAGAAACCCCTTTAACTGGTTCTTTAATTCCAGCTTTACTTAGAGTCGGTTTATGAGGAGAAAACCGTTTAACTGTTTCACTTATTTCGTTTTTACTTAGAGAAGGGTTCTTTGGAGGAACCCCTTTAATTTTTTCTTTAATTCCTTTTTTATTTAGAGTTGGGTTATGTCGAGAAACCCCTTTAACTGTTTCCTTAATTCCGTTTTTACTTAGAAGCGGGTTCTGTGGAGAAACCCCTTTAACTGTTTCTTTCATTCCGTTTTTACTGAGAGGCGGGTTCTGTGGAGAAAACCCTTTAACTGTTTCCTTAATTCCGTTTTTACTTTGAGAAGGGTTCTGTGTAGAAAATCCTTTAACTATTTCTTTAATTCCGCTTTTACTTAATGGCGGGTTCTGTGGAAAAAAACCCTTTAACTGTTTCTTTAATTCCGTTTTTAGTTGGAGACGGATTCTTTGTAGATACCCTTTAAATCTTTCTTACCTTCCGCTTTTACTAAGAGGTGGGTTTCTTGGTGAAACCCTTTACCTGTTTCTTTAATTCCGTTTTTAATTAGAGACGGGCTCTGTGGAGAAAACCCTTTAAATCTTTATTTAATTCCGCTTTTACTAGGAGGTGGGTTTCTTGGAGAAACCCATTACCTGTTTCTTTTATTCCGATTTTAATTAGAGGCTGGTTCTGTGGAGAAACCCATTACCTGTTTCTTTTATTCCGTTTTTACTTAGAGGCGGGTTCTGTGGAGAAAACCCTTTAACTGTTTCCTTAATTCCGTTTTTACTTAGAAGCGGGTTCTGTGGAGAAAACCCTTTAAATCTTTATTTAATTCCGTTTTTACTGAGAGGCGGGTTCTGTGGAGAAAACCCTTTAACTAATTCTTTTATTCCGTTTTTACTTAGAGGCGGGTTCTGTGGAGAAAACCCTTTAACTGTTTCTTTAATTCCGTTTTTAGTTAGAGATGGGTTCTGTGGAGAAAACCCTTTAAGTGTTTCTTTAATTCCGTTTTTAATTAGAGACGGGTTCTGTGGAGAAAACCCTTTAAATCTTTATTTAATTCCGCTTTTACTAGGAGGTGGGTTTCTTGGAGAAACCCATTACCTGTTTCTTTTATTCCGATTTTACTTAGAGGCTGGTTCTGTGGTGAAACCCCTTTAACTGCTTCTTTAATTTCGCTTTTACTTAGAGACGGGTTCTGTGCAGAAAACCCTTTCACTGTTTCTTTAATTAGGTTTTTATTTAGAGACGGGTTCTGTGGAAAAAATCCTTTAACTGTTTCTTTAATTCCGTTTTTACTTAGAGACTGGTTCTGTGGAGAAACCCCTTTATCTGTTTCTTTCATTCCGTTTTTACTTGGAGGCGGGTTCTCTGGAGTAAAACTCTTTAACTGTTTCTTTAAAAATATTTTTACTTAAAGGAGGGTTCTGTGAAGAAATCCCTTTAAGTGTTTCTATAATTCTGTTTTTAATTAGAGGTGGGTTCTGTGGAGAAACCCCTTTAACTGTTTCTTTCATTCCGCCTTTACTTAGAGTCGGTTTATGAGGAGAAAACCCTTTAACTGTTTCCTTAATTCCGTTTTTACTTTGAGAAGGCTTCTGTGTAGAAAACCTTTTAAGAGTTTCTTTAATTCTGCTTTTACGTAACGGCGGTTTATGTGGAGATAATAACCCTTTACATGTTTCTTTAATTCTGTTTTTACTTAGAGAAGGGTTCTGTGGAGAACCCCTTTACATGTTTCTGTAATTCTGTTTTTACTTAGATTTTGGTTGTTTGGAGAAAACCATTTAAATGTTTCTCTAATTCCGTTTTTATTTAGAGAAGCGTTCTGTCGAGAAACCCCTTTAACTGTTTCTTTAATTCCATTTTTAATAAGAGGCGGGTTCTGTGGAGAAAACCCTTTAAGGGTTTTTTTTAATTCCGTTTTTACTCATGGGCGGGTTCTGAGGAGAAAACCCTTTAACTGTTTCTTTCATTACGTTTTTACTTAGAGGCGGGTTCTGTGGATAAATCCTTTAACTGTTTCTTTAATTCTGTTTTTACTTAGAGTTGGGTTGTCTGGAGAAAACCCTTTAAACCTTTCTTTACTTCCGCTTTTACTAAGAGGTGAGTTTCTTGGAGAAACCCTTTACCTGTTTCTTTAATTACGCTTTTACTTAGAGAAGGGTTCTGTGGAGAAAACCATTTAACTGTTTCTTTAATTCTGTTTTTACTTAGATTTGGGTTGTCTGGAGAAAACCCTTTAAATCTTTCTTTACTTCCGCTTTTACTAAGAGGTGTTTTTTTTGGAGAACCCCTTTACCTGTTTCTTTAATTCCATGTTTACTTAGAGAAGGTCTCTGTGGAGAAAACCCTTTAAGGGTTTCTTTAATTCCGTTTTTAATTAGAGACGGGTTTTGTGGAGAAAACCCTTTAAATCTTTATTTAATTCCGCTTTTACTAGGAGGTGGGTTTCTTGGAGAAACCCATTACCTGTTTCTTTTATTCCGATTTTAATTAGAGGCTGTTTCTGTGGAGAAACCCATTACCTGTTTCTTTTATTCCGATTTTAATTAGAGGCTGTTTCTGTGGAGAAACCCATTACCTGTTTCTTTTATTCCGTTTTTACTTAGAGGCGGGTTCTGTGGAGAAACCCCTTTAACTGGTTCTTTAATTCCAGCTTTACTTAGAGTCGGTTTATGAGGAGAAAACCGTTTAACTGTTTCCCTTATTTCGTTTTTACTTAGAGAAGGGTTCTTTGGAGGAACCCCTTTAATTTTTTCTTTAATTCCTTTTTTATTTAGAGTTGGGTTATGTCGAGAAACCCCTTTAACTGTTTCCTTAATTCCGTTTTTACTTAGAGGCGGGTTCTGTGGAGAAACCCCTTTAACTGTTTCTTTCATTCCGTTTTTACTGAGAGGCGGGTTCTGTGGAGAAAACCCTTTAACTGTTTCCTTAATTCCGTTTTTACTTTGAGAAGGGTTCTGTGTAGAAAACCTTTTAAGAGTTTCTTTAATTCTGCTTTTACTTAACGGCGGGTTATGTGGAGATAATAACCCTTTACATGTTTCTTTAACTCTGTTTTTACTCAGAGAAGGGTTCTGTATAGAAAATCCTTTAACTATTTCTTTAATTCCGCTTTTACTTAATGGCGGGTTCTGTGGGGAAAACCATTTAACTGTTTCTATAATTCTGTTTTAACGTAGAGGTGGGTTTCCTTTGTGAAAACCCTTTAACTGTATCTTTAATTCTGCTTTTACTTAGAGGCTGGTTCTGTGGAGAAACGCCTTTAACTGTTTCTTTAATTCCGTTTTTACTTAGAGGCCGGTTCTGTGGAAAAAAACCCTTTAACTGTTTCTATAATTCTGTTTTTAATTAGAGGTGGGTTCTGTGGAAAAACCCCTTTAACTGGTTCTTTAATTCCACCTTTACTTAGAGTCGGGTTATGTGGAGAAAACCGTTTAACTGTTTCCCTTATTCCGTTTTTACTTATAGAAGGGTTCTCTGGAGAAACCCCTTTAAATTTTTCTTTAATTCCGTTTTTACTGAGAGGTGGGCTCTGTGGAGAAAACCCTTTAACTAATTCTTTTATTCCGTTTTTACTTAGAGGCGGGTTCTGTGGAGAAAACCCTTTAACTGTTTCTTTAATTCCGTTTTTAGTTAGAGATGGGTTCTGTGGAGAAAACACTTTAAGTGTTTCTTTAATTCCGTTTTTAATTAGAGACGGGTTCTGTGGAGAAAACCCTTTAACTGCTTCTTTAATTTCGCTTTTACTTAGAGACGGGTTCTGTGGAGAAAACCCTTTCACTGTTTCTTTAATTACGTTTTTACTTAGAGACGGGTTCTGTGGAAAAAACCCTTTAACTGTTTCTTTAATTCCGTTTTTACTTAGAGACTGGTTCTGTGGAGAAACCCCTTTATCTGTTTCTTTCATTCCGTTTTACTTGGAGGCGGGGTCTGTGGAGAAAACCCTTTAACTGTTTCTTTATTTCCGTTTTTACTTAGAGGCGGGTTCTCTGGAGTAAAACTCTTTAACTTTTTCTTTAAATTTTTTTTTACTTAAAGGAGGGTTCTGTGAAGAAATCCCTTTAAGTGTTTCTATAATTCTGTTTTTAATTAGAGGTGGGTTCTGTGGAGAAACCCCTTTAACTGGTTCTTTAATTCCAGCTTTACTTAGAGTCGGTTTATGAGGAGAAAACCGTTTAACTGTTTCCCTTATTTCGTTTTTACTTAGAGAAGGGTTCTTTGGAGGAACCCCTTTAATTTTTTCTTTAATTCCTTTTTTATTTAGAGTTGGGTTATGTCGAGAAACCCCTTTAACTGTTTCCTTAATTCCGTTTTTACTTAGAGGCGGGTTCTGTGGAGAAACCCCTTTAACTGTTTCTTTCATTCCGTTTTTACTGAGAGGCGGGTTCTGTGGAGAAAACCCTTTAACTGTTTCCTTAATTCCGTTTTTACTTTGAGAAGGGTTCTGTGTAGAAAACCTTTTAAGAGTTTCTTTAATTCTGCTTTTACTTAACGGCGGGTTATGTGGAGATAATAACCCTTTACATGTTTCTTTAACTCTGTTTTTACTTAGAGAAGGGTTCTGTATAGAAAATCCTTTAACTATTTCTTTAATTCCGCTTTTACTTAATGGCGGGTTCTGTGGAGAAAACCATTTAACTGTTTCTATAATTCTGTTTTAACGTAGAGGTGGGTTTCCTTTGTGAAAACCCTTTAACTGTATCTTTAATTCTGCTTTTACTTAGAGGCTGGTTCTGTGGAGAAACGCCTTTAACTGTTTCTTTAATTCCGTTTTTACTTAGAGGCCGGTTCTGTGGAAAAAAACCCTTTAACTGTTTCTATAATTCTGTTTTTAATTAGAGGTGGGTTCTGTGGAAAAACCCCTTTAACTGGTTCTTTAATTCCACCTTTACTTAGAGTCGGGTTATGTGGAGAAAACCGTTTAACTGTTTCCCTTATTCCGTTTTTACTTATAGAAGGGTTCTCTGGAGAAACCCCTTTAAATTTTTCTTTAATTCCGTTTTTACTGAGAGGTGGGCTCTGTGGAGAAAACCCTTTAACTAATTCTTTTATTCCGTTGTTACTTAGAGGCGGGTTCTGTGGAGAAAACCCTTTAACTGTTTCTTTAATTCCGTTTTTAGTTAGAGATGGGTTCTGTGGAGAAAACACTTTAAGTGTTTCTTTAATTCCGTTTTTAATTAGAGACGGGTTCTGTGGAGAAAACCCTTTAACTGCTTCTTTAATTTCGCTTTTACTTAGAGACGGGTTCTGTGGAGAAAACCCTTTCACTGTTTCTTTAATTACGTTTTTACTTAGAGACGGGTTCTGTGGAAAAAACCCTTTAACTGTTTCTTTAATTCCGTTTTTACTTAGAGACTGGTTCTGTGGAGAAACCCCTTTATCTGTTTCTTTCATTCCGTTTTACTTGGAGGCGGGGTCTGTGGAGAAAACCCTTTAACTGTTTCTTTATTTCCGTTTTTACTTAGAGGCGGGTTCTCTGGAGTAAAACTCTTTAACTTTTTCTTTAAATTTTTTTTTACTTAAAGGAGGGTTCTGTGAAGAAATCCCTTTAAGTGTTTCTATAATTCTGTTTTTAATTAGAGGTGGGTTCTGTGGAGAAACCCCTTTAACTGGTTCTTTAATTCCAGCTTTACTTAGAGTCGGTTTATGAGGAGAAAACCGTTTAACTGTTTCCCTTATTTCGTTTTTACTTAGAGAAGGGTTCTTTGGAGGAACCCCTTTAATTTTTTCTTTAATTCCTTTTTTATTTAGAGTTGGGTTATGTCGAGAAACCCCTTTAACTGTTTCCTTAATTCCGTTTTTACTTAGAGGCGGGTTCTGTGGAGAAACCCCTTTAACTGTTTCTTTCATTCCGTTTTTACTGAGAGGCGGGTTCTGTGGAGAAAACCCTTTAACTGTTTCCTTAATTCCGTTTTTACTTTGAGAAGGGTTCTGTGTAGAAAACCTTTTAAGAGTTTCTTTAATTCTGCTTTTACTTAACGGCGGGTTATGTGGAGATAATAACCCTTTACATGTTTCTTTAACTCTGTTTTTACTTAGAGAAGGGTTCTGTATAGAAAATCCTTTAACTATTTCTTTAATTCCGCTTTTACTTAATGGCGGGTTCTGTGGAGAAAACCATTTAACTGTTTCTATAATTCTGTTTTAACGTAGAGGTGGGTTTCCTTTGTGAAAACCCTTTAACTGTATCTTTAATTCTGCTTTTACTTAGAGGCTGGTTCTGTGGAGAAACGCCTTTAACTGTTTCTTTAATTCCGTTTTTACTTAGAGGCCGGTTCTGTGGAAAAAAACCCTTTAACTGTTTCTATAATTCTGTTTTTAATTAGAGGTGGGTTCTGTGGAAAAACCCCTTTAACTGGTTCTTTAATTCCACCTTTACTTAGAGACGGGTTCTGTGCAGAAAACCCTTTCACTGTTTCTTTAATTAGGTTTTTATTTAGAGACGGGTTCTGTGGAAAAAATCCTTTAACTGTTTCTTTAATTCCGTTTTTACTTAGAGACTGGTTCTGTGGAGAAACCCCTTTATCTGTTTCTTTCATTCCGTTTTTACTTGGAGGCGGGTTCTCTGGAGTAAAACTCTTTAACTGTTTCTTTAAAAATTTTTTTACTTAAAGGAGGGTTCTGTGAAGAAATCCCTTTAAGTGTTTCTATAATTCTGTTTTTAATTAGAGGTGGGTTCTGTGGAGAAACCCCTTTAACTGGTTCTTTAATTCCACCTTTACTTAGAGTCGGTTTATGAGGAGAAAACCCTTTAACTGTTTCCTTAATTCCGTTTTTACTTTGAGAAGGCTTCTGTGTAGAAAACCTTTTAAGAGTTTCTTTAATTCTGCTTTTACGTAACGGCGGTTTATGTGGAGATAATAACCCTTTACATGTTTCTTTAATTCTGTTTTTACTTAGAGAAGGGTTCTGTGGAGAACCCCTTTACATGTTTCTGTAATTCTGTTTTTACTTAGATTTTGGTTGTTTGGAGAAAACCATTTAAATGTTTCTCTAATTCCGTTTTTATTTAGAGAAGCGTTCTGTCGAGAAACCCCTTTAACTGTTTCTTTAATTCCATTTTTAATAAGAGGCGGGTTCTGTGGAGAAAACCCTTTAAGGGTTTTTTTTAATTCCGTTTTTACTCATGGGCGGGTTCTGAGGAGAAAACCCTTTAACTGTTTCTTTCATTACGTTTTTACTTAGAGGCGGGTTCTGTGGATAAATCCTTTAACTGTTTCTTTAATTCTGTTTTTACTTAGAGTTGGGTTGTCTGGAGAAAACCCTTTAAACCTTTCTTTACTTCCGCTTTTACTAAGAGGTGAGTTTCTTGGAGAAACCCTTTACCTGTTTCTTTAATTACGCTTTTACTTAGAGAAGGGTTCTGTGGAGAAAACCATTTAACTGTTTCTTTAATTCTGTTTTTACTTAGATTTGGGTTGTCTGGAGAAAACCCTTTAAATCTTTCTTTACTTCCGCTTTTACTAAGAGGTGTTTTTTTTGGAGAACCCCTTTACCTGTTTCTTTAATTCCATGTTTACTTAGAGAAGGTCTCTGTGGAGAAAACCCTTTAAGGGTTTCTTTAATTCCGTTTTTAATTAGAGACGGGTTTTGTGGAGAAAACCCTTTAAATCTTTATTTAATTCCGCTTTTACTAGGAGGTGGGTTTCTTGGAGAAACCCATTACCTGTTTCTTTTATTCCGATTTTAATTAGAGGCTGTTTCTGTGGAGAAACCCATTACCTGTTTCTTTTATTCCGTTTTTACTTAGAGGCGGGTTCTGTGGAGAAACCCCTTTAACTGGTTCTTTAATTCCAGCTTTACTTAGAGTCGGTTTATGAGGAGAAAACCGTTTAACTGTTTCCCTTATTTCGTTTTTACTTAGAGAAGGGTTCTTTGGAGGAACCCCTTTAATTTTTTCTTTAATTCCTTTTTTATTTAGAGTTGGGTTATGTCGAGAAACCCCTTTAACTGTTTCCTTAATTCCGTTTTTACTTAGAGGCGGGTTCTGTGGAGAAACCCCTTTAACTGTTTCTTTCATTCCGTTTTTACTGAGAGGCGGGTTCTGTGGAGAAAACCCTTTAACTGTTTCCTTAATTCCGTTTTTACTTTGAGAAGGGTTCTGTGTAGAAAACCTTTTAAGAGTTTCTTTAATTCTGCTTTTACTTAACGGCGGGTTATGTGGAGATAATAACCCTTTACATGTTTCTTTAACTCTGTTTTTACTCAGAGAAGGGTTCTGTATAGAAAATCCTTTAACTATTTCTTTAATTCCGCTTTTACTTAATGGCGGGTTCTGTGGGGAAAACCATTTAACTGTTTCTATAATTCTGTTTTAACGTAGAGGTGGGTTTCCTTTGTGAAAACCCTTTAACTGTATCTTTAATTCTGCTTTTACTTAGAGGCTGGTTCTGTGGAGAAACGCCTTTAACTGTTTCTTTAATTCCGTTTTTACTTAGAGGCCGGTTCTGTGGAAAAAAACCCTTTAACTGTTTCTATAATTCTGTTTTTAATTAGAGGTGGGTTCTGTGGAAAAACCCCTTTAACTGGTTCTTTAATTCCACCTTTACTTAGAGTCGGGTTATGTGGAGAAAACCGTTTAACTGTTTCCCTTATTCCGTTTTTACTTATAGAAGGGTTCTCTGGAGAAACCCCTTTAAATTTTTCTTTAATTCCGTTTTTACTGAGAGGTGGGCTCTGTGGAGAAAACCCTTTAACTAATTCTTTTATTCCGTTTTTACTTAGAGGCGGGTTCTGTGGAGAAAACCCTTTAACTGTTTCTTTAATTCCGTTTTTAGTTAGAGATGGGTTCTGTGGAGAAAACACTTTAAGTGTTTCTTTAATTCCGTTTTTAATTAGAGACGGGTTCTGTGGAGAAAACCCTTTAACTGCTTCTTTAATTTCGCTTTTACTTAGAGACGGGTTCTGTGGAGAAAACCCTTTCACTGTTTCTTTAATTACGTTTTTACTTAGAGACGGGTTCTGTGGAAAAAACCCTTTAACTGTTTCTTTAATTCCGTTTTTACTTAGAGACTGGTTCTGTGGAGAAACCCCTTTATCTGTTTCTTTCATTCCGTTTTACTTGGAGGCGGGGTCTGTGGAGAAAACCCTTTAACTGTTTCTTTATTTCCGTTTTTACTTAGAGGCGGGTTCTCTGGAGTAAAACTCTTTAACTTTTTCTTTAAATTTTTTTTTACTTAAAGGAGGGTTCTGTGAAGAAATCCCTTTAAGTGTTTCTATAATTCTGTTTTTAATTAGAGGTGGGTTCTGTGGAGAAACCCCTTTAACTGGTTCTTTAATTCCAGCTTTACTTAGAGTCAGTTTATGAGGAGAAAACCGTTTAACTGTTTCCCTTATTTCGTTTTTACTTAGAGAAGGGTTCTTTGGAGGAACCCCTTTAATTTTTTCTTTAATTCCTTTTTTATTTAGAGTTGGGTTATGTCGAGAAACCCCTTTAACTGTTTCCTTAATTCCGTTTTTACTTAGAGGCGGGTTCTGTGGAGAAACCCCTTTAACTGTTTCTTTCATTCCGTTTTTACTGAGAGGCGGGTTCTGTGGAGAAAACCCTTTAACTGTTTCCTTAATTCCGTTTTTACTTTGAGAAGGGTTCTGTGTAGAAAACCTTTTAAGAGTTTCTTTAATTCTGCTTTTACTTAACGGCGGGTTATGTGGAGATAATAACCCTTTACATGTTTCTTTAACTCTGTTTTTACTTAGAGAAGGGTTCTGTATAGAAAATCCTTTAACTATTTCTTTAATTCCGCTTTTACTTAATGGCGGGTTCTGTGGAGAAAACCATTTAACTGTTTCTATAATTCTGTTTTAACGTAGAGGTGGGTTTCCTTTGTGAAAACCCTTTAACTGTATCTTTAATTCTGCTTTTACTTAGAGGCTGGTTCTGTGGAGAAACGCCTTTAACTGTTTCTTTAATTCCGTTTTTACTTAGAGGCCGGTTCTGTGGAAAAAAACCCTTTAACTGTTTCTATAATTCTGTTTTTAATTAGAGGTGGGTTCTGTGGAAAAACCCCTTTAACTGGTTCTTTAATTCCACCTTTACTTAGAGACGGGTTCTGTGCAGAAAACCCTTTCACTGTTTCTTTAATTAGGTTTTTATTTAGAGACGGGTTCTGTGGAAAAAATCCTTTAACTGTTTCTTTAATTCCGTTTTTACTTAGAGACTGGTTCTGTGGAGAAACCCCTTTATCTGTTTCTTTCATTCCGTTTTTACTTGGAGGCGGGTTCTCTGGAGTAAAACTCTTTAACTGTTTCTTTAAAAATTTTTTTACTTAAAGGAGGGTTCTGTGAAGAAATCCCTTTAAGTGTTTCTATAATTCTGTTTTTAATTAGAGGTGGGTTCTGTGGAGAAACCCCTTTAACTGGTTCTTTAATTCCACCTTTACTTAGAGTCGGTTTATGAGGAGAAAACCCTTTAACTGTTTCCTTAATTCCGTTTTTACTTTGAGAAGGCTTCTGTGTAGAAAACCTTTTAAGAGTTTCTTTAATTCTGCTTTTACGTAACGGCGGTTTATGTGGAGATAATAACCCTTTACATGTTTCTTTAATTCTGTTTTTACTTAGAGAAGGGTTCTGTGGAGAACCCCTTTACATGTTTCTGTAATTCTGTTTTTACTTAGATTTTGGTTGTTTGGAGAAAACCATTTAAATGTTTCTCTAATTCCGTTTTTATTTAGAGAAGCGTTCTGTCGAGAAACCCCTTTAACTGTTTCTTTAATTCCATTTTTAATAAGAGGCGGGTTCTGTGGAGAAAACCCTTTAAGGGTTTTTTTTAATTCCGTTTTTACTCATGGGCGGGTTCTGAGGAGAAAACCCTTTAACTGTTTCTTTCATTACGTTTTTACTTAGAGGCGGGTTCTGTGGATAAATCCTTTAACTGTTTCTTTAATTCTGTTTTTACTTAGAGTTGGGTTGTCTGGAGAAAACCCTTTAAACCTTTCTTTACTTCCGCTTTTACTAAGAGGTGAGTTTCTTGGAGAAACCCTTTACCTGTTTCTTTAATTACGCTTTTACTTAGAGAAGGGTTCTGTGGAGAAAACCATTTAACTGTTTCTTTAATTCTGTTTTTACTTAGATTTGGGTTGTCTGGAGAAAACCCTTTAAATCTTTCTTTACTTCCGCTTTTACTAAGAGGTGTTTTTTTTGGAGAACCCCTTTACCTGTTTCTTTAATTCCATGTTTACTTAGAGAAGGTCTCTGTGGAGAAAACCCTTTAAGGGTTTCTTTAATTCCGTTTTTAATTAGAGACGGGTTTTGTGGAGAAAACCCTTTAAATCTTTATTTAATTCCGCTTTTACTAGGAGGTGGGTTTCTTGGAGAAACCCATTACCTGTTTCTTTTATTCCGATTTTAATTAGAGGCTGTTTCTGTGGAGAAACCCATTACCTGTTTCTTTTATTCCGTTTTTACTTAGAGGCGGGTTCTGTGGAGAAACCCCTTTAACTGGTTCTTTAATTCCAGCTTTACTTAGAGTCGGTTTATGAGGAGAAAACCGTTTAACTGTTTCCCTTATTTCGTTTTTACTTAGAGAAGGGTTCTTTGGAGGAACCCCTTTAATTTTTTCTTTAATTCCTTTTTTATTTAGAGTTGGGTTATGTCGAGAAACCCCTTTAACTGTTTCCTTAATTCCGTTTTTACTTAGAGGCGGGTTCTGTGGAGAAACCCCTTTAACTGTTTCTTTCATTCCGTTTTTACTGAGAGGCGGGTTCTGTGGAGAAAACCCTTTAACTGTTTCCTTAATTCCGTTTTTACTTTGAGAAGGGTTCTGTGTAGAAAACCTTTTAAGAGTTTCTTTAATTCTGCTTTTACTTAACGGCGGGTTATGTGGAGATAATAACCCTTTACATGTTTCTTTAACTCTGTTTTTACTCAGAGAAGGGTTCTGTATAGAAAATCCTTTAACTATTTCTTTAATTCCGCTTTTACTTAATGGCGGGTTCTGTGGGGAAAACCATTTAACTGTTTCTATAATTCTGTTTTAACGTAGAGGTGGGTTTCCTTTGTGAAAACCCTTTAACTGTATCTTTAATTCTGCTTTTACTTAGAGGCTGGTTCTGTGGAGAAACGCCTTTAACTGTTTCTTTAATTCCGTTTTTACTTAGAGGCCGGTTCTGTGGAAAAAAACCCTTTAACTGTTTCTATAATTCTGTTTTTAATTAGAGGTGGGTTCTGTGGAAAAACCCCTTTAACTGGTTCTTTAATTCCACCTTTACTTAGAGTCGGGTTATGTGGAGAAAACCGTTTAACTGTTTCCCTTATTCCGTTTTTACTTATAGAAGGGTTCTCTGGAGAAACCCCTTTAAATTTTTCTTTAATTCCGTTTTTACTGAGAGGTGGGCTCTGTGGAGAAAACCCTTTAACTAATTCTTTTATTCCGTTTTTACTTAGAGGCGGGTTCTGTGGAGAAAACCCTTTAACTGTTTCTTTAATTCCGTTTTTAGTTAGAGATGGGTTCTGTGGAGAAAACACTTTAAGTGTTTCTTTAATTCCGTTTTTAATTAGAGACGGGTTCTGTGGAGAAAACCCTTTAACTGCTTCTTTAATTTCGCTTTTACTTAGAGACGGGTTCTGTGGAGAAAACCCTTTCACTGTTTCTTTAATTACGTTTTTACTTAGAGACGGGTTCTGTGGAAAAAACCCTTTAACTGTTTCTTTAATTCCGTTTTTACTTAGAGACTGGTTCTGTGGAGAAACCCCTTTATCTGTTTCTTTCATTCCGTTTTACTTGGAGGCGGGGTCTGTGGAGAAAACCCTTTAACTGTTTCTTTATTTCCGTTTTTACTTAGAGGCGGGTTCTCTGGAGTAAAACTCTTTAACTTTTTCTTTAAATTTTTTTTTACTTAAAGGAGGGTTCTGTGAAGAAATCCCTTTAAGTGTTTCTATAATTCTGTTTTTAATTAGAGGTGGGTTCTGTGGAGAAACCCCTTTAACTGGTTCTTTAATTCCAGCTTTACTTAGAGTCGGTTTATGAGGAGAAAACCGTTTAACTGTTTCCCTTATTTCGTTTTTACTTAGAGAAGGGTTCTTTGGAGGAACCCCTTTAATTTTTTCTTTAATTCCTTTTTTATTTAGAGTTGGGTTATGTCGAGAAACCCCTTTAACTGTTTCCTTAATTCCGTTTTTACTTAGAGGCGGGTTCTGTGGAGAAACCCCTTTAACTGTTTCTTTCATTCCGTTTTTACTGAGAGGCGGGTTCTGTGGAGAAAACCCTTTAACTGTTTCCTTAATTCCGTTTTTACTTTGAGAAGGGTTCTGTGTAGAAAACCTTTTAAGAGTTTCTTTAATTCTGCTTTTACTTAACGGCGGGTTATGTGGAGATAATAACCCTTTACATGTTTCTTTAACTCTGTTTTTACTTAGAGAAGGGTTCTGTATAGAAAATCCTTTAACTATTTCTTTAATTCCGCTTTTACTTAATGGCGGGTTCTGTGGAGAAAACCATTTAACTGTTTCTATAATTCTGTTTTAACGTAGAGGTGGGTTTCCTTTGTGAAAACCCTTTAACTGTATCTTTAATTCTGCTTTTACTTAGAGGCTGGTTCTGTGGAGAAACGCCTTTAACTGTTTCTTTAATTCCGTTTTTACTTAGAGGCCGGTTCTGTGGAAAAAAACCCTTTAACTGTTTCTATAATTCTGTTTTTAATTAGAGGTGGGTTCTGTGGAAAAACCCCTTTAACTGGTTCTTTAATTCCACCTTTACTTAGAGTCGGGTTATGTGGAGAAAACCGTTTAACTGTTTCCCTTATTCCGTTTTTACTTATAAAAGGGTTCTCTGGAGAAACCCCTTTAAATTTTTCTTTAATTCCGTTTTTACTGAGAGGTGGGCTCTGTGGAGAAAACCCTTTAACTAATTCTTTTATTCCGTTTTTACTTAGAGGCGGGTTCTGTGGAGAAAACCCTTTAACTGTTTCTTTAATTCCGTTTTTAGTTAGAGATGGGTTCTGTGGAGAAAACACTTTAAGTGTTTCTTTAATTCCGTTTTTAATTAGAGACGGGTTCTGTGGAGAAAACCCTTTAACTGCTTCTTTAATTTCGCTTTTACTTAGAGACGGGTTCTGTGGAGAAAACCCTTTCACTGTTTCTTTAATTACGTTTTTACTTAGAGACGGGTTCTGTGGAAAAAACCCTTTAACTGTTTCTTTAATTCCGTTTTTACTTAGAGACTGGTTCTGTGGAGAAACCCCTTTATCTGTTTCTTTCATTCCGTTTTACTTGGAGGCGGGGTCTGTGGAGAAAACCCTTTAACTGTTTCTTTATTTCCGTTTTTACTTAGAGGCGGGTTCTCTGGAGTAAAACTCTTTAACTTTTTCTTTAAATTTTTTTTTACTTAAAGGAGGGTTCTGTGAAGAAATCCCTTTAAGTGTTTCTATAATTCTGTTTTTAATTAGAGGTGGGTTCTGTGGAGAAACCCCTTTAACTGGTTCTTTAATTCCAGCTTTACTTAGAGTCGGTTTATGAGGAGAAAACCGTTTAACTGTTTCCCTTATTTCGTTTTTACTTAGAGAAGGGTTCTTTGGAGGAACCCCTTTAATTTTTTCTTTAATTCCTTTTTTATTTAGAGTTGGGTTATGTCGAGAAACCCCTTTAACTGTTTCCTTAATTCCGTTTTTACTTAGAGGCGGGTTCTGTGGAGAAACCCCTTTAACTGTTTCTTTCATTCCGTTTTTACTGAGAGGCGGGTTCTGTGGAGAAAACCCTTTAACTGTTTCCTTAATTCCGTTTTTACTTTGAGAAGGGTTCTGTGTAGAAAACCTTTTAAGAGTTTCTTTAATTCTGCTTTTACTTAACGGCGGGTTATGTGGAGATAATAACCCTTTACATGTTTCTTTAACTCTGTTTTTACTTAGAGAAGGGTTCTGTATAGAAAATCCTTTAACTATTTCTTTAATTCCGCTTTTACTTAATGGCGGGTTCTGTGGAGAAAACCATTTAACTGTTTCTATAATTCTGTTTTAACGTAGAGGTGGGTTTCCTTTGTGAAAACCCTTTAACTGTATCTTTAATTCTGCTTTTACTTAGAGGCTGGTTCTGTGGAGAAACGCCTTTAACTGTTTCTTTAATTCCGTTTTTACTTAGAGGCCGGTTCTGTGGAAAAAAACCCTTTAACTGTTTCTATAATTCTGTTTTTAATTAGAGGTGGGTTCTTTGGAAAAACCCCTTTAACTGGTTCTTTAATTCCACCTTTACTTAGAGTCGGGTTATGTGGAGAAAACCGTTTAACTGTTTCCCTTATTCCGTTTTTACTTATAGAAGGGTTCTCTGGAGAAACCCCTTTAAATTTTTCTTTAATTCCGTTTTTACTGAGAGGTGGGCTCTGTGGAGAAAACCCTTTAACTAATTCTTTTATTCCGTTTTTACTTAGAGGCGGGTTCTGTGGAGAAAACCCTTTAACTGTTTCTTTAATTCCGTTTTTAGTTAGAGATGGGTTCTGTGGAGAAAACACTTTAAGTGTTTCTTTAATTCCGTTTTTAATTAGAGACGGGTTCTGTGGAGAAAACCCTTTAACTGCTTCTTTAATTTCGCTTTTACTTAGAGACGGGTTCTGTGGAGAAAACCCTTTCACTGTTTCTTTAATTACGTTTTTACTTAGAGACGGGTTCTGTGGAAAAAACCCTTTAACTGTTTCTTTAATTCCGTTTTTACTTAGAGACTGGTTCTGTGGAGAAACCCCTTTATCTGTTTCTTTCATTCCGTTTTACTTGGAGGCGGGGTCTGTGGAGAAAACCCTTTAACTGTTTCTTTATTTCCGTTTTTACTTAGAGGCGGGTTCTCTGGAGTAAAACTCTTTAACTTTTTCTTTAAATTTTTTTTTACTTAAAGGAGGGTTCTGTGAAGAAATCCCTTTAAGTGTTTCTATAATTCTGTTTTTAATTAGAGGTGGGTTCTGTGGAGAAACCCCTTTAACTGGTTCTTTAATTCCAGCTTTACTTAGAGTCGGTTTATGAGGAGAAAACCGTTTAACTGTTTCCCTTATTTCGTTTTTACTTAGAGAAGGGTTCTTTGGAGGAACCCCTTTAATTTTTTCTTTAATTCCTTTTTTATTTAGAGTTGGGTTATGTCGAGAAACCCCTTTAACTGTTTCCTTAATTCCGTTTTTACTTAGAGGCGGGTTCTGTGGAGAAACCCCTTTAACTGTTTCTTTCATTCCGTTTTTACTGAGAGGCGGGTTCTGTGGAGAAAACCCTTTAACTGTTTCCTTAATTCCGTTTTTACTTTGAGAAGGGTTCTGTGTAGAAAACCTTTTAAGAGTTTCTTTAATTCTGCTTTTACTTAACGGCGGGTTATGTGGAGATAATAACCCTTTACATGTTTCTTTAACTCTGTTTTTACTTAGAGAAGGGTTCTGTATAGAAAATCCTTTAACTATTTCTTTAATTCCGCTTTTACTTAATGGCGGGTTCTGTGGAGAAAACCATTTAACTGTTTCTATAATTCTGTTTTAACGTAGAGGTGGGTTTCCTTTGTGAAAACCCTTTAACTGTATCTTTAATTCTGCTTTTACTTAGAGGCTGGTTCTGTGGAGAAACGCCTTTAACTGTTTCTTTAATTCCGTTTTTACTTAGAGGCCGGTTCTGTGGAAAAAAACCCTTTAACTGTTTCTATAATTCTGTTTTTAATTAGAGGTGGGTTCTGTGGAAAAACCCCTTTAACTGGTTCTTTAATTCCACCTTTACTTAGAGTCGGGTTATATGGAGAAAACCGTTTAACTGTTTCCCTTATTCCGTTTTTACTTATAGAAGGGTTCTCTGGAGAAACCCCTTTAAATTTTTCTTTAATTCCGTTTTTACTGAGAGGTGGGCTCTGTGGAGAAAACCCTTTAACTAATTCTTTTATTCCGTTTTTAGTTAGAGATGGGTTCTGTGGAGAAAACACTTTAAGTGTTTCTTTAATTCCGTTTTTAATTAGAGACGGGCTCTGTGGAGAAAACCCTTTAAATCTTTATTTAATTCCGCTTTTACTAGGAGGTGGGTTTCTTGGAGAAACCCATTACCTGTTTCTTTTATTCCGATTTTAATTAGAGGCTGGTTCTGTGGAGAAACCCATTACCTGTTTCTTTTATTCCGTTTTTACTTAGAGGCGGGTTCTGTGGAGAAAACCCTTTAACTGTTTCCTTAATTCCGTTTTTACTTAGAAGCGGGTTCTGTGGAGAAAACCCTTTAAATCTTTATTTAATTCCGTTTTTACTGAGAGGCGGGCTCTGTGGAGAAAACCCTTTAACTAATTCTTTTATTCCGTTTTTACTTAGAGTCGGGTTCTGTGGAGAAAACCCTTTAACTGTTTCTTTAATTCCGTTTTTAGTTAGAGATGGGTTCTGTGGAGAAAACCGTTTAAGTGTTTCTTTAATTCCGTTTTTAATTAGAGACGGGTTCTGTGGAGAAAACCCTTTAAATCTTTATTTAATTCCGCTTTTACTAGGAGGTGGGTTTCTTGGAGAAACCCATTACCTGTTTCTTTTATTCCGATTTTAATTAGAGGCTGGTTTTGTGGAGAAACCCATTACCTGTTTCTTTTATTCCGTTTTTACTTAGAGGCTGGTTCTGTGGAGAAACCCCTTTAACTGCTTCTTTAATTTCGCTTTTACTTAGAGACGGGTTCTGTGCAGAAAACCCTTTCACTGTTTCTTTAATTACGTTTTTACTTAGAGACGGGTTCTGTGGAAAAAACCCTTTAACTGTTTCTTTAATTCCGTTTTTACTTAGAGACTGGTTCTGTGGAGAAACCCCTTTATCTGTTTCTTTCATTCCGTTTTTACTTGGAGGCGGGGTCTGTGGAGAAAACCCTTTAACTGTTTCTTTATTTCCGTTTTTACTTAGAGGCGGGTTCTCTGGAGTAAAACTCTTTAACTGTTTCTTTAAAAAATTTTTTACTTAAAGGAGGGTTCTGTGAAGAAATCCCTTTAAGTGTTTCTATAATTCTGTTTTTAATTAGAGGTGGGTTCTGTGGAGAAACCCCTTTAACTGGTTCTTTAATTCCAGCTTTACTTAGAGTCGGTTTATGAGGAGAAAACCGTTTAACTGTTTCCCTTATTTCGTTTTTACTTAGAGAAGGGTTCTTTGGAGGAACCCCTTTAATTTTTTCTTTAATTCCTTTTTTATTTAGAGTTGGGTTATGTCGAGAAACCCCTTTAACTGTTTCCTTAATTCCGTTTTTACTTAGAAGCGGGTTCTGTGGAGTAAAACTCTTTAACTTTTTCTTTCATTCCGTTTTTACTGAGAGGCGGGTTCTGTGGAGAAAACCCTTTAACTGTTTCCTTAATTCCGTTTTTACTTTGAGAAGGGTTCTGTGTAGAAAACCTTTTAAGAGTTTCTTTAATTCTGCTTTTACTTAACGGCGGGTTATGTGGAGATAATAACCCTTTACATGTTTCTTTAACTCTGTTTTTACTTAGAGAAGGGTTCTGTATAGAAAATCCTTTAACTATTTCTTTAATTCCGCTTTTACTTAATGGCGGGTTCTGTGGAGAAAACCATTTAACTGTTTCCCTTATTCCGTTTTTACTTATAGAAGGGTTCTCTGGAGAAACCCCTTTACATTTTTCTTTAATTCCGTTTTTACTGAGAGGCGGGCTCTGTGGAGAAAACCCTTTAACTAATTCTTTTATTCCGTTTTTACTTAGAGGCGGGTTCTGTGGAGAAAACCCTTTAACTGTTTCTTTAATTCCGTTTTTAGTTAGAGATGGGTTCTGTGGAGAAAACACTTTAAGTGTTTCTTTAATTCCGTTTTTAATTAGAGACGGGCTCTGTGGAGAAAACCCTTTAAATCTTTATTTAATTCCGCTTTTACTAGGAGGTGGGTTTCTTGGAGAAACCCATTACCTGTTTCTTTTATTCCGATTTTAATTAGAGGCTGGTTCTGTGGAGAAACCCATTACCTGTTTCTTTTATTCCGTTTTTACTTAGAGGCGGGTTCTGTGGAGAAAACCCTTTAACTGTTTCCTTAATTTCGTTTTTACTTAGAAGCGGGTTCTGTGGAGAAAACCCTTTAAATCTTTATTTAATTCCGTTTTTACTGAGAGGCGGGGTCTGTGGAGAAAACCCTTTAACTGTTTCTTTATTTCCGTTTTTACTTAGAGGCGGGTTCTCTGGAGTAAATCTCTTTAACTGTTTCTTTAAAATTTTTTTACTTAAAGGAGGGTTCTGTGAAGAAATCCCTTTAAGTGTTTCTATAATTCTGTTTTTAATTAGAGGTGGGTTCTGTGGAGAAACCCCTTTAACTGGTTCTTTAATTCCAGCTTTACTTAGAGTCGGTTTACGAGGAGAAAACCGTTTAACTGTTTCCCTTATTTCGTTTTTACTTAGAGAAGGGTTCTTTGGAGGAACCCCTTTAATTTTTTCTTTAATTCCTTTTTTATTTAGAGTTGGGTTATGTCGAGAAACCCCTTTAACTGTTTCCTTAATTCCGTTTTTACTTAGAAGCGGGTTCTGTGGAGTAAAACTCTTTAACTTTTTCTTTCATTCCGTTTTTACTGAGAGGCGGGTTCTGTGGAGAAAACCCTTTAACTGTTTCCTTAATTCCGTTTTTACTTTGAGAAGGGTTCTGTGTAGAAAACCTTTTAAGAGTTTCTTTAATTCTGCTTTTACTTAACGGCGGGTTATGTGGAGATAATAACCCTTTACATGTTTCTTTAACTCTGTTTTTACTTAGAGAAGGGTTCTGTATAGAAAATCCTTTAACTATTTCTTTAATTCCGCTTTTACTTAATTGCGGGTTCTGTGGAGAAAACCATTTAACTGTTTCCCTTATTCCGTTTTTACTTATAGAAGGGTTCTCTGGAGAAACCCCTTTACATTTTTCTTTAATTCCGTTTTTACTGAGAGGCGGGCTCTGTGGAGAAAACCCTTTAACTAATTCTTTTATTCCGTTTTTACTTAGAGGCGGGTTCTGTGGAGAAAACCCTTTAACTGTTTCTTTAATTCCGTTTTTAGTTAGAGATGGGTTCTGTGGAGAAAACACTTTAAGTGTTTCTTTAATTCCGTTTTTAATTAGAGACGGGCTCTGTGGAGAAAACCCTTTAAATCTTTATTTAATTCCGCTTTTACTAGGAGGTGGGTTTCTTGGAGAAACCCATTACCTGTTTCTTTTATTCCGATTTTAATTAGAGGCTGGTTCTGTGGAGAAACCCATTACCTGTTTCTTTTATTCCGTTTTTACTTAGAGGCGGGTTCTGTGGAGAAAACCCTTTAACTGTTTCCTTAATTTCGTTTTTACTTAGAAGCGGGTTCTGTGGAGAAAACCCTTTAAATCTTTATTTAATTCCGTTTTTACTGAGAGGCGGGGTCTGTGGAGAAAACCCTTTAACTGTTTCTTTATTTCCGTTTTTACTTAGAGGCGGGTTCTCTGGAGTAAATCTCTTTAACTGTTTCTTTAAAATTTTTTTACTTAAAGGAGGGTTCTGTGAAGAAATCCCTTTAAGTGTTTCTATAATTCTGTTTTTAATTAGAGGTGGGTTCTGTGGAGAAACCCCTTTAACTGGTTCTTTAATTCCAGCTTTACTTAGAGTCGGTTTATGAGGAGAAAACCGTTTAACTGTTTCCCTTATTTCGTTTTTACTTAGAGAAGGGTTCTTTGGAGGAACCCCTTTAATTTTTTCTTTAATTCCTTTTTTATTTAGAGTTGGGTTATGTCGAGAAACCCCTTTAACTGTTTCCTTAATTCCGTTTTTACTGAGAGGCGGGTTCTGTGGAGAAAACCCTTTAACTGTTTCCTTAATTCCGTTTTTACTTTGAGAAGGCTTCTGTGTAGAAAACCTTTTAAGAGTTTCTTTAATTCTGCTTTTACGTAACGGCGGTTTATGTGGAGATAATAACCCTTTACATGTTTCTTTAATTCTGTTTTTACTTAGAGAAGGGTTCTGTGGAGAACCCCTTTACATGTTTCTGTAATTCTGTTTTTACTTAGATTTTGGTTGTTTGGAGAAAACCATTTAAATGTTTCTCTAATTCCGTTTTTACTTAGAGGCGGGTTCTGTCGAGAAACCCCTTTAACTGTTTCTTTAATTCCATTTTTAATAAGAGGCGGGTTCTGTGGAGAAAACCCTTTAAGGGTTTTTTTTAATTCCGTTTTTACTCATGGGCGGGTTCTGAGGAGAAAACCCTTTACCTGTTTCTTTAATTACGTTTTTACTTAGAGAAGGCTTCTGTGGAGAAAACCCTTTAACTGTTTCTTTAATTCCGTTTTTAGTTAGAGATGGGTTCTGTGGAGAAAACACTTTAAGTGTTTCTTTAATTCCGTTTTTAATTAGAGACGGGTTCTGTGGAGAAAACCCTTTAACTGCTTCTTTAATTTCGCTTTTACTTAGAGACGGGTTCTGTGGAGAAAACCCTTTCACTGTTTCTTTAATTACGTTTTTACTTAGAGACGGGTTCTGTGGAAAAAAACCCTTTAACTGTTTCTTTAATTCCGTTTTTACTTAGAGACTGGTTCTGTGGAGAAACCCCTTTATCTGTTTCTTTCATTCCGTTTTACTTGGAGGCGGGGTCTGTGGAGAAAACCCTTTAACTGTTTCTTTATTTCCGTTTTTACTTAGAGGCGGGTTCTCTGGAGTAAAACTCTTTAACTTTTTCTTTAAATTTTTTTTTACTTAAAGGAGGGTTCTGTGAAGAAATCCCTTTAAGTGTTTCTATAATTCTGTTTTTAATTAGAGGTGGGTTCTGTGGAGAAACCCCTTTAACTGGTTCTTTAATTCCAGCTTTACTTAGAGTCGGTTTATGAGGAGAAACCCGTTTAACTGTTTCCCTTATTTCGTTTTTACTTAGAGAAGGGTTCTTTGGAGGAACCCCTTTAATTTTTTCTTTAATTCCTTTTTTATTTAGAGTTGGGTTATGTCGAGAAACCCCTTTAACTGTTTCCTTAATTCCGTTTTTACTTAGAGGCGGGTTCTGTGGAGAAACCCCTTTAACTGTTTCTTTCATTCCGTTTTTACTGAGAGGCGGGTTCTGTGGAGAAAACCCTTTAACTGTTTCCTTAATTCCGTTTTTACTTTGAGAAGGGTTCTGTGTAGAAAACCTTTTAAGAGTTTCTTTAATTCTGCTTTTACTTAACGGCGGGTTATGTGGAGATAATAACCCTTTACATGTTTCTTTAACTCTGTTTTTACTTAGAGAAGGGTTCTGTATAGAAAATCCTTTAACTATTTCTTTAATTCCGCTTTTACTTAATGGCGGGTTCTGTGGAGAAAACCATTTAACTGTTTCTATAATTCTGTTTTAACGTAGAGGTGGGTTTCCTTTGTGAAAACCCTTTAACTGTATCTTTAATTCTGCTTTTACTTAGAGGCTGGTTCTGTGGAAAAACCCCTTTAACTGGTTCTTTAATTCCACCTTTACTTAGAGTCGGGTTATGTGGAGAAAACCGTTTAACTGTTTCCCTTATTCCGTTTTTACTTATAGAAGGGTTCTCTGGAGAAACCCCTTTAAATTTTTCTTTAATTCCGTTTTTACTGAGAGGTGGGCTCTGTGGAGAAAACCCTTTAACTAATTCTTTTATTCCGTTTTTACTTAGAGGCGGGTTCTGTGGAGAAAACCCTTTAACTGTTTCTTTAATTCCGTTTTTAGTTAGAGATGGGTTCTGTGGAGAAAACACTTTAAGTGTTTCTTTAATTCCGTTTTTAATTAGAGACGGGTTCTGTGGAGAAAACCCTTTAACTGCTTCTTTAATTTCGCTTTTACTTAGAGACGGGTTCTGTGGAGAAAACCCTTTCACCGTTTCTTTAATTACGTTTTTACTTAGAGACGGGTTCTGTGGAAAAAACCCTTTAACTGTTTCTTTAATTCCGTTTTTACTTAGAGACTGGTTCTGTGGAGAAACCCCTTTATCTGTTTCTTTCATTCCGTTTTTACTTTGAGAAGGGTTCTGTGTAGAAAACCTTTTAAGAGTTTCTTTAATTCTGCTTTTACTTAACGGCGGGTTATGTGGAGATAATAACCCTTTACATGTTTCTTTAACTCTGTTTTTACTTAGAGAAGGGTTCTGTATAGAAAATCCTTTAACTATTTCTTTAATTCCGCTTTTACTTAATGGCGGGTTCTGTGGAGAAAACCATTTAACTGTTTCTATAATTCTGTTTTAACGTAGAGGTGGGTTTCCTTTGTGAAAACCCTTTAACTGTATCTTTAATTCTGCTTTTACTTAGAGGCTGGTTCTGTGGAGAAACGCCTTTAACTGTTTCTTTAATTCCGTTTTTACTTAGAGGCCGGTTCTGTGGAAAAAAACCCTTTAACTGTTTCTATAATTCTGTTTTTAATTAGAGGTGGGTTCTGTGGAAAAACCCCTTTAACTGGTTCTTTAATTCCACCTTTACCTAGAGTCGGGTTATGTGGAGAAAACCGTTTAACTGTTTCCCTTATTCCGTTTTTACTTATAGAAGGGTTCTCTGGAGAAACCCCTTTAAATTTTTCTTTAATTCCGTTTTTACTGAGAGGTGGGCTCTGTGGAGAAAACCCTTTAACTAATTCTTTTATTCCGTTTTTACTTAGAGGCGGGTTCTGTGGAGAAAACCCTTTAACTGTTTCTTTAATTCCGTTTTTAGTTAGAGATGGGTTCTGTGGAGAAAACACTTTAAGTGTTTCTTTAATTCCGTTTTTAATTAGAGACGGGTTCTGTGGAGAAAACCCTTTAACTGCTTCTTTAATTTCGCTTTTACTTAGAGACGGGTTCTGTGGAGAAAACCCTTTCACTGTTTCTTTAATTACGTTTTTACTTAGAGACGGGTTCTGTGGAAAAAACCCTTTAACTGTTTCTTTAATTCCGTTTTTACTTAGAGACTGGTTCTGTGGAGAAACCCCTTTATCTGTTTCTTTCATTCCGTTTTACTTGGAGGCGGGGTCTGTGGAGAAAACCCTTTAACTGTTTCTTTATTTCCGTTTTTACTTAGAGGCGGGTTCTCTGGAGTAAAACTCTTTAACTTTTTCTTTAAATTTTTTTTTACTTAAAGGAGGGTTCTGTGAAGAAATCCCTTTAAGTGTTTCTATAATTCTGTTTTTAATTAGAGGTGGGTTCTGTGGAGAAACCCCTTTAACTGGTTCTTTAATTCCAGCTTTACTTAGAGTCGGTTTATGAGGAGAAAACCGTTTAACTGTTTCCCTTATTTCGTTTTTACTTATAGAAGGGTTCTCTGGAGAAACCCCTTTAAATTTTTCTTTAATTCCGTTTTTACTGAGAGGTGGGCTCTGTGGAGAAAACCCTTTAACTAATTCTTTTATTCCGTTTTTACTTAGAGGCGGGTTCTGTGGAGAAAACCCTTTAACTGTTTCTTTAATTCCGTTTTTAGTTAGAGATGGGTTCTGTGGAGAAAACACTTTAAGTGTTTCTTTAATTCCGTTTTTAATTAGAGACGGGCTCTGTGGAGAAAACCCTTTAAATCTTTATTTAATTCCGCTTTTACTAGGAGGTGGGTTTCTTGGAGAAACCCATTACCTGTTTCTTTTATTCCGATTTTAATTAGAGGCTGGTTCTGTGGAGAAACCCATTACCTGTTTCTTTTATTCCGTTTTTACTTAGAGGCGGGTTCTGTAGAGAAAACCCTTTAACTGTTTCCTTAATTCCGTTTTTACTTAGAAGCGGGTTCTGTGGAGAAAACCCTTTAAATCTTTATTTAATTCCGTTTTTACTGAGAGGCGGGCTCTGTGGAGAAAACCCTTTAACTAATTCTTTTATTCCGTTTTTACTTAGAGGCGGGTTCTGTGGAGAAAACCCTTTAACTGTTTCTTTAATTCCGTTTTTAGTTAGAGATGGGTTCTGTGGAGAAAACCCTTTAAGTGTTTCTTTAATTCCGTTTTTAATTAGAGACGGGTTCTGTGGAGAAAACCCTTTAAATCTTTATTTAATTCCGCTTTTACTAGGAGGTGGGTTTCTTGGAGAAACCCATTACCTGTTTCTTTTATTCCGATTTTAATTAGAGGCTGGTTTTGTGGAGAAACCCATTACCTGTTTCTTTTATTCCGTTTTTACTTAGAGGCTGGTTCTGTGGAGAAACCCCTTTAACTAATTCTTTTATTCCGTTTTTACTTAGAGACGGGTTCTGTGCAGAAAACCCTTTCACTGTTTCTTTAATTACGTTTTTACTTAGAGACGGGTTCTGTGGAAAAAACCCTTTAACTGTTTCTTTAATTCCGTTTTTACTTAGAGACTGGTTCTGTGGAGAAACCCCTTTATCTGTTTCTTTCATTCCGTTTTTACTTGGAGGCGGGGTCTGTGGAGAAAACCCTTTAACTGTTTCTTTATTTCCGTTTTTACTTAGAGGCGGGTTCTCTGGAGTAAAACTCTTTAACTGTTTCTTTAAAAAAAATTTTACTTAAAGGAGGGTTCTGTGAAGAAATCCCTTTAAGTGTTTCTATAATTCTGTTTTTAATTAGAGGTGGGTTCTGTGGAGAAACCCCTTTAACTGGTTCTTTAATTCCAGCTTTACTTAGAGTCGGTTTATGAGGAGAAAACCGTTTAACTGTTTCCCTTATTTCGTTTTTACTTAGAGAAGGGTTCTTTGGAGGAACCCCTTTAATTTTTTCTTTAATTCCTTTTTTATTTAGAGTTGGGTTATGTCGAGAAACCCCTTTAACTGTTTCCTTAATTCCGTTTTTACTTAGAAGCGGGTTCTGTGGAGTAAAACTCTTTAACTTTTTCTTTCATTCCGTTTTTACTGAGAGGCGGGTTCTGTGGAGAAAACCCTTTAACTGTTTCCTTAATTCCGTTTTTACTTTGAGAAGGGTTCTGTGTAGAAAACCTTTTAAGAGTTTCTTTAATTCTGCTTTTACTTAACGGCGGGTTATGTGGAGATAATAACCCTTTACATGTTTCTTTAACTCTGTTTTTACTTAGAGAAGGGTTCTGTATAGAAAATCCTTTAACTATTTCTTTAATTCCGCTTTTACTTAATGGCGGGTTCTGTGGAGAAAACCATTTAACTGTTTCTATAATTCTGTTTTAACGTAGAGGTGGGTTTCCTTTGTGAAAACCCTTTAACTGTATCTTTAATTCTGCTTTTACTTAGAGGCTGGTTCTGTGGAGAAACGCCTTTAACTGTTTCTTTAATTCCGTTTTTACTTAGAGGCCGGTTCTGTGGAAAAAAACCCTTTAACTGTTTCTATAATTCTGTTTTTAATTAGAGGTGGGTTCTGTGGAAAAACCCCTTTAACTGGTTCTTTAATTCCACCTTTACTTAGAGTCGGGTTATATGGAGAAAACCGTTTAACTGTTTCCCTTATTCCGTTTTTACTTATAGAAGGGTTCTCTGGAGAAACCCCTTTAAATTTTTCTTTAATTCCGTTTTTACTGAGAGGTGGGCTCTGTGGAGAAAACCCTTTAACTAATTCTTTTATTCCGTTTTTAGTTAGAGATGGGTTCTGTGGAGAAAACACTTTAAGTGTTTCTTTAATTCCGTTTTTAATTAGAGACGGGCTCTGTGGAGAAAACCCTTTAAATCTTTATTTAATTCCGCTTTTACTAGGAGGTGGGTTTCTTGGAGAAACCCATTACCTGTTTCTTTTATTCCGATTTTAATTAGAGGCTGGTTCTGTGGAGAAACCCATTACCTGTTTCTTTTATTCCGTTTTTACTTAGAGGCGGGTTCTGTGGAGAAAACCCTTTAACTGTTTCCTTAATTCCGTTTTTACTTAGAAGCGGGTTCTGTGGAGAAAACCCTTTAAATCTTTATTTAATTCCGTTTTTACTGAGAGGCGGGCTCTGTGGAGAAAACCCTTTAACTAATTCTTTTATTCCGTTTTTACTTAGAGTCGGGTTCTGTGGAGAAAACCCTTTAACTGTTTCTTTAATTCCGTTTTTAGTTAGAGATGGGTTCTGTGGAGAAAACCGTTTAAGTGTTTCTTTAATTCCGTTTTTAATTAGAGACGGGTTCTGTGGAGAAAACCCTTTAAATCTTTATTTAATTCCGCTTTTACTAGGAGGTGGGTTTCTTGGAGAAACCCATTACCTGTTTCTTTTATTCCGATTTTAATTAGAGGCTGGTTTTGTGGAGAAACCCATTACCTGTTTCTTTTATTCCGTTTTTACTTAGAGGCTGGTTCTGTGGAGAAACCCCTTTAACTGCTTCTTTAATTTCGCTTTTACTTAGAGACGGGTTCTGTGCAGAAAACCCTTTCACTGTTTCTTTAATTACGTTTTTACTTAGAGACGGGTTCTGTGGAAAAAACCCTTTAACTGTTTCTTTAATTCCGTTTTTACTTAGAGACTGGTTCTGTGGAGAAACCCCTTTATCTGTTTCTTTCATTCCGTTTTTACTTGGAGGCGGGGTCTGTGGAGAAAACCCTTTAACTGTTTCTTTATTTCCGTTTTTACTTAGAGGCGGGTTCTCTGGAGTAAAACTCTTTAACTGTTTCTTTAAAAATTTTTTTACTTAAAGGAGGGTTCTGTGAAGAAATCCCTTTAAGTGTTTCTATAATTCTGTTTTTAATTAGAGGTGGGTTCTGTGGAGAAACCCCTTTAACTGGTTCTTTAATTCCAGCTTTACTTAGAGTCGGTTTATGAGGAGAAAACCGTTTAACTGTTTCCCTTATTTCGTTTTTACTTAGAGAAGGGTTCTTTGGAGGAACCCCTTTAATTTTTTCTTTAATTCCTTTTTTATTTAGAGTTGGGTTATGTCGAGAAACCCCTTTAACTGTTTCCTTAATTCCGTTTTTACTTAGAAGCGGGTTCTGTGGAGTAAAACTCTTTAACTTTTTCTTTCATTCCGTTTTTACTGAGAGGCGGGTTCTGTGGAGAAAACCCTTTAACTGTTTCCTTAATTCCGTTTTTACTTTGAGAAGGGTTCTGTGTAGAAAACCTTTTAAGAGTTTCTTTAATTCTGCTTTTACTTAACGGCGGGTTATGTGGAGATAATAACCCTTTACATGTTTCTTTAACTCTGTTTTTACTTAGAGAAGGGTTCTGTATAGAAAATCCTTTAACTATTTCTTTAATTCCGCTTTTACTTAATGGCGGGTTCTGTGGAGAAAACCATTTAACTGTTTCCCTTATTCCGTTTTTACTTATAGAAGGGTTCTCTGGAGAAACCCCTTTACATTTTTCTTTAATTCCGTTTTTACTGAGAGGCGGGCTCTGTGGAGAAAACCCTTTAACTAATTCTTTTATTCCGTTTTTACTTAGAGGCGGGTTCTGTGGAGAAAACCCTTTAACTGTTTCTTTAATTCCGTTTTTAGTTAGAGATGGGTTCTGTGGAGAAAACACTTTAAGTGTTTCTTTAATTCCGTTTTTAATTAGAGACGGGCTCTGTGGAGAAAACCCTTTAAATCTTTATTTAATTCCGCTTTTACTAGGAGGTGGGTTTCTTGGAGAAACCCATTACCTGTTTCTTTTATTCCGATTTTAATTAGAGGCTGGTTCTGTGGAGAAACCCATTACCTGTTTCTTTTATTCCGTTTTTACTTAGAGGCGGGTTCTGTGGAGAAAACCCTTTAACTGTTTCCTTAATTTCGTTTTTACTTAGAAGCGGGTTCTGTGGAGAAAACCCTTTAAATCTTTATTTAATTCCGTTTTTACTGAGAGGCGGGGTCTGTGGAGAAAACCCTTTAACTGTTTCTTTATTTCCGTTTTTACTTAGAGGCGGGTTCTCTGGAGTAAATCTCTTTAACTGTTTCTTTAAAATTTTTTTACTTAAAGGAGGGTTCTGTGAAGAAATCCCTTTAAGTGTTTCTATAATTCTGTTTTTAATTAGAGGTGGGTTCTGTGGAGAAACCCCTTTAACTGGTTCTTTAATTCCAGCTTTACTTAGAGTCGGTTTATGAGGAGAAAACCGTTTAACTGTTTCCCTTATTTCGTTTTTACTTAGAGAAGGGTTCTTTGGAGGAACCCCTTTAATTTTTTCTTTAATTCCTTTTTTATTTAGAGTTGGGTTATGTCGAGAAACCCCTTTAACTGTTTCCTTAATTCCGTTTTTACTTAGAAGCGGGTTCTGTGGAGTAAAACTCTTTAACTTTTTCTTTCATTCCGTTTTTACTGAGAGGCGGGTTCTGTGGAGAAAACCCTTTAACTGTTTCCTTAATTCCGTTTTTACTTTGAGAAGGGTTCTGTGTAGAAAACCTTTTAAGAGTTTCTTTAATTCTGCTTTTACTTAACGGCGGGTTATGTGGAGATAATAACCCTTTACATGTTTCTTTAACTCTGTTTTTACTTAGAGAAGGGTTCTGTATAGAAAATCCTTTAACTATTTCTTTAATTCCGCTTTTACTTAATTGCGGGTTCTGTGGAGAAAACCATTTAACTGTTTCCCTTATTCCGTTTTTACTTATAGAAGGGTTCTCTGGAGAAACCCCTTTACATTTTTCTTTAATTCCGTTTTTACTGAGAGGCGGGCTCTGTGGAGAAAACCCTTTAACTAATTCTTTTATTCCGTTTTTACTTAGAGGCGGGTTCTGTGGAGAAAACCCTTTAACTGTTTCTTTAATTCCGTTTTTAGTTAGAGATGGGTTCTGTGGAGAAAACACTTTAAGTGTTTCTTTAATTCCGTTTTTAATTAGAGACGGGCTCTGTGGAGAAAACCCTTTAAATCTTTATTTAATTCCGCTTTTACTAGGAGGTGGGTTTCTTGGAGAAACCCATTACCTGTTTCTTTTATTCCGATTTTAATTAGAGGCTGGTTCTGTGGAGAAACCCATTACCTGTTTCTTTTATTCCGTTTTTACTTAGAGGCGGGTTCTGTGGAGAAAACCCTTTAACTGTTTCCTTAATTTCGTTTTTACTTAGAAGCGGGTTCTGTGGAGAAAACCCTTTAAATCTTTATTTAATTCCGTTTTTACTGAGAGGCGGGGTCTGTGGAGAAAACCCTTTAACTGTTTCTTTATTTCCGTTTTTACTTAGAGGCGGGTTCTCTGGAGTAAATCTCTTTAACTGTTTCTTTAAAATTTTTTTACTTAAAGGAGGGTTCTGTGAAGAAATCCCTTTAAGTGTTTCTATAATTCTGTTTTTAATTAGAGGTGGGTTCTGTGGAGAAACCCCTTTAACTGGTTCTTTAATTCCAGCTTTACTTAGAGTCGGTTTATGAGGAGAAAACCGTTTAACTGTTTCCCTTATTTCGTTTTTACTTAGAGAAGGGTTCTTTGGAGGAACCCCTTTAATTTTTTCTTTAATTCCTTTTTTATTTAGAGTTGGGTTATGTCGAGAAACCCCTTTAACTGTTTCCTTAATTCCGTTTTTACTGAGAGGCGGGTTCTGTGGAGAAAACCCTTTAACTGTTTCCTTAATTCCGTTTTTACTTTGAGAAGGCTTCTGTGTAGAAAACCTTTTAAGAGTTTCTTTAATTCTGCTTTTACGTAACGGCGGTTTATGTGGAGATAATAACCCTTTACATGTTTCTTTAATTCTGTTTTTACTTAGAGAAGGGTTCTGTGGAGAACCCCTTTACATGTTTCTGTAATTCTGTTTTTACTTAGATTTTGGTTGTTTGGAGAAAACCATTTAAATGTTTCTCTAATTCCGTTTTTACTTAGAGGCGGGTTCTGTCGAGAAACCCCTTTAACTGTTTCTTTAATTCCATTTTTAATAAGAGGCGGGTTCTGTGGAGAAAACCCTTTAAGGGTTTTTTTTAATTCCGTTTTTACTCATGGGCGGGTTCTGAGGAGAAAACCCTTTACCTGTTTCTTTAATTACGTTTTTACTTAGAGAAGGCTTCTGTGGAGAAAACCCTTTAACTGTTTCTTTAATTCCGTTTTTAGTTAGAGATGGGTTCTGTGGAGAAAACACTTTAAGTGTTTCTTTAATTCCGTTTTTAATTAGAGACGGGTTCTGTGGAGAAAACCCTTTAACTGCTTCTTTAATTTCGCTTTTACTTAGAGACGGGTTCTGTGGAGAAAACCCTTTCACTGTTTCTTTAATTACGTTTTTACTTAGAGACGGGTTCTGTGGAAAAAAACCCTTTAACTGTTTCTTTAATTCCGTTTTTACTTAGAGACTGGTTCTGTGGAGAAACCCCTTTATCTGTTTCTTTCATTCCGTTTTACTTGGAGGCGGGGTCTGTGGAGAAAACCCTTTAACTGTTTCTTTATTTCCGTTTTTACTTAGAGGCGGGTTCTCTGGAGTAAAACTCTTTAACTTTTTCTTTAAATTTTTTTTTACTTAAAGGAGGGTTCTGTGAAGAAATCCCTTTAAGTGTTTCTATAATTCTGTTTTTAATTAGAGGTGGGTTCTGTGGAGAAACCCCTTTAACTGGTTCTTTAATTCCAGCTTTACTTAGAGTCGGTTTATGAGGAGAAACCCGTTTAACTGTTTCCCTTATTTCGTTTTTACTTAGAGAAGGGTTCTTTGGAGGAACCCCTTTAATTTTTTCTTTAATTCCTTTTTTATTTAGAGTTGGGTTATGTCGAGAAACCCCTTTAACTGTTTCCTTAATTCCGTTTTTACTTAGAGGCGGGTTCTGTGGAGAAACCCCTTTAACTGTTTCTTTCATTCCGTTTTTACTGAGAGGCGGGTTCTGTGGAGAAAACCCTTTAACTGTTTCCTTAATTCCGTTTTTACTTTGAGAAGGGTTCTGTGTAGAAAACCTTTTAAGAGTTTCTTTAATTCTGCTTTTACTTAACGGCGGGTTATGTGGAGATAATAACCCTTTACATGTTTCTTTAACTCTGTTTTTACTTAGAGAAGGGTTCTGTATAGAAAATCCTTTAACTATTTCTTTAATTCCGCTTTTACTTAATGGCGGGTTCTGTGGAGAAAACCATTTAACTGTTTCTATAATTCTGTTTTAACGTAGAGGTGGGTTTCCTTTGTGAAAACCCTTTAACTGTATCTTTAATTCTGCTTTTACTTAGAGGCTGGTTCTGTGGAAAAACCCCTTTAACTGGTTCTTTAATTCCACCTTTACTTAGAGTCGGGTTATGTGGAGAAAACCGTTTAACTGTTTCCCTTATTCCGTTTTTACTTATAGAAGGGTTCTCTGGAGAAACCCCTTTAAATTTTTCTTTAATTCCGTTTTTACTGAGAGGTGGGCTCTGTGGAGAAAACCCTTTAACTAATTCTTTTATTCCGTTTTTACTTAGAGGCGGGTTCTGTGGAGAAAACCCTTTAACTGTTTCTTTAATTCCGTTTTTAGTTAGAGATGGGTTCTGTGGAGAAAACACTTTAAGTGTTTCTTTAATTCCGTTTTTAATTAGAGACGGGTTCTGTGGAGAAAACCCTTTAACTGCTTCTTTAATTTCGCTTTTACTTAGAGACGGGTTCTGTGGAGAAAACCCTTTCACCGTTTCTTTAATTACGTTTTTACTTAGAGACGGGTTCTGTGGAAAAAACCCTTTAACTGTTTCTTTAATTCCGTTTTTACTTAGAGACTGGTTCTGTGGAGAAACCCCTTTATCTGTTTCTTTCATTCCGTTTTTACTTTGAGAAGGGTTCTGTGTAGAAAACCTTTTAAGAGTTTCTTTAATTCTGCTTTTACTTAACGGCGGGTTATGTGGAGATAATAACCCTTTACATGTTTCTTTAACTCTGTTTTTACTTAGAGAAGGGTTCTGTATAGAAAATCCTTTAACTATTTCTTTAATTCCGCTTTTACTTAATGGCGGGTTCTGTGGAGAAAACCATTTAACTGTTTCTATAATTCTGTTTTAACGTAGAGGTGGGTTTCCTTTGTGAAAACCCTTTAACTGTATCTTTAATTCTGCTTTTACTTAGAGGCTGGTTCTGTGGAGAAACGCCTTTAACTGTTTCTTTAATTCCGTTTTTACTTAGAGGCCGGTTCTGTGGAAAAAAACCCTTTAACTGTTTCTATAATTCTGTTTTTAATTAGAGGTGGGTTCTGTGGAAAAACCCCTTTAACTGGTTCTTTAATTCCACCTTTACCTAGAGTCGGGTTATGTGGAGAAAACCGTTTAACTGTTTCCCTTATTCCGTTTTTACTTATAGAAGGGTTCTCTGGAGAAACCCCTTTAAATTTTTCTTTAATTCCGTTTTTACTGAGAGGTGGGCTCTGTGGAGAAAACCCTTTAACTAATTCTTTTATTCCGTTTTTACTTAGAGGCGGGTTCTGTGGAGAAAACCCTTTAACTGTTTCTTTAATTCCGTTTTTAGTTAGAGATGGGTTCTGTGGAGAAAACACTTTAAGTGTTTCTTTAATTCCGTTTTTAATTAGAGACGGGTTCTGTGGAGAAAACCCTTTAACTGCTTCTTTAATTTCGCTTTTACTTAGAGACGGGTTCTGTGGAGAAAACCCTTTCACTGTTTCTTTAATTACGTTTTTACTTAGAGACGGGTTCTGTGGAAAAAACCCTTTAACTGTTTCTTTAATTCCGTTTTTACTTAGAGACTGGTTCTGTGGAGAAACCCCTTTATCTGTTTCTTTCATTCCGTTTTACTTGGAGGCGGGGTCTGTGGAGAAAACCCTTTAACTGTTTCTTTATTTCCGTTTTTACTTAGAGGCGGGTTCTCTGGAGTAAAACTCTTTAACTTTTTCTTTAAATTTTTTTTTACTTAAAGGAGGGTTCTGTGAAGAAATCCCTTTAAGTGTTTCTATAATTCTGTTTTTAATTAGAGGTGGGTTCTGTGGAGAAACCCCTTTAACTGGTTCTTTAATTCCAGCTTTACTTAGAGTCGGTTTATGAGGAGAAAACCGTTTAACTGTTTCCCTTATTTCGTTTTTACTTATAGAAGGGTTCTCTGGAGAAACCCCTTTAAATTTTTCTTTAATTCCGTTTTTACTGAGAGGTGGGCTCTGTGGAGAAAACCCTTTAACTAATTCTTTTATTCCGTTTTTACTTAGAGGCGGGTTCTGTGGAGAAAACCCTTTAACTGTTTCTTTAATTCCGTTTTTAGTTAGAGATGGGTTCTGTGGAGAAAACACTTTAAGTGTTTCTTTAATTCCGTTTTTAATTAGAGACGGGCTCTGTGGAGAAAACCCTTTAAATCTTTATTTAATTCCGCTTTTACTAGGAGGTGGGTTTCTTGGAGAAACCCATTACCTGTTTCTTTTATTCCGATTTTAATTAGAGGCTGGTTCTGTGGAGAAACCCATTACCTGTTTCTTTTATTCCGTTTTTACTTAGAGGCGGGTTCTGTAGAGAAAACCCTTTAACTGTTTCCTTAATTCCGTTTTTACTTAGAAGCGGGTTCTGTGGAGAAAACCCTTTAAATCTTTATTTAATTCCGTTTTTACTGAGAGGCGGGCTCTGTGGAGAAAACCCTTTAACTAATTCTTTTATTCCGTTTTTACTTAGAGGCGGGTTCTGTGGAGAAAACCCTTTAACTGTTTCTTTAATTCCGTTTTTAGTTAGAGATGGGTTCTGTGGAGAAAACCCTTTAAGTGTTTCTTTAATTCCGTTTTTAATTAGAGACGGGTTCTGTGGAGAAAACCCTTTAAATCTTTATTTAATTCCGCTTTTACTAGGAGGTGGGTTTCTTGGAGAAACCCATTACCTGTTTCTTTTATTCCGATTTTAATTAGAGGCTGGTTTTGTGGAGAAACCCATTACCTGTTTCTTTTATTCCGTTTTTACTTAGAGGCTGGTTCTGTGGAGAAACCCCTTTAACTAATTCTTTTATTCCGTTTTTACTTAGAGACGGGTTCTGTGCAGAAAACCCTTTCACTGTTTCTTTAATTACGTTTTTACTTAGAGACGGGTTCTGTGGAAAAAACCCTTTAACTGTTTCTTTAATTCCGTTTTTACTTAGAGACTGGTTCTGTGGAGAAACCCCTTTATCTGTTTCTTTCATTCCGTTTTTACTTGGAGGCGGGGTCTGTGGAGAAAACCCTTTAACTGTTTCTTTATTTCCGTTTTTACTTAGAGGCGGGTTCTCTGGAGTAAAACTCTTTAACTGTTTCTTTAAAAAAAATTTTACTTAAAGGAGGGTTCTGTGAAGAAATCCCTTTAAGTGTTTCTATAATTCTGTTTTTAATTAGAGGTGGGTTCTGTGGAGAAACCCCTTTAACTGGTTCTTTAATTCCAGCTTTACTTAGAGTCGGTTTATGAGGAGAAAACCGTTTAACTGTTTCCCTTATTTCGTTTTTACTTAGAGAAGGGTTCTTTGGAGGAACCCCTTTAATTTTTTCTTTAATTCCTTTTTTATTTAGAGTTGGGTTATGTCGAGAAACCCCTTTAACTGTTTCCTTAATTCCGTTTTTACTTAGAAGCGGGTTCTGTGGAGTAAAACTCTTTAACTTTTTCTTTCATTCCGTTTTTACTGAGAGGCGGGTTCTGTGGAGAAAACCCTTTAACTGTTTCCTTAATTCCGTTTTTACTTTGAGAAGGGTTCTGTGTAGAAAACCTTTTAAGAGTTTCTTTAATTCTGCTTTTACTTAACGGCGGGTTATGTGGAGATAATAACCCTTTACATGTTTCTTTAACTCTGTTTTTACTTAGAGAAGGGTTCTGTATAGAAAATCCTTTAACTATTTCTTTAATTCCGCTTTTACTTAATGGCGGGTTCTGTGGAGAAAACCATTTAACTGTTTCCCTTATTCCGTTTTTACTTATAGAAGGGTTCTCTGGAGAAACCCCTTTACATTTTTCTTTAATTCCGTTTTTACTGAGAGGCGGGCTCTGTGGAGAAAACCCTTTAACTAATTCTTTTATTCCGTTTTTACTTAGAGGCGGGTTCTGTGGAGAAAACCCTTTAACTGTTTCTTTAATTCCGTTTTTAGTTAGAGATGGGTTCTGTGGAGAAAACACTTTAAGTGTTTCTTTAATTCCGTTTTTAATTAGAGACGGGCTCTGTGGAGAAAACCCTTTAAATCTTTATTTAATTCCGCTTTTACTAGGAGGTGGGTTTCTTGGAGAAACCCATTACCTGTTTCTTTTATTCCGATTTTAATTAGAGGCTGGTTCTGTGGAGAAACCCATTACCTGTTTCTTTTATTCCGTTTTTACTTAGAGGCGGGTTCTGTGGAGAAAACCCTTTAACTGTTTCCTTAATTTCGTTTTTACTTAGAAGCGGGTTCTGTGGAGAAAACCCTTTAAATCTTTATTTAATTCCGTTTTTACTGAGAGGCGGGGTCTGTGGAGAAAACCCTTTAACTGTTTCTTTATTTCCGTTTTTACTTAGAGGCGGGTTCTCTGGAGTAAAACTCTTTAACTGTTTCTTTAAATTTTTTTTACTTAAAGGAGGGTTCTGTGAAGAAATCCCTTTAAGTGTTTCTATAATTCTGTTTTTAATTAGAGGTGGGTTCTGTGGAGAAACCCCTTTAACTGGTTCTTTAATTCCACCTTTACTTAGAGTCGGTTTATGAGGAGAAAACCGTTTAACTGTTTCCCTTATTTCGTTTTTACTTAGAGAAGGGTTCTTTGGAGAAACCCCTTTAATTTTTTCTTTAATTCCTTTTTTATTTAGAGTTGGGTTATGTCGAGAAACCCCTTTAACTGTTTCTTTCATTCCGTTTTTACTGAGAGGCGGGTTCTGTGGAGAAAACCCTTTAACTGTTTCCTTAATTCCGTTTTTACTTTGAGAAGGCTTCTGTGTAGAAAACCTTTTAAGAGTTTCTTTAATTCTGCTTTTACTTAACGGCGGTTTATGTGGAGATAATAACCCTTTACATGTTTCTTTAATTCTGTTTTTACTTAGAGAAGGGTTCTGTGGAGAACCCCTTTACATGTTTCTGTAATTCTGTTTTTACTTAGATTTTGGTTGTTTGGAGAAAACCATTTAATGTTTCTCTAATTCCGTTTTTATTTAGAGAAGGGTTCTGTCGAGAAACCCCTTTAACTGTTTCTTTAATTCCATTTTTAATAAGAGGCGGGTTCTGTGGAGAAAACCCTTTAAGGGTTTTTTTTAATTCCGTTTTTACTCATGGGCGGGTTCTGAGGAGAAAACCCTTTAACTGTTTCTTTCATTACGTTTTTACTTAGAGGCGGGTTCTGTGGATAAATCCTTTAACTGTTTCTTTAATTCTGTTTTTACTTAGAGTTGGGTTGTCTGGAGAAAACCCTTTAAACCTTTCTTTACTTCCGCTTTTACTAAGAGGTGAGTTTCTTGGAGAAACCCTTTACCTGTTTCTTTAATTACGTTTTTACTTAGAGAAGGGTTCTGTGGAGAAAACCCTTTAACTGTTTCTTTAATTCTGTTTTTACTTAGATTTGGGTTGTCTGGAGAAAACCCTTTAAATCTTTCTTTACTTCCGCTTTTACTAAGATGTGTTTTTTTTGGAGAACCCCTTTACCTGTTTCTTTAATTCCATGTTTACTTAGAGAAGGTCTCTGTGGAGAAAACCCTTTAAGGGTTTCTTTAATTCCGTTTTTAATTAGAGACGGGTTCTGTGGAGAAAACCCTTTAAATCTTTATTTAATTCCGCTTTTACTAGGAGGTGGGTTTCTTGGAGAAACCCATTACCTGTTTCTTTTATTCCGATTTTAATTAGAGGCTGTTTCTGTGGAGAAACCCATTACCTGTTTCTTTTATTCCGTTTTTACTTAGAGGCGGGTTCTGTGGAGAAAACCCTTTAACTGTTTCCTTAATTCCGTTTTTACTTAGAAGCGGATTCTGTGGAGAAAACCCTTTAAATCTTTATTTAATTCCGTTTTTACTGAGAGGCGGGCTCTGTGGAGAAAACCCTTTAACTAATTCTTTTATTCCGTTCTTACTTAGAGGCGGGTTCTGTGGAGAAAACCTTTTAACTGTTGCTTTAATTCCGTTTTTAGTCAGAGATGGGTTCTGTGGAGAAAACCCTTTAAGTGTTTCTTTAATTCCGTTTTTAATTAGAGACGGGTTCTGTGGAGAAAACCCTTTAACTGCTTCTTCAATTTCGCTTTTACTTAGAGACGGGTTCTGTGGAGAAAACCCTTTCACTGTTTCTTTAATTACGTTTTTACTTATAGACGGGTTCTGTGGAAAAAACCCTTTAACTGTTTCTTTAATTCCGTTTTTACTTAGAGACTGGTTCTGTGGAGAAACCCCTTTAACTGTTTCTTTAATTCCATTTTTAATAAGAGGCGGGTTCTGTGGAGAAAACCCTTTAAGGGTTTTTTTTAATTCCGTTTTTACTCATGGGCGGGTTCTGAGGAGAAAACCCTTTAACTGTTTCTTTCATTACGTTTTTACTTAGAGGCGGGTTCTGTGGATAAATCCTTTAACTGTTTCTTTAATTCTGTTTTTACTTAGAGTTGGGTTGTCTGGAGAAAACCCTTTAAACCTTTCTTTACTTCCGCTTTTACTAAGAGGTGAGTTTCTTGGAGAAACCCTTTACCTGTTTCTTTAATTACGTTTTTACTTAGAGAAGGGTTCTGTGGAGAAAACCCTTTAACTGTTTCTTTAATTCTGTTTTTACTTAGATTTGGGTTGTCTGGAGAAAACCCTTTAAATCTTTCTTTACTTCCGCTTTTACTAAGATGTGTTTTTTTTGGAGAACCCCTTTACCTGTTTCTTTAATTCCATGTTTACTTAGAGAAGGTCTCTGTGGAGAAAACCCTTTAAGGGTTTCTTTAATTCCGTTTTTAATTAGAGACGGGTTCTGTGGAGAAAACCCTTTAAATCTTTATTTAATTCCGCTTTTACTAGGAGGTGGGTTTCTTGGAGAAACCCATTACCTGTTTCTTTTATTCCGATTTTAATTAGAGGCTGTTTCTGTGGAGAAACCCATTACCTGTTTCTTTTATTCCGTTTTTACTTAGAGGCGGGTTCTGTGGAGAAAACCCTTTAACTGTTTCCTTAATTCCGTTTTTACTTAGAAGCGGATTCTGTGGAGAAAACCCTTTAAATCTTTATTTAATTCCGTTTTTACTGAGAGGCGGGCTCTGTGGAGAAAACCCTTTAACTAATTCTTTTATTCCGTTCTTACTTAGAGGCGGGTTCTGTGGAGAAAACCTTTTAACTGTTGCTTTAATTCCGTTTTTAGTCAGAGATGGGTTCTGTGGAGAAAACCCTTTAAGTGTTTCTTTAATTCCGTTTTTAATTAGAGACGGGTTCTGTGGAGAAAACCCTTTAACTGCTTCTTCAATTTCGCTTTTACTTAGAGACGGGTTCTGTGGAGAAAACCCTTTCACTGTTTCTTTAATTACGTTTTTACTTATAGACGGGTTCTGTGGAAAAAACCCTTTAACTGTTTCTTTAATTCCGTTTTTACTTAGAGACTGGTTCTGTGGAGAAACCCCTTTATCTGTTTCTTTCATTCCGTTTTACTTGGAGGCGGGGTCTGTGGAGAAAACCCTTTAACTGTTTCTTTATTTCCGTTTTTACCTAGAGGCGGGTTCTCTGGAGTAAAACTCTTTAACTTTTTCTTTAAATTTTTTTTTACTTAAAGGAGGGTTCTGTGAAGAAATCCCTTTAAGTGTTTCTATAATTCTGTTTTTAATTAGAGGTTGGTTCTGTGGAGAAACCCCTTTAACTGGTTCTTTAATTCCAGCTTTACTTAGAGTCGGTTTATGAGGAGAAAACCGTTTAACTGTTTCCCTTATTTCGTTTTTACTTAGAGAAGGGTTCTTTGGAGGAACCCCTTTAATTTTTTCTTTAATTCCTTTTTTATTTAGAGTTGGGTTATGTCGAGAAACCCCTTTAACTGTTTCCTTAATTCCGTTTTTACTTAGAGGCGGGTTCTGTGGAGAAACCCCTTTAACTGTTTCTTTCATTCCGTTTTTACTGAGAGGCGGGTTCTGTGGAGAAAACCCTTTAACTGTTTCCTTAATTCCGTTTTTACTTTGAGAAGGGTTCTGTGTAGAAAACCTTTTAAGAGTTTCTTTAATTCTGCTTTTACTTAACGGCGGGTTATGTGGAGATAATAACCCTTTACATGTTTCTTTAACTCTGTTTTTACTTAGAGAAGGGTTCTGTATAGAAAATCCTTTAACTATTTCTTTAATTCCGCTTTTACTTAATGGCGGGTTCTGTGGAGAAAACCATTTAACTGTTTCTATAATTCTGTTTTAACGTAGAGGTGGGTTTCCTTTGTGAAAACCCTTTAACTGTATCTTTAATTCTGCTTTTACTTAGAGGCTGGTTCTGTGGAGAAACGCCTTTAACTGTTTCTTTAATTCCGTTTTTACTTAGATTCCGGTTCTGTGGAAAAAAACCCTTTAACTGTTTTTATAATTCTGTTTTTAATTAGAGGTGGGTTCTGTGGAAAAACCCCTTTAACTGGTTCTTTAATTCCACCTTTACTTAGAGTCGGGTTATGTGGAGAAAACCGTTTAACTGTTTCCCTTATTCCGTTTTTACTTATAGAAGGGTTCTCTGGAGAAACCCCTTTAAATTTTTCTTTAATTCCGTTTTTACTGAGAGGTGGGCTCTGTGGAGAAAACCCTTTAACTAATTCTTTTATTCCGTTTTTACTTAGAGGCGGGTTCTGTGGAGAAAACCCTTTAACTGTTTCTTTAATTCCGTTTTTAGTTAGAGATGGGTTCTGTGGAGAAAACACTTTAAGTGTTTCTTTAATTCCGTTTTTAATTAGAGACGGGCTCTGTGGAGAAAACCCTTTAAATCTTTATTTAATTCCGCTTTTACTAGGAGGTGGGTTTCTTGGAGAAACCCATTACCTGTTTCTTTTATTCCGATTTTAATTAGAGGCTGGTTCTGTGGAGAAACCCATTACCTGTTTCTTTTATTCCGTTTTTACTTAGAGGCGGGTTCTGTGGAGAAAACCCTTTAACTGTTTCCTTAATTCCGTTTTTACTTAGAAGCGGGTTCTGTGGAGAAAACCCTTTAAATCTTTATGTAATTCCGTTTTTACTGAGAGGCGGGCTCTGTGGAGAAAACCCTTTAACTAATTCTTTTATTCCGTTTTTACTTAGAGGCGGGTTCTGTGGAGAAAACCCTTTAACTGTTTCTTTAATTCCGTTTTTAGTTAGAGATGGGTTCTGTGGAGAAAACCCTTTAAGTGTTTCTTTAATTCCGTTTTTAATTAGAGACGGGTTCTGTGGAGAAAACCCTTTAAATCTTTATTTAATTCCGCTTTTACTAGGAGGTGGGTTTCTTGGAGAAACCCATTACCTGTTTCTTTTATTCCGATTTTAATTAGAGGCTGGTTTTGTGGAGAAACCCATTACCTGTTTCTTTTATTCCGTTTTTACTTAGAGGCTGGTTCTGTGGAGAAACCCCTTTAACTGCTTCTTTAATTTCGCTTTTACTTAGAGACGGTTTCTGTGCAGAAAACCCTTTCACTGTTTCTTTAATTACGTTTTTACTTAGAGACGGGTTCTGTGGAAAAAACCCTTTAACTGTTTCTTTAATTCCGTTTTTACTTAGAGACTGGTTCTGTGGAGAAACCCCTTTATCTGTTTCTTTCATTCCGTTTTTACTTGGAGGCGGGGTCTGTGGAGAAAACCCTTTAACTGTTTCTTTATTTCCGTTATTACTTAGAGGCGGGTTCTCTGGAGTAAAACTCTTTAACTTTTTCTTTAAATTTTTTTTTACTTAAAGGAGGGTTCTGTGAAGAAATCCCTTTAAGTGTTTCTATAATTCTGTTTTTAATTAGAGGTGGGTTCTGTGGAGAAACCCCTTTAACTGGTTCTTTAATTCCAGCTTTACTTAGAGTCGGTTTATGAGGAGAAAACCGTTTAACTGTTTCCCTTATTTCGTTTTTACTTAGAGAAGGGTTCTTTGGAGGAACCCCTTTAATTTTTTCTTTAATTCCTTTTTTATTTAGAGTTGGGTTATGTCGAGAAACCCCTTTAACTGTTTCCTTAATTCCGTTTTTACTTAGAAGCGGGTTCTGTGGGGTAAAACTCTTTAACTTTTTCTTTCATTCCGTTTTTACTGAGAGGCGGGTTCTGTGGAGAAAACCCTTTAACTGTTTCCTTAATTCCGTTTTTACTTTGAGAAGGGTTCTGTGTAGAAAACCTTTTAAGAGTTTCTTTAATTCTGCTTTTACTTAACGGCGGGTTATGTGGAGATAATAACCCTTTACATGTTTCTTTAACTCTGTTTTTACTTAGAGAAGGGTTCTGTATAGAAAATCCTTTAACTATTTCTTTAATTCCGCTTTTACTTAATGGCGGGTTCTGTGGAGAAAACCATTTAACTGTTTCCCTTATTCCGTTTTTACTTATAGAAGGGTTCTCTGGAGAAACCCCTTTACATTTTTCTTTAATTCTGTTTTTACTTAGAGTTGGGTTGTCTGGAGAAAACCCTTTAAACCTTTCTTTACTTCCGCTTTTACTAAGAGGTGAGTTTCTTGGAGAAACCCTTTACCTGTTTCTTTAATTACGTTTTTACTTAGAGAAGGGTTCTGTGGAGAAAACCCTTTAACTGTTTCTTTAATTCTGTTTTTACTTAGATTTGGGTTGTCTGGAGAAAACCCTTTAAATCTTTCTTTACTTCCGCTTTTACTAAGAGGTGTTTTTTTTGGAGAACCCCTTTACCTGTTTCTTTAATTCCATGTTTACTTAGAGAAGGTCTCTGTGGAGAAAACCCTTTAAGGGTTTCTTTAATTCCGTTTTTAATTAGAGACGGGTTCTGTGGAGAAAACCCTTTAAATCTTTATTTAATTCCGCTTTTACTAGGAGGTGGGTTTCTTGGAGAAACCCATTACCTGTTTCTTTTATTCCGATTTTAATTAGAGGCTGGTTCTGTGGAGAAACCCATTACCTGTTTCTTTTATTCCGTTTTTACTTAGAGGCGGGTTCTGTGGAGAAAACCCTTTAACTGTTTCCTTAATTCCGTTTTTACTTAGAAGCGGATTCTGTGGAGAAAACCCTTTAAATCTTTATTTAATTCCGTTTTTACTGAGAGGCGGGCTCTGTGGAGAAAACCCTTTAACTAATTCTTTTATTCCGTTCTTACTTAGAGGCGGGTTCTGTGGAGAAAACCTTTTAACTGTTGCTTTAATTCCGTTTTTAGTCAGAGATGGGTTCTGTGGAGAAAACCCTTTAAGTGTTTCTTTAATTCCGTTTTTAATTAGAGACGGGCTCTGTGGAGAAAACCCTTTAACTGCTTCTTTAATTTCGCTTTTACTTAGAGACGGGTTCTGTGGAGAAAACCCTTTCACTGTTTCTTTAATTACGTTTTTACTTAGAGACGGGTTCTGTGGAAAAAACCCTTTAACTGTTTCTTTAATTCCGTTTTTACTTAGAGACTGGTTCTGTGGAGAAACCCCTTTATCTGTTTCTTTAATTCCGTTTTACTTGGAGGCGGGGTCTGTGGAGAAAACCCTTTAACTGTTTCTTTATTTCCGTTTTTACCTAGAGGCGGGTTCTCTGGAGTAAAACTCTTTAACTTTTTCTTTAAATTTTTTTTTACTTAAAGGAGGGTTCTGTGAAGAAATCCCTTTAAGTGTTTCTATAATTCTGTTTTTAATTAGAGGTGGGTTCTGTGGAGAAACCCCTTTAACTGGTTCTTTAATTCCAGCTTTACTTAGAGTCGGTTTATGAGGAGAAAACCGTTTAACTGTTTCCCTTATTTCGTTTTTACTTAGAGAAGGGTTCTTTGGAGGAACCCCTTTAATTTTTTCTTTAATTCCTTTTTTATTTAGAGTTGGGTTATGTCGAGAAACCCCTTTAACTGTTTCCTTAATTCCGTTTTTACTTAGAAGCGGGTTCTGTGGAGAAACCCCTTTAACTGTTTCTTTCATTCCGTTTTTACTGAGAGGCGGGTTCTGTGGAGAAAACCCTTTAACTGTTTCCTTAATTCCGTTTTTACTTTGAGAAGGGTTCTGTGTAGAAAACCTTTTAAGAGTTTCTTTAATTCTGCTTTTACTTAACGGCGGGTTATGTGGAGATAATAACCCTTTACATCTTTCTTTAACTCTGTTTTTACTTAGAGAAGGGTTCTGTATAGAAAATCCTTTAACTATTTCTTTAATTCCGCTTTTACTTAATGGCGGGTTCTGTGGAGAAAACCATTTAACTGTTTCTATAATTCTGTTTTAACGTAGAGGTGGGTTTCCTTTGTGAAAACCCTTTAACTGTATCTTTAATTCTGCTTTTACTTAGAGGCTGGTTCTGTGGAGAAACGCCTTTAACTGTTTCTTTAATTCCGTTTTTACTTAGAGGCCGGTTCTGTGGAAAAAAACCCTTTAACTGTTTCTTTAATTCCGTTTTTAGTTGGAGACGGATTCTGTGTAGATACCCTTTAAATCTTTCTTACCTTCCGCTTTTACTAAGAGGTGGGTTTCTTGGTGAAACCCTTTACCTGTTTCTTTAATTCCGTTTTTAGTTAGAGATGGGTTCTGTGGAGAAAACACTTTAAGTGTTTCTTTAATTCCGTTTTTAATTAGAGACGGGCTCTGTGGAGAAAACCCTTTAAATCTTTATTTAATTCCGCTTTTACTAGGAGGTGGGTTTCTTGGAGAAACCCATTACCTGTTTCTTTTATTCCGATTTTAATTAGAGGCTGGTTCTGTGGAGAAACCCATTACCTGTTTCTTTTATTCCGTTTTTACTTAGAGGCGGGTTCTGTGGAGAAAACCCTTTAACTGTTTCCTTAATTCCGTTTTTACTTAGAAGCGGGTTCTGTGGAGAAAACCCTTTAAATCTTTATTTAATTCCGTTTTTACTGAGAGGCGGGTTCTGTGGAGAAAACCCTTTAACTAATTCTTTTATTCCGTTTTTACTTAGAGGCGGGTTCTGTGGAGAAAACCCTTTAACTGTTTCTTTAATTCCGTTTTTAGTTAGAGATGGGTTCTGTGGAGAAAACCCTTTAAGTGTTTCTTTAATTCCGTTTTTAATTAGAGACGGGTTCTGTGGAGAAAACCCTTTAAATCTTTATTTAATTCCGCTTTTACTAGGAGGTGGGTTTCTTGGAGAAACCCATTACCTGTTTCTTTTATTCCGATTTTACTTAGAGGCTGGTTCTGTGGAGAAACCCCTTTAACTGCTTCTTTAATTTCGCTTTTACTTAGAGACGGGTTCTGTGCAGAAAACCCTTTCACTGTTTCTTTAATTACGTTTTTACTTAGAGACGGGTTCTGTGGAAAAAACCCTTTAACTGTTTCTTTAATTCCGTTTTTACTTAGAGACTGGTTCTGTGGAGAAACCCCTTTATCTGTTTCTTTCATTCCGTTTTACTTGGAGGCGGGGTCTGTGGAGAAAACCCTTTAACTGTTTCTTTATTTCCGTTTTTACCTAGAGGCGGGTTCTCTGGAGTAAAACTCTTTAACTTTTTCTTTAAATTTTTTTTTACTTAAAGGAGGGTTCTGTGAAGAAATCCCTTTAAGTGTTTCTATAATTCTGTTTTTAATTAGAGGTGGGTTCTGTGGAGAAACCCCTTTAACTGGTTCTTTAATTCCAGCTTTACTTAGAGTCGGTTTATGAGGAGAAAACCGTTTAACTGTTTCCCTTATTTCGTTTTTACTTAGAGAAGGGTTCTTTGGAGGAACCCCTTTAATTTTTTCTTTAATTCCTTTTTTATTTAGAGTTGGGTTATGTCGAGAAACCCCTTTAACTGTTTCCTTAATTCCGTTTTTACTTAGAGGCGGGTTCTGTGGAGAAACCCCTTTAACTGTTTCTTTCATTCCGTTTTTACTGAGAGGCGGGTTCTGTGGAGAAAACCCTTTAACTGTTTCCTTAATTCCGTTTTTACTTTGAGAAGGGTTCTGTGTAGAAAACCTTTTAAGAGTTTCTTTAATTCTGCTTTTACTTAACGGCGGGTTATGTGGAGATAATAACCCTTTACATGTTTCTTTAACTCTGTTTTTACTTAGAGAAGGGTTCTGTATAGAAAATCCTTTAACTATTTCTTTAATTCCGCTTTTACTTAATGGCGGGTTCTGTGGAGAAAACCATTTAACTGTTTCTATAATTCTGTTTTAACGTAGAGGTGGGTTTCCTTTGTGAAAACCCTTTAACTGTATCTTTAATTCTGCTTTTACTTAGAGGCTGGTTCTGTGGAGAAACGCCTTTAACTGTTTCTTTAATTCCGTTTTTACTTAGAGGCCGGTTCTGTGGAAAAAAACCCTTTAACTGTTTTTATAATTCTGTTTTTAATTAGAGGTGGGTTCTGTGGAAAAACCCCTTTAACTGGTTCTTTAATTCCACCTTTACTTAGAGTCGGGTTATGTGGAGAAAACCGTTTAACTGTTTCCCTTATTCCGTTTTTACTTATAGAAGGGTTCTCTGGAGAAACCCCTTTAAATTTTTCTTTAATTCCGTTTTTACTGAGAGGTGGGCTCTGTGGAGAAAACCCTTTAACTAATTCTTTTATTCCGTTTTTACTTAGAGGCGGGTTCTGTGGAGAAAACCCTTTAACTGTTTCTTTAATTCCGTTTTTAGTTAGAGATGGGTTCTGTGGAGAAAACACTTTAAGTGTTTCTTTAATTCCGTTTTTAATTAGAGACGGGCTCTGTGGAGAAAACCCTTTAAATCTTTATTTAATTCCGCTTTTACTAGGAGGTGGGTTTCTTGGAGAAACCCATTACCTGTTTCTTTTATTCCGATTTTAATTAGAGGCTGGTTCTGTGGAGAAACCCATTACCTGTTTCTTTTATTCCGTTTTTACTTAGAGGCGGGTTCTGTGGAGAAAACCCTTTAACTGTTTCCTTAATTCCGTTTTTACTTAGAAGCGGGTTCTTTGGAGAAAACCCTTTAAATCTTTATGTAATTCCGTTTTTACTGAGAGGCGGGCTCTGTGGAGAAAACCCTTTAACTAATTCTTTTATTCCGTTTTTACTTAGAGGCGGGTTCTGTGGAGAAAACCCTTTAACTGTTTCTTTAATTCCGTTTTTAGTTAGAGATGGGTTCTGTGGAGAAAACCCTTTAAGTGTTTCTTTAATTCCGTTTTTAATTAGAGACGGGTTCTGTGGAGAAAACCCTTTAAATCTTTATTTAATTCCGCTTTTACTAGGAGGTGGGTTTCTTGGAGAAACCCATTACCTGTTTCTTTTATTCCGATTTTAATTAGAGGCTGGTTTTGTGGAGAAACCCATTACCTGTTTCTTTTATTCCGTTTTTACTTAGAGGCTGGTTCTGTGGAGAAACCCCTTTAACTGCTTCTTTAATTTCGCTTTTACTTAGAGACGGGTTCTGTGCAGAAAACCCTTTCACTGTTTCTTTAATTACGTTTTTACTTAGAGACGGGTTCTGTGGAAAAAACCCTTTAACTGTTTCTTTAATTCCGTTTTTACTTAGAGACTGGTTCTGTGGAGAAACCCCTTTATCTGTTTCTTTCATTCCGTTTTTACTTGGAGGCGGGGTCTGTGGAGAAAACCCTTTAACTGTTTCTTTATTTCCGTTATTACTTAGAGGCGGGTTCTCTGGAGTAAATCTCTTTAACTGTTTCTTTAAAAATTTTTTTACTTAAAGGAGGGTTCTGTGAAGAAATCCCTTTAAGTGTTTCTATAATTCTGTTTTTAATTAGAGGTGGGTTCTGTGGAGAAACCCCTTTAACTGGTTCTTTAATTCCAGCTTTACTTAGAGTCGGTTTATGAGGAGAAAACCGTTTAACTGTTTCCCTTATTTCGTTTTTACTTAGAGAAGGGTTCTTTGGAGGAACCCCTTTAATTTTTTCTTTAATTCCTTTTTTATTTAGAGTTGGGTTATGTCGAGAAACCCCTTTAACTGTTTCCTTAATTCCGTTTTTACTTAGAAGCGGGTTCTGTGGGGTAAAACTCTTTAACTTTTTCTTTCATTCCGTTTTTACTGAGAGGCGGGTTCTGTGGAGAAAACCCTTTAACTGTTTCCTTAATTCCGTTTTTACTTTGAGAAGGGTTCTGTGTAGAAAACCTTTTAAGAGTTTCTTTAATTCTGCTTTTACTTAACGGCGGGTTATGTGGAGATAATAACCCTTTACATGTTTCTTTAACTCTGTTTTTACTTAGAGAAGGGTTCTGTATAGAAAATCCTTTAACTATTTCTTTAATTCCGCTTTTACTTAATGGCGGGTTCTGTGGAGAAAACCATTTAACTGTTTCCCTTATTCCGTTTTTACTTATAGAAGGGTTCTCTGGAGAAACCCCTTTACATTTTTCTTTAATTCTGTTTTTACTTAGAGTTGGGTTGTCTGGAGAAAACCCTTTAAACCTTTCTTTACTTCCGCTTTTACTAAGAGGTGAGTTTCTTGGAGAAACCCTTTACCTGTTTCTTTAATTACGTTTTTACTTAGAGAAGGGTTCTGTGGAGAAAACCCTTTAACTGTTTCTTTAATTCTGTTTTTACTTAGATTTGGGTTGTCTGGAGAAAACCCTTTAAATCTTTCTTTACTTCCGCTTTTACTAAGAGGTGTTTTTTTTGGAGAACCCCTTTACCTGTTTCTTTAATTCCATGTTTACTTAGAGAAGGTCTCTGTGGAGAAAACCCTTTAAGGGTTTCTTTAATTCCGTTTTTAATTAGAGACGGGTTCTGTGGAGAAAACCCTTTAAATCTTTATTTAATTCCGCTTTTACTAGGAGGTGGGTTTCTTGGAGAAACCCATTACCTGTTTCTTTTATTCCGATTTTAATTAGAGGCTGGTTCTGTGGAGAAACCCATTACCTGTTTCTTTTATTCCGTTTTTACTTAGAGGCGGGTTCTGTGGAGAAAACCCTTTAACTGTTTCCTTAATTCCGTTTTTACTTAGAAGCGGATTCTGTGGAGAAAACCCTTTAAATCTTTATTTAATTCCGTTTTTACTGAGAGGCGGGCTCTGTGGAGAAAACCCTTTAACTAATTCTTTTATTCCGTTCTTACTTAGAGGCGGGTTCTGTGGAGAAAACCTTTTAACTGTTGCTTTAATTCCGTTTTTAGTCAGAGATGGGTTCTGTGGAGAAAACCCTTTAAGTGTTTCTTTAATTCCGTTTTTAATTAGAGACGGGCTCTGTGGAGAAAACCCTTTAACTGCTTCTTTAATTTCGCTTTTACTTAGAGACGGGTTCTGTGGAGAAAACCCTTTCACTGTTTCTTTAATTACGTTTTTACTTAGAGACGGGTTCTGTGGAAAAAACCCTTTAACTGTTTCTTTAATTCCGTTTTTACTTAGAGACTGGTTCTGTGGAGAAACCCCTTTATCTGTTTCTTTCATTCCGTTTTACTTGGAGGCGGGGTCTGTGGAGAAAACCCTTTAACTGTTTCTTTATTTCCGTTTTTACCTAGAGGCGGGTTCTCTGGAGTAAAACTCTTTAACTTTTTCTTTAAATTTTTTTTTACTTAAAGGAGGGTTCTGTGAAGAAATCCCTTTAAGTGTTTCTATAATTCTGTTTTTAATTAGAGGTGGGTTCTGTGGAGAAACCCCTTTAACTGGTTCTTTAATTCCAGCTTTACTTAGAGTCGGTTTATGAGGAGAAAACCGTTTAACTGTTTCCCTTATTTCGTTTTTACTTAGAGAAGGGTTCTTTGGAGGAACCCCTTTAATTTTTTCTTTAATTCCTTTTTTATTTAGAGTTGGGTTATGTCGAGAAACCCCTTTAACTGTTTCCTTAATTCCGTTTTTACTTAGAAGCGGGTTCTGTGGAGAAACCCCTTTAACTGTTTCTTTCATTCCGTTTTTACTGAGAGGCGGGTTCTGTGGAGAAAACCCTTTAACTGTTTCCTTAATTCCGTTTTTACTTTGAGAAGGGTTCTGTGTAGAAAACCTTTTAAGAGTTTCTTTAATTCTGCTTTTACTTAACGGCGGGTTATGTGGAGATAATAACCCTTTACATCTTTCTTTAACTCTGTTTTTACTTAGAGAAGGGTTCTGTATAGAAAATCCTTTAACTATTTCTTTAATTCCGCTTTTACTTAATGGCGGGTTCTGTGGAGAAAACCATTTAACTGTTTCTATAATTCTGTTTTAACGTAGAGGTGGGTTTCCTTTGTGAAAACCCTTTAACTGTATCTTTAATTCTGCTTTTACTTAGAGGCTGGTTCTGTGGAGAAACGCCTTTAACTGTTTCTTTAATTCCGTTTTTACTTAGAGGCCGGTTCTGTGGAAAAAAACCCTTTAACTGTTTCTTTAATTCCGTTTTTAGTTGGAGACGGATTCTGTGTAGATACCCTTTAAATCTTTCTTACCTTCCGCTTTTACTAAGAGGTGGGTTTCTTGGTGAAACCCTTTACCTGTTTCTTTAATTCCGTTTTTAGTTAGAGATGGGTTCTGTGGAGAAAACACTTTAAGTGTTTCTTTAATTCCGTTTTTAATTAGAGACGGGCTCTGTGGAGAAAACCCTTTAAATCTTTATTTAATTCCGCTTTTACTAGGAGGTGGGTTTCTTGGAGAAACCCATTACCTGTTTCTTTTATTCCGATTTTAATTAGAGGCTGGTTCTGTGGAGAAACCCATTACCTGTTTCTTTTATTCCGTTTTTACTTAGAGGCGGGTTCTGTGGAGAAAACCCTTTAACTGTTTCCTTAATTCCGTTCTTACTTAGAGGCGGGTTCTGTGGAGAAAACCTTTTAACTGTTGCTTTAATTCCGTTTTTAGTCAGAGATGGGTTCTGTGGAGAAAACCCTTTAAGTGTTTCTTTAATTCCGTTTTTAATTAGAGACGGGTTCTGTGGAGAAAACCCTTTAACTGCTTCTTTAATTTCGCTTTTACTTAGAGACGGGTTCTGTGGAGAAAACCCTTTCACTGTTTCTTTAATTACGTTTTTACTTAGAGACGGGTTCTGTGGAAAAAACCCTTTAACTGTTTCTTTAATTCCGTTTTTACTTAGAGACTGGTTCTGTGGAGAAACCCCTTTATCTGTTTCTTTCATTCCGTTTTACTTGGAGGCGGGGTCTGTGGAGAAAACCCTTTAACTGTTTCTTTATTTCCGTTTTTACCTAGAGGCGGGTTCTCTGGAGTAAAACTCTTTAACTTTTTCTTTAATTTTTTTTTTACTTAAAGGAGGGTTCTGTGAAGAAATCCCTTTAAGTGTTTCTATAATTCTGTTTTTAATTAGAGGTGGGTTCTGTGGAGAAACCCCTTTAACTGGTTCTTTAATTCCAGCTTTACTTAGAGTCGGTTTATGAGGAGAAAACCGTTTAACTGTTTCCCTTATTTCGTTTTTACTTAGAGAAGGGTTCTTTGGAGGAACCCCTTTAATTTTTTCTTTAATTCCTTTTTTATTTAGAGTTGGGTTATGTCGAGAAACCCCTTTAACTGTTTCCTTAATTCCGTTTTTACTTAGAAGCGGGTTCTGTGGAGAAACCCCTTTAACTGTTTCTTTCATTCCGTTTTTACTGAGAGGCGGGTTCTGTGGAGAAAACCCTTTAACTGTTTCCTTAATTCCGTTTTTACTTTGAGAAGGGTTCTGTGTAGAAAACCTTTTAAGAGTTTCTTTAATTCTGCTTTTACTTAACGGCGGGTTATGTGGAGATAATAACCCTTTACATCTTTCTTTAACTCTGTTTTTACTTAGAGAAGGGTTCTGTATAGAAAATCCTTTAACTATTTCTTTAATTCCGCTTTTACTTAATGGCGGGTTCTGTGGAGAAAACCATTTAACTGTTTCTATAATTCTGTTTTAACGTAGAGGTGGGTTTCCTTTGTGAAAACCCTTTAACTGTATCTTTAATTCTGCTTTTACTTAGAGGCTGGTTCTGTGGAGAAACGCCTTTAACTGTTTCTTTAATTCCGTTTTTACTTAGAGGCCGGTTCTGTGGAAAAAAACCCTTTAACTGTTTTTATAATTCTGTTTTTAATTAGAGGTGGGTTCTGTGGAAAAACCCCTTTAACTGGTTCTTTAATTCCACCTTTACTTAGAGTCGGGTTATGTGGAGAAAACCGTTTAACTGTTTCCCTTATTCCGTTTTTACTTATAGAAGGGTTCTCTGGAGAAACCCCTTTAAATTTTTCTTTAATTCCGTTTTTACTGAGAGGTGGGCTCTGTGGAGAAAACCCTTTAACTAATTCTTTTATTCCGTTTTTACTTAGAGGCGGGTTCTGTGGAGAAAACCCTTTAACTGTTTCTTTAATTCCGTTTTTAGTTAGAGATGGGTTCTGTGGAGAAAACACTTTAAGTGTTTCTTTAATTCCGTTTTTAATTAGAGACGGGCTCTGTGGAGAAAACCCTTTAAATCTTTATTTAATTCCGCTTTTACTAGGAGGTGGGTTTCTTGGAGAAACCCATTACCTGTTTCTTTTATTCCGATTTTAATTAGAGGCTGGTTCTGTGGAGAAACCCATTACCTGTTTCTTTTATTCCGTTTTTACTTAGAGGCGGGTTCTGTGGAGAAAACCCTTTAACTGTTTCCTTAATTCCGTTTTTACTTAGAAGCGGGTTCTGTGGAGAAAACCCTTTAAATCTTTATGTAATTCCGTTTTTACTGAGAGGCGGGCTCTGTGGAGAAAACCCTTTAACTAATTCTTTTATTCCGTTTTTACTTAGAGGCGGGTTCTGTGGAGAAAACCCTTTAACTGTTTCTTTAATTCCGTTTTTAGTTAGAGATGGGTTCTGTGGAGAAAACCCTTTAAGTGTTTCTTTAATTCCGTTTTTAATTAGAGACGGGTTCTGTGGAGAAAACCCTTTAAATCTTTATTTAATTCCGCTTTTACTAGGAGGTGGGTTTCTTGGAGAAACCCATTACCTGTTTCTTTTATTCCGATTTTAATTAGAGGCTGGTTTTGTGGAGAAACCCATTACCTGTTTCTTTTATTCCGTTTTTACTTAGAGGCTGGTTCTGTGGAGAAACCCCTTTAACTGCTTCTTTAATTTCGCTTTTACTTAGAGACGGGTTCTGTGCAGAAAACCCTTTCACTGTTTCTTTAATTACGTTTTTACTTAGAGACGGGTTCTGTGGAAAAAACCCTTTAACTGTTTCTTTAATTCCGTTTTTACTTAGAGACTGGTTCTGTGGAGAAACCCCTTTATCTGTTTCTTTCATTCCGTTTTTACTTGGAGGCGGGGTCTGTGGAGAAAACCCTTTAACTGTTTCTTTATTTCCGTTATTACTTAGAGGCGGGTTCTCTGGAGTAAATCTCTTTAACTGTTTCTTTAAAAATTTTTTTACTTAAAGGAGGGTTCTGTGAAGAAATCCCTTTAAGTGTTTCTATAATTCTGTTTTTAATTAGAGGTGGGTTCTGTGGAGAAACCCCTTTAACTGGTTCTTTAATTCCAGCTTTACTTAGAGTCGGTTTATGAGGAGAAAACCGTTTAACTGTTTCCCTTATTTCGTTTTTACTTAGAGAAGGGTTCTTTGGAGGAACCCCTTTAATTTTTTCTTTAATTCCTTTTTTATTTAGAGTTGGGTTATGTCGAGAAACCCCTTTAACTGTTTCCTTAATTCCGTTTTTACTTAGAAGCGGGTTCTGTGGGGTAAAACTCTTTAACTTTTTCTTTCATTCCGTTTTTACTGAGAGGCGGGTTCTGTGGAGAAAACCCTTTAACTGTTTCCTTAATTCCGTTTTTACTTTGAGAAGGGTTCTGTGTAGAAAACCTTTTAAGAGTTTCTTTAATTCTGCTTTTACTTAACGGCGGGTTATGTGGAGATAATAACCCTTTACATGTTTCTTTAACTCTGTTTTTACTTAGAGAAGGGTTCTGTATAGAAAATCCTTTAACTATTTCTTTAATTCCGCTTTTACTTAATGGCGGGTTCTGTGGAGAAAACCATTTAACTGTTTCCCTTATTCCGTTTTTACTTATAGAAGGGTTCTCTGGAGAAACCCCTTTACATTTTTCTTTAATTCTGTTTTTACTTAGAGTTGGGTTGTCTGGAGAAAACCCTTTAAACCTTTCTTTACTTCCGCTTTTACTAAGAGGTGAGTTTCTTGGAGAAACCCTTTACCTGTTTCTTTAATTACGTTTTTACTTAGAGAAGGGTTCTGTGGAGAAAACCCTTTAACTGTTTCTTTAATTCTGTTTTTACTTAGATTTGGGTTGTCTGGAGAAAACCCTTTAAATCTTTCTTTACTTCCGCTTTTACTAAGAGGTGTTTTTTTGGAGAACCCCTTTACCTGTTTCTTTAATTCCATGTTTACTTAGAGAAGGTCTCTGTGGAGAAACCCCTTTATCTGTTTCTTTAATTCCGTTTTTAATTAGAGACGGGTTCTGTGGAGAAAACCCTTTAAATCTTTATTTAATTCCGCTTTTACTAGGAGGTGGGTTTCTTGGAGAAACCCATTACCTGTTTCTTTTATTCCGATTTTAATTAGAGGCTGGTTCTGTGGAGAAACCCATTACCTGTTTCTTTTATTCCGTTTTTACTTAGAGGCGGGTTCTGTGGAGAAAACCCTTTAACTGTTTCCTTAATTCCGTTTTTACTTAGAAGCGGATTTTGTGGAGAAAACCCTTTAAATCTTTATTTAATTCCGTTTTTACTGAGAGGCGGGCTCTGTGGAGAAAACCCTTTAACTAATTATTTTATTCCGTTCTTACTTAAAGGAGGGTTCTGTGAAGAAATCCCTTTAAGTGTTTCTATAATTCTGTTTTTAATTAGAGGTGGGTTCTGTGGAGAAACCCCTTTAACTGGTTCTTTAATTCCAGCTTTACTTAGAGTCGGTTTATGAGGAGAAAACCGTTTAACTGTTTCCCTTATTTCGTTTTTACTTAGAGAAGGGTTCTTTGGAGGAACCCCTTTAATTTTTTCTTTAATTCCTTTTTTATTTAGAGTTGGGTTATGTCGAGAAACCCCTTTAACTGTTTCCTTAATTCCGTTTTTACTTAGAAGCGGGTTCTGTGGAGAAACCCCTTTAACTGTTTCTTTCATTCCGTTTTTACTGAGAGGCGGGTTCTGTGGAGAAAACCCTTTAACTGTTTCCTTAATTCCGTTTTTACTTTGAGAAGGGTTCTGTGTAGAAAACCTTTTAAGAGTTTCTTTAATTCTGCTTTTACTTAACGGCGGGTTATGTGGAGATAATAACCCTTTACATCTTTCTTTAACTCTGTTTTTACTTAGAGAAGGGTTCTGTATAGAAAATCCTTTAAGTATTTCTTTAATTCCGCTTTTACTTAATGGCGGGTTCTGTGGAGAAAACCATTTAACTGTTTCTATAATTCTGTTTTAACGTAGAGGTGGGTTTCCTTTGTGAAAACCCTTTAACTGTATCTTTAATTCTGTTTTTACTTAGAGGCTGGTTCTGTGGAAAAAAACCCTTTAACTGTTTCTTTAATTCCGTTTTTAGTTGGAGACGGATTCTGTGTAGATACCCTTTAAATCTTTCTTACCTTCCGCTTTTACTAAGAGGTGGGTTTCTTGGTGAAACCCTTTACCTGTTTCTTTAATTCCGTTTTTAGTTAGAGATGGGTTCTGTGGAGAAAACACTTTAAGTGTTTCTTTAATTCCGTTTTTAATTAGAGACGGGCTCTGTGGAGAAAACCCTTTAAATCTTTATTTAATTCCGCTTTTACTAGGAGGTGGGTTTCTTGGAGAAACCCATTACCTGTTTCTTTTATTCCGATTTTAATTAGAGGCTGGTTCTGTGGAGAAACCCATTACCTGTTTCTTTTATTCCGTTTTTACTTAGAGGCGGGTTCTGTGGAGAAAACCCTTTAACTGTTTCCTTAATTCCGTTTTTACTTAGAAGCGGGTTCTATGGAGAAAACCCTTTAAATCTTTATGTAATTCCGTTTTTACTGAGAGGCGGGTTCTGTGGAGAAAACCCTTTAACTAATTCTTTTATTCCGTTTTTACTTAGAGGCGGGTTCTGTGGAGAAAACCCTTTAACTGTTTCTTTAATTCCGTTTTTAGTTAGAGATGGGTTCTGTGGAGAAAACCCTTTAAGTGTTTCTTTAATTCCGTTTTTAATTAGAGACGGGTTCTGTGGAGAAAACCCTTTAAATCTTTATTTAATTCCGCTTTTACTAGGAGGTGGGTTTCTTGGAGAAACCCATTACCTGTTTCTTTTATTCCGATTTTACTTAGAGGCTGGTTCTGTGGAGAAACCCCTTTAACTGCTTCTTTAATTTCGCTTTTACTTAGAGACGGGTTCTGTGCAGAAAACCCTTTCACTGTTTCTTTAATTACGTTTTTACTTAGAGACGGGTTCTGTGGAAAAAATCCTTTAACTGTTTCTTTAATTCCGTTTTTACTTAGAGACTGGTTCTGTGGAGAAACCCCTTTATCTGTTTCTTTCATTCCGTTTTTACTTGGAGGCGGGTTCTCTGGAGTAAAACTCTTTAACTGTTTCTTTAAAATTTTTTTTACTTAAAGGAGGGTTCTGTGAAGAAATCCCTTTAAGTGTTTCTATAATTCTGTTTTTAATTAGAGGTGGGTTCTGTGGAGAAACCCCTTTAACTGGTTCTTTAATTCCACCTTTACTTAGAGTCGGTTTATGAGGAGAAAACCCTTTAACTGTTTCCTTAATTCCGTTTTTACTTTGAGAAGGCTTCTGTGTAGAAAACCTTTTAAGAGTTTCTTTAATTCTGCTTTTACGTAACGGCGGTTTATGTGGAGATAATAACCCTTTACATGTTTCTTTAATTCTGTTTTTACTTAGAGAAGGGTTCTGTGGAGAACCCCTTTACATGTTTCTGTAATTCTGTTTTTACTTAGATTTTGGTTGTTTGGAGAAAACCATTTAAATGTTTCTCTAATTCCGTTTTTATTTAGAGAAGCGTTCTGTCGAGAAACCCCTTTAACTGTTTCTTTAATTCCATTTTTAATAAGAGGCGGGTTCTGTGGAGAAAACCCTTTAAGGGTTTTTTTTAATTCCGTTTTTACTCATGGGCGGGTTCTGAGGAGAAAACCCTTTAACTGTTTCTTTCATTACGTTTTTACTTAGAGGCGGGTTCTGTGGATAAATCCTTTAACTGTTTCTTTAATTCTGTTTTTACTTAGAGTTGGGTTGTCTGGAGAAAACCCTTTAAACCTTTCTTTACTTCCGCTTTTACTAAGAGGTGAGTTTCTTGGAGAAACCCTTTACCTGTTTCTTTAATTACGTTTTTACTTAGAGAAGGGTTCTGTGGAGAAAACCATTTAACTGTTTCTTTAATTCTGTTTTTACTTAGATTTGGGTTGTCTGGAGAAAACCCTTTAAATCTTTCTTTACTTCCGCTTTTACTAAGAGGTGTTTTTTTTGGAGAACCCCTTTACCTGTTTCTTTAATTCCATGTTTACTTAGAGAAGGTCTCTGTGGAGAAAACCCTTTAAGGGTTTCTTTAATTCCGTTTTTAATTAGAGACGGGTTTTGTGGAGAAAACCCTTTAAATCTTTATTTAATTCCGCTTTTACTAGGAGGTGGGTTTCTTGGAGAAACCCATTACCTGTTTCTTTTATTCCGATTTTAATTAGAGGCTGTTTCTGTGGTGAAACCCATTACCTGTTTATTTATTCCGTTTTTACTTAGAGGCGGGTTCTGTGGAGAAACCCCTTTAACTGGTTCTTTAATTCCAGCTTTACTTAGAGTCGGTTTATGAGGAGAAAACCGTTTAACTGTTTCCCTTATTTCGTTTTTACTTAGAGAAGGGTTTCTTGGAGGAACCCCTTTAATTTTTTCTTTAATTCCTTTTTTATTTAGAGTTGGGTTATGTCGAGAAACCCCTTTAACTGTTTCCTTAATTCCGTTTTTACTTAGAGGCGGGTTCTGTGGAGAAACCCCTTTAACTGTTTCTTTCATTCCGTTTTTACTGAGAGGCGGGTTCTGTGGAGAAAACCCTTTAACTGTTTCCTTAATTCCGTTTTTACTTTGAGAAGGGTTCTGTGTAGAAAACCTTTTAAGAGTTTCTTTAATTCTGCTTTTACTTAACGGCGGGTTATGTGGAGATAATAACCCTTTACATGTTTCTTTAACTCTGTTTTTACTTAGAGAAGGGTTCTGTATAGAAAATCCTTTAACTATTTCTTTAATTCCGCTTTTACTTAATGGCGGGTTCTGTGGAGAAAACCATTTAACTGTTTCTATAATTCTGTTTTAACGTAGAGGTGGGTTTCCTTTGTGAAAACCCTTTAACTGTATCTTTAATTCTGCTTTTACTTAGAGGCTGGTTCTGTGGAGAAACGCCTTTAACTGTTTCTTTAATTCTGTTTTTAATTAGAGGTGGGTTCTGTGGAAAAACCCCTTTAACTGGTTCTTTAATTCCACCTTTACTTAGAGTCGGGTTATGTGGAGAAAACCGTTTAACTGTTTCCCTTATTCCGTTTTTACTTATAGAAGGGTTCTCTGGAGAAACCCCTTTAAATTTTTCTTTAATTCCGTTTTTACTGAGAGGTGGGCTCTGTGGAGAAAACCCTTTAACTAATTCTTTTATTCCGTTTTTACTTAGAGGCGGGTTCTGTGGAGAAAACCCTTTAACTGTTTCTTTAATTCCGTTTTTAGTTAGAGATGGGTTCTGTGGAGAAAACACTTTAACTGCTTCTTTAATTTCGCTTTTACTTAGAGACGGGTTCTGTGGAGAAAACCCTTTCACTGTTTCTTTAATTACGTTTTTACTTAGAGACGGGTTCTGTGGAAAAAACCCTTTAACTGTTTCTTTAATTCCGTTTTTACTTAGAGACTGGTTCTGTGGAGAAACCCCTTTATCTGTTTCTTTCATTCCGTTTTACTTGGAGGCGGGGTCTGTGGAGAAAACCCTTTAACTGTTTCTTTATTTCCGTTTTTACTTTGAGAAGGGTTCTGTGTAGAAAACCTTTTAAGAGTTTCTTTAATTCTGCTTTTACTTAACGGCGGGTTATGTGGAGATAATAACCCTTTACATCTTTCTTTAACTCTGTTTTTACTTAGAGAAGGGTTCTGTATAGAAAATCCTTTAACTATTTCTTTAATTCCGCTTTTACTTAATGGCGGGTTCTGTGGAGAAAACCATTTAACTGTTTCTATAATTCTGTTTTAACGTAGAGTTGGGTTTCCTTTGTGAAAACCCTTTAACTGTATCTTTAATTCTGCTTTTACTTAGAGGCTGGTTCTGTGGAGAAACGCCTTTAACTGTTTCTTTAATTCCGTTTTTACTTAGAGGCCGGTTCTGTGGAGAAAACACTTTAAGTGTTTCTTTAATTCCGTTTTTAATTAGAGACGGGCTCTGTGGAGAAAACCCTTTAAATCTTTATTTAATTCCGCTTTTACTAGGAGGTGGGTTTCTTGGAGAAACCCATTACCTGTTTCTTTTATTCCGATTTTAATTAGAGGCTGGTTCTGTGGAGAAACCCATTACCTGTTTCTTTTATTCAGTTTTTACTTAGAGGCGGGTTCTGTGGAGAAAACCCTTTAACTGTTTCCTTAATTCCGTTTTTACTTAGAAGCGGGTTCTGTGGAGAAAACCCTTTAAATCTTTATTTAATTCCGTTTTTACTGAGAGGCGGGTTCTGTGGAGAAAACCCTTTAACTAATTATTTTATTCCGTTTTTACTTAGAGGCGGGTTCTGTGGAGAAAACCCTTTAACTGTTTCTTTAATTCCGTTTTTACTGAGAGTTGGGTTGTCTGGAGAAAACCCTTTAAACCTTTCTTTACTTCCGCTTTTACTAAGAGGTGAGTTTCTTGGAGAAACCCTTTACCTGTTTCTTTAATTACGTTTTTACTTAGAGAAGGGTTCTGTGGAGAAAACCATTTAACTGTTTCTTTAATTCTGTTTTTACTTAGATTTGGGTTGTCTGGAGAAAACCCTTTAAATCTTTCTTTACTTCCGCTTTTACTAAGAGGTGTTTTTTTTGGAGAACCCCTTTACCTGTTTCTTTAATTCCATGTTTACTTAGAGAAGGTCTCTGTGGAGAAAACCCTTTAAGGGTTTCTTTAATTCCGTTTTTAATTAGAGACGGGTTTTGTGGAGAAAACCCTTTAAATCTTTATTTAATTCCGCTTTTACTAGGAGGTGGGTTTCTTGGAGAAACCCATTACCTGTTTCTTTTATTCCGATTTTAATTAGAGGCTGTTTCTGTGGTGAAACCCATTACCTGTTTATTTATTCCGTTTTTACTTAGAGGCGGGTTCTGTGGAGAAACCCCTTTAACTGGTTCTTTAATTCCAGCTTTACTTAGAGTCGGTTTATGAGGAGAAAACCGTTTAACTGTTTCCCTTATTTCGTTTTTACTTAGAGAAGGGTTTCTTGGAGGAACCCCTTTAATTTTTTCTTTAATTCCTTTTTTATTTAGAGTTGGGTTATGTCGAGAAACCCCTTTAACTGTTTCCTTAATTCCGTTTTTACTTAGAGGCGGGTTCTGTGGAGAAACCCCTTTAACTGTTTCTTTCATTCCGTTTTTACTGAGAGGCGGGTTCTGTGGAGAAAACCCTTTAACTGTTTCCTTAATTCCGTTTTTACTTTGAGAAGGGTTCTGTGTAGAAAACCTTTTAAGAGTTTCTTTAATTCTGCTTTTACTTAACGGCGGGTTATGTGGAGATAATAACCCTTTACATGTTTCTTTAACTCTGTTTTTACTTAGAGAAGGGTTCTGTATAGAAAATCCTTTAACTATTTCTTTAATTCCGCTTTTACTTAATGGCGGGTTCTGTGGAGAAAACCATTTAACTGTTTCTATAATTCTGTTTTAACGTAGAGGTGGGTTTCCTTTGTGAAAACCCTTTAACTGTATCTTTAATTCTGCTTTTACTTAGAGGCTGGTTCTGTGGAGAAACGCCTTTAACTGTTTCTTTAATTCTGTTTTTAATTAGAGGTGGGTTCTGTGGAAAAACCCCTTTAACTGGTTCTTTAATTCCACCTTTACTTAGAGTCGGGTTATGTGGAGAAAACCGTTTAACTGTTTCCCTTATTCCGTTTTTACTTATAGAAGGGTTCTCTGGAGAAACCCCTTTAAATTTTTCTTTAATTCCGTTTTTACTGAGAGGTGGGCTCTGTGGAGAAAACCCTTTAACTAATTCTTTTATTCCGTTTTTACTTAGAGGCGGGTTCTGTGGAGAAAACCCTTTAACTGTTTCTTTAATTCCGTTTTTAGTTAGAGATGGGTTCTGTGGAGAAAACACTTTAACTGCTTCTTTAATTTCGCTTTTACTTAGAGACGGGTTCTGTGGAGAAAACCCTTTCACTGTTTCTTTAATTACGTTTTTACTTAGAGACGGGTTCTGTGGAAAAAACCCTTTAACTGTTTCTTTAATTCCGTTTTTACTTAGAGACTGGTTCTGTGGAGAAACCCCTTTATCTGTTTCTTTCATTCCGTTTTACTTGGAGGCGGGGTCTGTGGAGAAAACCCTTTAACTGTTTCTTTATTTCCGTTTTTACTTTGAGAAGGGTTCTGTGTAGAAAACCTTTTAAGAGTTTCTTTAATTCTGCTTTTACTTAACGGCGGGTTATGTGGAGATAATAACCCTTTACATCTTTCTTTAACTCTGTTTTTACTTAGAGAAGGGTTCTGTATAGAAAATCCTTTAACTATTTCTTTAATTCCGCTTTTACTTAATGGCGGGTTCTGTGGAGAAAACCATTTAACTGTTTCTATAATTCTGTTTTAACGTAGAGGTGGGTTTCCTTTGTGAAAACCCTTTAACTGTATCTTTAATTCTGCTTTTACTTAGAGGCTGGTTCTGTGGAGAAACGCCTTTAACTGTTTCTTTAATTCCGTTTTTACTTAGAGGCCGGTTCTGTGGAGAAAACACTTTAAGTGTTTCTTTAATTCCGTTTTTAATTAGAGACGGGCTCTGTGGAGAAAACCCTTTAAATCTTTATTTAATTCCGCTTTTACTAGGAGGTGGGTTTCTTGGAGAAACCCATTACCTGTTTCTTTTATTCCGATTTTAATTAGAGGCTGGTTCTGTGGAGAAACCCATTACCTGTTTCTTTTATTCCGTTTTTACTTAGAGGCGGGTTCTGTGGAGAAAACCCTTTAACTGTTTCCTTAATTCCGTTTTTACTTAGAAGCGGGTTCTGTGGAGAAAACCCTTTAAATCTTTATTTAATTCCGTTTTTACTGAGAGGCGGGTTCTGTGGAGAAAACCCTTTAACTAATTATTTTATTCCGTTTTTACTTAGAGGCGGGTTCTGTGGAGAAAACCCTTTAACTGTTTCTTTAATTCCGTTTTTAGTTAGAGATGGGTTCTGTGGAGAAAACCCTTTAAGTGTTTCTTTAATTCCGTTTTTAATTAGAGACGGGTTCTGTGGAGAAAACCCTTTAAATCTTTATTTAATTCCGCTTTTACTAGGAGGTGGGTTTCTTGGAGAAACCCATTACCTGTTTCTTTTATTCCGATTTTACTTAGAGGCTGGTTCTGTGGAGAAACCCCTTTAACTGCTTCTTTAATTTCGCTTTTACTTAGAGACGGGTTCTGTGCAGAAAACCCTTTCACTGTTTCTTTAATTACGTTTTTACTTAGAGACGGGTTCTGTGGAAAAAATCCTTTAACTGTTTCTTTAATTCCGTTTTTACTTAGAGACTGGTTCTGTGGAGAAACCCCTTTATCTGTTTCTTTCATTCCGTTTTTACTTGGAGGCGGGTTCTCTGGAGTAAAACTCTTTAACTGTTTCTTTAAAAAATTTTTTACTTAAAGGAGGGTTCTGTGAAGAAATCCCTTTAAGTGTTTCTATAATTCTGTTTTTAATTAGAGGTGGGTTCTGTGGAGAAACCCCTTTAACTGGTTCTTTAATTCCACCTTTACTTAGAGTCGGTTTATGAGGAGAAAACCCTTTAACTGTTTCCTTAATTCCGTTTTTACTTTGAGAAGGCTTCTGTGTAGAAAACCTTTTAAGAGTTTCTTTAATTCTGCTTTTACGTAACGGCGGTTTATGTGGAGATAATAACCCTTTACATGTTTCTTTAATTCTGTTTTTACTTAGAGAAGGGTTCTGTGGAGAACCCCTTTACATGTTTCTGTAATTCTGTTTTTACTTAGATTTTGGTTGTTTGGAGAAAACCATTTAAATGTTTCTCTAATTCCGTTTTTATTTAGAGAAGCGTTCTGTCGAGAAACCCCTTTAACTGTTTCTTTAATTCCATTTTTAATAAGAGGCGGGTTCTGTGGAGAAAACCCTTTAAGGGTTTTTTTTAATTCCGTTTTTACTCATGGGCGGGTTCTGAGGAGAAAACCCTTTAACTGTTTCTTTCATTACGTTTTTACTTAGAGGCGGGTTCTGTGGATAAATCCTTTAACTGTTTCTTTAATTCTGTTTTTACTTAGAGTTGGGTTGTCTGGAGAAAACCCTTTAAACCTTTCTTTACTTCCGCTTTTACTAAGAGGTGAGTTTCTTGGAGAAACCCTTTACCTGTTTCTTTAATTACGTTTTTACTTAGAGAGGGGTTCTGTGGAGAAAACCATTTAACTGTTTCTTTAATTCTGTTTTTACTTAGATTTGGGTTGTCTGGAGAAAACCCTTTAAATCTTTCTTTACTTCCGCTTTTACTAAGAGGTGTTTTTTTTGGAGAACCCCTTTACCTGTTTCTTTAATTCCATGTTTACTTAGAGAAGGTCTCTGTGGAGAAAACCCTTTAACGGTTTCTTTAATTCCGTTTTTAATTAGAGACGGGTTTTGTGGAGAAAACCCTTTAAATCTTTATTTAATTCCGCTTTTACTAGGAGGTGGGTTTCTTGGAGAAACCCATTACCTGTTTCTTTTATTCCGATTTTAATTAGAGGCTGTTTCTGTGGAGAAACCCATTACCTGTTTCTTTTATTCCGTTTTTACTTAGAGGCGGGTTCTGTGGAGAAACCCCTTTAACTGGTTCTTTAATTCCAGCTTTACTTAGAGTCGGTTTATGAGGAGAAAACCGTTTAACTGTTTCCCTTATTTCGTTTTTACTTAGAGAAGGGTTCCTTGGAGGAACCCCTTTAATTTTTTCTTTAATTCCTTTTTTATTTAGAGTTGGGTTATGTCGAGAAACCCCTTTAACTGTTTCCTTAATTCCGTTTTTACTTAGAGGCGGGTTCTGTGGAGAAACCCCTTTAACTGTTTCTTTCATTCCGTTTTTACTGAGAGGCGGGTTCTGTGGAGAAAACCCTTTAACTGTTTCCTTAATTCCGTTTTTACTTTGAGAAGGGTTCTGTGTAGAAAACCTTTTAAGAGTTTCTTTAATTCTGCTTTTACTTAACGGCGGGTTATGTGGAGATAATAACCCTTTACATGTTTCTTTAACTCTGTTTTTACTTAGAGAAGGGTTCTGTATAGAAAATCCTTTAACTATTTCTATAATTCTGTTTTAACGTAGAGGTGGGTTTCCTTTGTGAAAAACCTTTAACTGTATCTTTAATTCTGCTTTTACTTAGAGGCTGGTTCTGTGGAGAAACGCCTTTAACTGTTTCTTTAATTCTGTTTTTAATTAGAGGTGGGTTCTGTGGAAAAACCCCTTTAACTGGTTCTTTAATTCCACCTTTACTTAGAGTCGGGTTATGTGGAGAAAACCGTTTAACTGTTTCCCTTATTCCGTTTTTACTTATAGAAGGGTTCTCTGGAGAAACCCCATTAAATTTTTCTTTAATTCCGTTTTTACTGAGAGGTGGGCTCTGTGGAGAAAACCCTTTAACTAATTCTTTTATTCCGTTTTTACTTAGAGGCGGGTTCTGTGGAGAAAACCCTTTAACTGTTTCTTTAATTCCGTTTTTAGTTAGAGAAGGTCTCTGTGGAGAAAACCCTTTAAGGGTTTCTTTAATTCCGTTTTTAATTAGAGACGGGTTTTGTGGAGAAAACCCTTTAAATCTTTATTTAATTCCGCTTTTACTAGGAGGTGGGTTTCTTGGAGAAACCCATTACCTGTTTCTTTTATTCCGATTTTAATTAGAGGCTGTTTCTGTGGAGAAACCCATTACCTGTTTCTTTTATTCCGTTTTTACTTAGAGGCGGGTTCTGTGGAGAAACCCATTACCTGTTTCTTTTATTCCGTTTTTACTTAGAGGCGGGTTCTGTGGAGAAAACCCTTTAACTGTTTCCTTAATTCCGTTTTTACTTAGAAGCGGGTTCTGTGGAGAAAACCCTTTAAATCTTTATTTAATTCCGTTTTTACTGAGAGGCGGGTTCTGTGGAGAAAACCCTTTAACTAATTCTTTTATTCCGTTTTTACTTAGAGGCGGGTTCTGTGGAGAAAACCCTTTAACTGTTTCTTTAATTCCGTTTTTAGTTAGAGATGGGTTCTGTGGAGAAAACCCTTTAAGTGTTTCTTTAATTCCGTTTTTAATTAGAGACGGGTTCTGTGGAGAAAACCCTTTAAATCTTTATTTAATTCCGCTTTTACTAGGAGGTGGGTTTCTTGGAGAAACCCATTACCTGTTTCTTTTATTCCGATTTTACTTAGAGGATGGTTCTGTGGAGAAACCCCTTTAACTGCTTCTTTAATTTCGCTTTTACTTAGAGACGGGTTCTGTGCAGAAAACCCTTTCACTGTTTCTTTAATTACGTTTTTACTTAGAGACGGGTTCTGTGGAAAAAATCCTTTAACTGTTTCTTTAATTCCGTTTTTACTTAGAGACTGGTTCTGTGGAGAAACCCCTTTATCTGTTTCTTTCATTCCGTTTTTACTTGGAGGCGGGTTCTCTGGAGTAAAACTCTTTAACTGTTTCTTTAAAATTTTTTTTACTTAAAGGAGGGTTCTGTGAAGAAATCCCTTTAAGTGTTTCTATAATTCTGTTTTTAATTAGAGGTGGGTTCTGTGGAGAAACCCCTTTAACTGGTTCTTTAATTCCACCTTTACTTAGAGTCGGTTTATGAGGAGAAAACCCTTTAACTGTTTCCTTAATTCCGTTTTTACTTTGAGAAGGCTTCTGTGTAGAAAACCTTTTAAGAGTTTCTTTAATTCTGCTTTTACGTAACGGCGGTTTATGTGGAGATAATAACCCTTTACATGTTTCTTTAATTCTGTTTTTACTTAGAGAAGGGTTCTGTGGAGAACCCCTTTACATGTTTCTGTAATTCTGTTTTTACTTAGATTTTGGTTGTTTGGAGAAAACCATTTAAATGTTTCTCTAATTCCGTTTTTATTTAGAGAAGCGTTCTGTCGAGAAACCCCTTTAACTGTTTCTTTAATTCCATTTTTAATAAGAGGCGGGTTCTGTGGAGAAAACCCTTTAAGGGTTTTTTTAATTCCGTTTTTACTCATGGGCGGGTTCTGAGGAGAAAACCCTTTAACTGTTTCTTTCATTACGTTTTTACTTAGAGGCGGGTTCTGTGGATAAATCCTTTAACTGTTTCTTTAATTCTGTTTTTACTTAGAGTTGGGTTGTCTGGAGAAAACCCTTTAAACCTTTCTTTACTTCCGCTTTTACTAAGAGGTGAGTTTCTTGGAGAAACCCTTTACCTGTTTCTTTAATTACGTTTTTACTTAGAGAGGGGTTCTGTGGAGAAAACCATTTAACTGTTTCTTTAATTCTGTTTTTACTTAGATTTGGGTTGTCTGGAGAAAACCCTTTAAATCTTTCTTTACTTCCGCTTTTACTAAGAGGTGTTTTTTTTGGAGAACCCCTTTACCTGTTTCTTTAATTCCATGTTTACTTAGAGAAGGTCTCTGTGGAGAAAACCCTTTAAGGGTTTCTTTAATTCCGTTTTTAATTAGAGACGGGTTTTGTGGAGAAAACCCTTTAAATCTTTATTTAATTCCGCTTTTACTAGGAGGTGGGTTTCTTGGAGAAACCCATTACCTGTTTCTTTTATTCCGATTTTAATTAGAGGCTGTTTCTGTGGAGAAACCCATTACCTGTTTCTTTTATTCCGTTTTTACTTAGAGGCGGGTTCTGTGGAGAAACCCCTTTAACTGGTTCTTTAATTCCAGCTTTACTTAGAGTCGGTTTATGAGGAGAAAACCGTTTAACTGTTTCCCTTATTTCGTTTTTACTTAGAGAAGGGTTCCTTGGAGGAACCCCTTTAATTTTTTCTTTAATTCCTTTTTTATTTAGAGTTGGGTTATGTCGAGAAACCCCTTTAACTGTTTCCTTAATTCCGTTTTTACTTAGAGGCGGGTTCTGTGGAGAAACCCCTTTAACTGTTTCTTTCATTCCGTTTTTACTGAGAGGCGGGTTCTGTGGAGAAAACCCTTTAACTGTTTCCTTAATTCCGTTTTTACTTTGAGAAGGGTTCTGTGTAGAAAACCTTTTAAGAGTTTCTTTAATTCTGCTTTTACTTAACGGCGGGTTATGTGGAGATAATAACCCTTTACATGTTTCTTTAACTCTGTTTTTACTTAGAGAAGGGTTCTGTATAGAAAATCCTTTAACTATTTCTTTAATTCCGCTTTTACTTAATGGCGGGTTCTGTGGAGAAAACCATTTAACTGTTTCTATAATTCTGTTTTAACGTAGAGGTGGGTTTCCTTTGTGAAAACCCTTTAACTGTATCTTTAATTCTGCTTTTACTTAGAGGCTGGTTCTGTGGAGAAACGCCTTTAACTGTTTCTTTAATTCTGTTTTTAATTAGAGGTGGGTTCTGTGGAAAAACCCCTTTAACTGGTTCTTTAATTCCACCTTTACTTAGAGTCGGGTTATGTGGAGAAAACCGTTTAACTGTTTCCCTTATTCCGTTTTTACTTATAGAAGGGTTCTCTGGAGAAACCCCATTAAATTTTTCTTTAATTCCGTTTTTACTGAGAGGTGGGCTCTGTGAAGAAAACCCTTTAACTAATTCTTTTATTCCGTTTTTACTTAGAGGCGGGTTCTGTGGAGAAAACCCTTTAACTGTTTCTTTAATTCCGTTTTTAGTTAGAGAAGGTCTCTGTGGAGAAAACACTTTAAGGGTTTCTTTAATTCCGTTTTTAATTAGAGACGGGTTTTGTGGAGAAAACCCTTTAAATCTTTATTTAATTCCGCTTTTACTAGGAGGTGGGTTTCTTGGAGAAACCCATTACCTGTTTCTTTTATTCCGATTTTAATTAGAGGCTGTTTCTGTGGAGAAACCCATTACCTGTTTCTTTTATTCCGTTTTTACTTAGAGGCGGGTTCTGTGGAGAAACCCCTTTAACTGGTTCTTTAATTCCAGCTTTACTTAGAGTCGGTTTATGAGGAGAAAACCGTTTAACTGTTTCCCTTATTTCGTTTTTACTTAGAGAAGGGTTCCTTGGAGGAACCCCTTTAATTTTTTCTTTAATTCCTTTTTTATTTAGAGTTGGGTTATGTCGAGAAACCCCTTTAACTGTTTCCTTAATTCCGTTTTTACTTAGAGGCGGGTTCTGTGGAGAAACCCCTTTAACTGTTTCTTTCATTCCGTTTTTACTGAGAGGCGGGTTCTGTGGAGAAAACCCTTTAACTGTTTCCTTAATTCCGTTTTTACTTTGAGAAGGGTTCTGTGTAGAAAACCTTTTAAGAGTTTCTTTAATTCTGCTTTTACTTAACGGCGGGTTATGTGGAGATAATAACCCTTTACATGTTTCTTTAACTCTGTTTTTACTTAGAGAAGGGTTCTGTATAGAAAATCCTTTAACTATTTCTATAATTCTGTTTTAACGTAGAGGTGGGTTTCCTTTGTGAAAAACCTTTAACTGTATCTTTAATTCTGCTTTTACTTAGAGGCTGGTTCTGTGGAGAAACGCCTTTAACTGTTTCTTTAATTCTGTTTTTAATTAGAGGTGGGTTCTGTGGAAAAACCCCTTTAACTGGTTCTTTAATTCCACCTTTACTTAGAGTCGGGTTATGTGGAGAAAACCGTTTAACTGTTTCCCTTATTCCGTTTTTACTTATAGAAGGGTTCTCTGGAGAAACCCCATTAAATTTTTCTTTAATTCCGTTTTTACTGAGAGGTGGGCTCTGTGGAGAAAACCCTTTAACTAATTCTTTTATTCCGTTTTTACTTAGAGGCGGGTTCTGTGGAGAAAACCCTTTAACTGTTTCTTTAATTCCGTTTTTAGTTAGAGAAGGTCTCTGTGGAGAAAACCCTTTAAGGGTTTCTTTAATTCCGTTTTTAATTAGAGACGGGTTTTGTGGAGAAAACCCTTTAAATCTTTATTTAATTCCGCTTTTACTAGGAGGTGGGTTTCTTGGAGAAACCCATTACCTGTTTCTTTTATTCCGATTTTAATTAGAGGCTGTTTCTGTGGAGAAACCCATTACCTGTTTCTTTTATTCCGTTTTTACTTAGAGGCGGGTTCTGTGGAGAAACCCATTACCTGTTTCTTTTATTCCGTTTTTACTTAGAGGCGGGTTCTGTGGAGAAAACCCTTTAACTGTTTCCTTAATTCCGTTTTTACTTAGAAGCGGGTTCTGTGGAGAAAACCCTTTAAATCTTTATTTAATTCCGTTTTTACTGAGAGGCGGGTTCTGTGGAGAAAACCCTTTAACTAATTCTTTTATTCCGTTTTTACTTAGAGGCGGGTTCTGTGGAGAAAACCCTTTAACTGTTTCTTTAATTCCGTTTTTAGTTAGAGATGGGTTCTGTGGAGAAAACCCTTTAAGTGTTTCTTTAATTCCGTTTTTAATTAGAGACGGGTTCTGTGGAGAAAACCCTTTAAATCTTTATTTAATTCCGCTTTTACTAGGAGGTGGGTTTCTTGGAGAAACCCATTACCTGTTTCTTTTATTCCGATTTTACTTAGAGGATGGTTCTGTGGAGAAACCCCTTTAACTGCTTCTTTAATTTCGCTTTTACTTAGAGACGGGTTCTGTGCAGAAAACCCTTTCACTGTTTCTTTAATTACGTTTTTACTTAGAGACGGGTTCTGTGGAAAAAATCCTTTAACTGTTTCTTTAATTCCGTTTTTACTTAGAGACTGGTTCTGTGGAGAAACCCCTTTATCTGTTTCTTTCATTCCGTTTTTACTTGGAGGCGGGTTCTCTGGAGTAAAACTCTTTAACTGTTTCTTTAAAATTTTTTTTACTTAAAGGAGGGTTCTGTGAAGAAATCCCTTTAAGTGTTTCTATAATTCTGTTTTTAATTAGAGGTGGGTTCTGTGGAGAAACCCCTTTAACTGGTTCTTTAATTCCACCTTTACTTAGAGTCGGTTTATGAGGAGAAAACCCTTTAACTGTTTCCTTAATTCCGTTTTTACTTTGAGAAGGCTTCTGTGTAGAAAACCTTTTAAGAGTTTCTTTAATTCTGCTTTTACGTAACGGCGGTTTATGTGGAGATAATAACCCTTTACATGTTTCTTTAATTCTGTTTTTACTTAGAGAAGGGTTCTGTGGAGAACCCCTTTACATGTTTCTGTAATTCTGTTTTTACTTAGATTTTGGTTGTTTGGAGAAAACCATTTAAATGTTTCTCTAATTCCGTTTTTATTTAGAGAAGCGTTCTGTCGAGAAACCCCTTTAACTGTTTCTTTAATTCCATTTTTAATAAGAGGCGGGTTCTGTGGAGAAAACCCTTTAAGGGTTTTTTTAATTCCGTTTTTACTCATGGGCGGGTTCTGAGGAGAAAACCCTTTAACTGTTTCTTTCATTACGTTTTTACTTAGAGGCGGGTTCTGTGGATAAATCCTTTAACTGTTTCTTTAATTCTGTTTTTACTTAGAGTTGGGTTGTCTGGAGAAAACCCTTTAAACCTTTCTTTACTTCCGCTTTTACTAAGAGGTGAGTTTCTTGGAGAAACCCTTTACCTGTTTCTTTAATTACGTTTTTACTTAGAGAGGGGTTCTGTGGAGAAAACCATTTAACTGTTTCTTTAATTCTGTTTTTACTTAGATTTGGGTTGTCTGGAGAAAACCCTTTAAATCTTTCTTTACTTCCGCTTTTACTAAGAGGTGTTTTTTTTGGAGAACCCCTTTACCTGTTTCTTTAATTCCATGTTTACTTAGAGAAGGTCTCTGTGGAGAAAACCCTTTAAGGGTTTCTTTAATTCCGTTTTTAATTAGAGACGGGTTTTGTGGAGAAAACCCTTTAAATCTTTATTTAATTCCGCTTTTACTAGGAGGTGGGTTTCTTGGAGAAACCCATTACCTGTTTCTTTTATTCCGATTTTAATTAGAGGCTGTTTCTGTGGAGAAACCCATTACCTGTTTCTTTTATTCCGTTTTTACTTAGAGGCGGGTTCTGTGGAGAAACCCCTTTAACTGGTTCTTTAATTCCAGCTTTACTTAGAGTCGGTTTATGAGGAGAAAACCGTTTAACTGTTTCCCTTATTTCGTTTTTACTTAGAGAAGGGTTCCTTGGAGGAACCCCTTTAATTTTTTCTTTAATTCCTTTTTTATTTAGAGTTGGGTTATGTCGAGAAACCCCTTTAACTGTTTCCTTAATTCCGTTTTTACTTAGAGGCGGGTTCTGTGGAGAAACCCCTTTAACTGTTTCTTTCATTCCGTTTTTACTGAGAGGCGGGTTCTGTGGAGAAAACCCTTTAACTGTTTCCTTAATTCCGTTTTTACTTTGAGAAGGGTTCTGTGTAGAAAACCTTTTAAGAGTTTCTTTAATTCTGCTTTTACTTAACGGCGGGTTATGTGGAGATAATAACCCTTTACATGTTTCTTTAACTCTGTTTTTACTTAGAGAAGGGTTCTGTATAGAAAATCCTTTAACTATTTCTTTAATTCCGCTTTTACTTAATGGCGGGTTCTGTGGAGAAAACCATTTAACTGTTTCTATAATTCTGTTTTAACGTAGAGGTGGGTTTCCTTTGTGAAAACCCTTTAACTGTATCTTTAATTCTGCTTTTACTTAGAGGCTGGTTCTGTGGAGAAACGCCTTTAACTGTTTCTTTAATTCTGTTTTTAATTAGAGGTGGGTTCTGTGGAAAAACCCCTTTAACTGGTTCTTTAATTCCACCTTTACTTAGAGTCGGGTTATGTGGAGAAAACCGTTTAACTGTTTCCCTTATTCCGTTTTTACTTATAGAAGGGTTCTCTGGAGAAACCCCATTAAATTTTTCTTTAATTCCGTTTTTACTGAGAGGTGGGCTCTGTGAAGAAAACCCTTTAACTAATTCTTTTATTCCGTTTTTACTTAGAGGCGGGTTCTGTGGAGAAAACCCTTTAACTGTTTCTTTAATTCCGTTTTTAGTTAGAGAAGGTCTCTGTGGAGAAAACACTTTAAGGGTTTCTTTAATTCCGTTTTTAATTAGAGACGGGTTTTGTGGAGAAAACCCTTTAAATCTTTATTTAATTCCGCTTTTACTAGGAGGTGGGTTTCTTGGAGAAACCCATTACCTGTTTCTTTTATTCCGATTTTAATTAGAGGCTGTTTCTGTGGAGAAACCCATTACCTGTTTCTTTTATTCCGTTTTTACTTAGAGGCGGGTTCTGTGGAGAAACCCCTTTAACTGGTTCTTTAATTCCAGCTTTACTTAGAGTCGGTTTATGAGGAGAAAACCGTTTAACTGTTTCCCTTATTTCGTTTTTACTTAGAGAAGGGTTCCTTGGAGGAACCCCTTTAATTTTTTCTTTAATTCCTTTTTTATTTAGAGTTGGGTTATGTCGAGAAACCCCTTTAACTGTTTCCTTAATTCCGTTTTTACTTAGAGGCGGGTTCTGTGGAGAAACCCCTTTAACTGTTTCTTTCATTCCGTTTTTACTGAGAGGCGGGTTCTGTGGAGAAAACCCTTTAACTGTTTCCTTAATTCCGTTTTTACTTTGAGAAGGGTTCTGTGTAGAAAACCTTTTAAGAGTTTCTTTAATTCTGCTTTTACTTAACGGCGGGTTATGTGGAGATAATAACCCTTTACATGTTTCTTTAACTCTGTTTTTACTTAGAGAAGGGTTCTGTATAGAAAATCCTTTAACTATTTCTTTAATTCCGCTTTTACTTAATGGCGGGTTCTGTGGAGAAAACCATTTAACTGTTTCTATAATTCTGTTTTAACGTAGAGGTGGGTTTCCTTTGTGAAAACCCTTTAACTGTATCTTTAATTCTGCTTTTACTTAGAGGCTGGTTCTGTGGAGAAACGCCTTTAACTGTTTCTTTAATTCTGTTTTTAATTAGAGGTGGGTTCTGTGGAAAAACCCCTTTAACTGGTTCTTTAATTCCACCTTTACTTAGAGTCGGGTTATGTGGAGAAAACCGTTTAACTGTTTCCCTTATTCCGTTTTTACTTATAGAAGGGTTCTCTGGAGAAACCCCATTAAATTTTTCTTTAATTCCGTTTTTACTGAGAGGTGGGCTCTGTGAAGAAAACCCTTTAACTAATTCTTTTATTCCGTTTTTACTTAGAGGCGGGTTCTGTGGAGAAAACCCTTTAACTGTTTCTTTAATTCCGTTTTTAGTTAGAGAAGGTCTCTGTGGAGAAAACACTTTAAGGGTTTCTTTAATTCCGTTTTTAATTAGAGACGGGTTTTGTGGAGAAAACCCTTTAAATCTTTATTTAATTCCGCTTTTACTAGGAGGTGGGTTTCTTGGAGAAACCCATTACCTGTTTCTTTTATTCCGATTTTAATTAGAGGCTGTTTCTGTGGAGAAACCCATTACCTGTTTCTTTTATTCCGTTTTTACTTAGAGGCGGGTTCTGTGGAGAAACCCCTTTAACTGGTTCTTTAATTCCAGCTTTACTTAGAGTCGGTTTATGAGGAGAAAACCGTTTAACTGTTTCCCTTATTTCGTTTTTACTTAGAGAAGGGTTCCTTGGAGGAACCCCTTTAATTTTTTCTTTAATTCCTTTTTTATTTAGAGTTGGGTTATGTCGAGAAACCCCTTTAACTGTTTCCTTAATTCCGTTTTTACTTAGAGGCGGGTTCTGTGGAGAAACCCCTTTAACTGTTTCTTTCATTCCGTTTTTACTGAGAGGCGGGTTCTGTGGAGAAAACCCTTTAACTGTTTCCTTAATTCCGTTTTTACTTTGAGAAGGGTTCTGTGTAGAAAACCTTTTAAGAGTTTCTTTAATTCTGCTTTTACTTAACGGCGGGTTATGTGGAGATAATAACCCTTTACATGTTTCTTTAACTCTGTTTTTACTTAGAGAAGGGTTCTGTATAGAAAATCCTTTAACTATTTCTTTAATTCCGCTTTTACTTAATGGCGGGTTCTGTGGAGAAAACCATTTAACTGTTTCTATAATTCTGTTTTAACGTAGAGGTGGGTTTCCTTTTTGAAAACCCTTTAACTGTATCTTTAATTCTGCTTTTACTTAGAGGCTGGTTCTGTGGAGAAACGCCTTTAACTGTTTCTTTAATTCTGTTTTTAATTAGAGGTGGGTTCTGTGGAAAAACCCCTTTAACTGGTTCTTTAATTCCACCTTTACTTAGAGTCGGGTTATGTGGAGAAAACCGTTTAACTGTTTCCCTTATTCCGTTTTTACTTATAGAAGGGTTCTCTGGAGAAACCCCATTAAATTTTTCTTTAATTCCGTTTTTACTGAGAGGTGGGCTCTGTGGAGAAAACCCTTTAACTAATTCTTTTATTCCGTTTTTACTTAGAGGCGGGTTCTGTGGAGAAAACCCTTTAACTGTTTCTTTAATTCCGTTTTTAGTTAGAGATGGGTTCTGTGGAGAAAACACTTTAAGTGTTTCTTTAATTCCGTTTTTAATTAGAGACGGGTTCTGTGGAGAAAACCCTTTAACTGCTTCTTTAATTTCGCTTTTACTTAGAGACGGGTTCTGTGGAGAAAACCCTTTCACTGTTTCTTTAATTACGTTTTTACTTAGAGACGGGTTCTGTGGAAAAAACCCTTTAACTGTTTCTTTAATTCCGTTTTTACTTAGAGACTGGTTCTGTGGAGAAACCCCTTTATCTGTTTCTTTCATTCCGTTTTACTTGGAGGCGGGGTCTGTGGAGAAAACCCTTTAACTGTTTCTTTATTTCCGTTTTTACTTAGAGGCGGGTTCTCTGGAGTAAAACTCTTTAACTTTTTCTTTAAATTTTTTTTTACTTAAAGGAGGGTTCTGTGAAGAAATCCCTTTAAGTGTTTCTATAATTCTGTTTTTAATTAGAGGTGGGTTCTGTGGAGAAACCCCTTTAACTGGTTCTTTAATTCCAGCTTTACTTAGAGTCGGTTTATGAGGAGAAAACCGTTTAACTGTTTCCCTTATTTCGTTTTTACTTAGAGAAGGGTTCTTTGGAGGAACCCCTTTAATTTTTTCTTTAATTCCTTTTTATTTAGAGTTGGGTTATGTCGAGAAACCCCTTTAGCTGTTTCCTTAATTCCGTTTTTACTTAGAGGCGGGTTCTGTGGAGAAACCCCTTTAACTGTTTCTTTCATTCCGTTTTTACTGAGAGGCGGGTTCTGTGGAGAAAACCCTTTAACTGTTTCCTTAATTCCGTTTTTACTTTGAGAAGGGTTCTGTGTAGAAAACCTTTTAAGAGTTTCTTTAATTCTGCTTTTACTTAACGGCGGGTTATGTGGAGATAATAACCCTTTACATGTTTCTTTAACTCTGTTTTTACTTAGAGAAGGGTTCTGTATAGAAAATCCTTTAACTATTTCTTTAATTCCGCTTTTACTTAATGGCGGGTTCTGTGGAGAAAACCATTTAACTGTTTCTATAATTCTGTTTTAACGTAGAGGTGGGTTTCCTTTGTGAAAACCCTTTAACTGTATCTTTAATTCTGCTTTTACTTAGAGGCTGGTTCTGTGGAGAAACGCCTTTAACTGTTTCTTTAATTCTGTTTTTAATTAGAGGTGGGTTCTGTGGAAAAACCCCTTTAACTGGTTCTTTAATTCCACCTTTACTTAGAGTCGGGTTATGTGGAGAAAACCGTTTAACTGTTTCCCTTATTCCGTTTTTACTTATAGAAGGGTTCTCTGGAGAAACCCCTTTAAATTTTTCTTTAATTCCGTTTTTACTGAGAGGTGGGCTCTGTGGAGAAAACCCTTTAACTAATTCTTTTATTCCGTTTTTACTTAGAGGCGGGTTCTGTGGAGAAAACCCTTTAACTGTTTCTTTAATTCCGTTTTTAGTTAGAGATGGGTTCTGTGGAGAAAACACTTTAACTGCTTCTTTAATTTCGCTTTTACTTAGAGACGGGTTCTGTGGAGAAAACCCTTTCACTGTTTCTTTAATTACGTTTTTACTTAGAGACGGGTTCTGTGGAAAAAACCCTTTCACTGTTTCTTTAATTCCGTTTTTACTTAGAGACTGGTTCTGTGGAGAAACCCCTTTATCTGTTTCTTTCATTCCGTTTTACTTGGAGGCGGGGTCTGTGGAGAAAACCCTTTAACTGTTTCTTTATTTCCGTTTTTACTTTGAGAAGGGTTCTGTGTAGAAAACCTTTTAAGAGTTTCTTTAATTCTGCTTTTACTTAACGGCGGGTTATGTGGAGATAATAACCCTTTACATCTTTCTTTAACTCTGTTTTTACTTAGAGAAGGGTTCTGTATAGAAAATCCTTTAACTATTTCTTTAATTCCGCTTTTACTTAATGGCGGGTTCTGTGGAGAAAACCATTTAACTGTTTCTATAATTCTGTTTTAACGTAGAGGTGGGTTTCCTTTGTGAAAACCCTTTAACTGTATCTTTAATTCTGCTTTTACTTAGAGGCTGGTTCTGTGGAGAAACGCCTTTAACTGTTTCTTTAATTCTGTTTTTAATTAGAGGTGGGTTCTGTGGAAAAACCCCTTTAACTGGTTCTTTAATTCCACCTTTACTTAGAGTCGGGTTATGTGGAGAAAACCGTTTAACTGTTTCCCTTATTCCGTTTTTACTTATAGAAGGGTTCTCTGGAGAAACCCCTTTAAATTTTTCTTTAATTCCGTTTTTACTGAGAGGTGGGCTCTGTGGAGAAAACCCTTTAACTAATTCTTTTATTCCGTTTTTACTTAGAGGCGGGTTCTGTGGAGAAAACCCTTTAACTGTTTCTTTAATTCCGTTTTTAGTTAGAGATGGGTTCTGTGGAGAAAACACTTTAACTGCTTCTTTAATTTCGCTTTTACTTAGAGACGGGTTCTGTGGAGAAAACCCTTTCACTGTTTCTTTAATTACGTTTTTACTTAGAGACGGGTTCTGTGGAAAAAACCCTTTCACTGTTTCTTTAATTCCGTTTTTACTTAGAGACTGGTTCTGTGGAGAAACCCCTTTATCTGTTTCTTTCATTCCGTTTTACTTGGAGGCGGGGTCTGTGGAGAAAACCCTTTAACTGTTTCTTTATTTCCGTTTTTACTTTGAGAAGGGTTCTGTGTAGAAAACCTTTTAAGAGTTTCTTTAATTCTGCTTTTACTTAACGGCGGGTTATGTGGAGATAATAACCCTTTACATCTTTCTTTAACTCTGTTTTTACTTAGAGAAGGGTTCTGTATAGAAAATCCTTTAACTATTTCTTTAATTCCGCTTTTACTTAATGGCGGGTTCTGTGGAGAAAACCATTTAACTGTTTCTATAATTCTGTTTTAACGTAGAGGTGGGTTTCCTTTGTGAAAACCCTTTAACTGTATCTTTAATTCTGCTTTTACTTAGAGGCTGGTTCTGTGGAGAAACGCCTTTAACTGTTTCTTTAATTCCGTTTTTACTTAGAGGCCGGTTCTGTGGAGAAAACACTTTAAGTGTTTCTTTAATTCCGTTTTTAATTAGAGACGGGCTCTGTGGAGAAAACCCTTTGAATCTTTATTTAATTCCGCTTTTACTAGGAGGTGGGTTTCTTGGAGAAACCCATTACCTGTTTCTTTTATTCCGATTTTAATTAGAGGCTGGTTCTGTGGAGAAACCCATTATCTGTTTCTTTTATTCCGTTTTTACTTAGAGGCGGGTTCTGTGGAGAAAACCCTTTAACTGTTTCCTTAATTCCGTTTTTACTTAGAAGCGGGTTCTGTGGAGAAAACCCTTTAAATCTTTATTTAATTCCGTTTTTACTGAGAGGCGGGTTCTGTGGAGAAAACCCTTTAACTAATTCTTTTATTCCGTTTTTACTTAGAGGCGGGTTCTGTGGAGAAAACCCTTTAACTGTTTCTTTAATTCCGTTTTTAGTTAGAGATGGGTTCTGTGGAGAAAACCCTGTAAGTGTTTCTTTAATTCCGTTTTTAATTAGAGACGGGTTCTGTGGAGAAAACCCTTTAAATCTTTATTTAATTCCGCTTTTACTAGGAGGTGGGTTTCTTGGAGAAACCCATTACCTGTTTCTTTTATTCCGATTTTACTTAGAGGCTGGTTCTGTGGAGAAACCCCTTTAACTGCTTCTTTAATTTCGCTTTTACTTAGAGACGGGTTCTGTGCAGAAAACCCTTTCACTGTTTCTTTAATTACGTTTTTACTTAGAGACGGGTTCTGTGGAAAAAATCCTTTAACTGTTTCTTTAATTCCGTTTTTACTTAGAGACTGGTTCTGTGGAGAAACCCCTTTATCTGTTTCTTTCATTCCGTTTTTACTTGGAGGCGGGTTCTCTGGAGTAAAACTCTTTAACTGTTTCTTTAAAAAAATTTTTACTTAAAGGAGGGTTCTGTGAAGAAATCCCTTTAAGTGTTTCTATAATTCTGTTTTTAATTAGAGGTGGGTTCTGTGGAGAAACCCCTTTAACTGGTTCTTTAATTCCACCTTTACTTAGAGTCGGTTTATGAGGAGAAAACCCTTTAACTGTTTCCTTAATTCCGTTTTTACTTTGAGAAGGCTTCTGTGTAGAAAACCTTTTAAGAGTTTCTTTAATTCTGCTTTTACGTAACGGCGGTTTATGTGGAGATAATAACCCTTTACATGTTTCTTTAATTCTGTTTTTACTTAGAGAAGGGTTCTGTGGAGAACCCCTTTACATGTTTCTGTAATTCTGTTTTTACTTAGATTTTGGTTGTTTGGAGAAAACCATTTAAATGTTTCTCTAATTCCGTTTTTATTTAGAGAAGCGTTCTGTCGAGAAACCCCTTTAACTGTTTCTTTAATTCCATTTTTAATAAGAGGCGGGTTCTGTGGAGAAAACCCTTTAAGGGTTTTTTTTAATTCCGTTTTTACTCATGGGCGGGTTCTGAGGAGAAAACCCTTTAACTGTTTCTTTCATTACGTTTTTACTTAGAGGCGGGTTCTGTGGATAAATCCTTTAACTGTTTCTTTAATTCTGTTTTTACTTAGAGTTGGGTTGTCTGGAGAAAACCCTTTAAACCTTTCTTTACTTCCGCTTTTACTAAGAGGTGAGTTTCTTGGAGAAACCCTTTACCTGTTTCTTTAATTACGTTTTTACTTAGAGAGGGGTTCTGTGGAGAAAACCATTTAACTGTTTCTTTAATTCTGTTTTTACTTAGATTTGGGTTGTCTGGAGAAAACCCTTTAAATCTTTCTTTACTTCCGCTTTTACTAAGAGGTGTTTTTTTTGGAGAACCCCTTTACCTGTTTCTTTAATTCCATGTTTACTTAGAGAAGGTCTCTGTGGAGAAAACCCTTTAAGGGTTTCTTTAATTCCGTTTTTAATTAGAGACGGGTTTTGTGGAGAAAACCCTTTAAATCTTTATTTAATTCCGCTTTTACTAGGAGGTGGGTTTCTTGGAGAAACCCATTACCTGTTTCTTTTATTCCGATTTTAATTAGAGGCTGTTTCTGTGGAGAAACCCATTACCTGTTTCTTTTATTCCGTTTTTACTTAGAGGCGGGTTCTGTGGAGAAACCCCTTTAACTGGTTCTTTAATTCCAGCTTTACTTAGAGTCGGTTTATGAGGAGAAAACCGTTTAACTGTTTCCCTTATTTCGTTTTTACTTAGAGAAGGGTTCCTTGGAGGAACCCCTTTAATTTTTTCTTTAATTCCTTTTTTATTTAGAGTTGGGTTATGTCGAGAAACCCCTTTAACTGTTTCCTTAATTCCGTTTTTACTTAGAGGCGGGTTCTGTGGAGAAACCCCTTTAACTGTTTCTTTCATTCCGTTTTTACTGAGAGGCGGGTTCTGTGGAGAAAACCCTTTAACTGTTTCCTTAATTCCGTTTTTACTTTGAGAAGGGTTCTGTGTAGAAAACCTTTTAAGAGTTTCTTTAATTCTGCTTTTACTTAACGGCGGGTTATGTGGAGAAAACCATTTAACTGTTTCTATAATTCTGTTTTAACGTAGAGGTGGGTTTCCTTTGTGAAAACCCTTTAACTGTATCTTTAATTCTGCTTTTACTTAGAGGCTGGTTCTGTGGAGAAACGCCTTTAACTGTTTCTTTAATTCTGTTTTTAATTAGAGGTGGGTTCTGTGGAAAAACCCCTTTAACTGGTTCTTTAATTCCACCTTTACTTAGAGTCGGGTTATGTGGAGAAAACCGTTTAACTGTTTCCCATATTCCGTTTTTACTTATAGAAGGGTTCTCTGGAGAAACCCCTTTAAATTTTTCTTTAATTCCGTTTTTACTGAGAGGTGGGCTCTGTGGAGAAAACCCTTTAACTAATTCTTTTATTCCGTTTTTACTTAGAGGCGGGTTCTGTGGAGAAAACCCTTTAACTGTTTCTTTAATTCCGTTTTTAGTTAGAGATGGGTTCTGTGGAGAAAACAGTTTAAGTGTTTCTTTAATTCCGTTTTTAATTAGAGACGGGTTCTGTGGAGAAAACCCTTTAACTGCTTCTTTAATTTCGCTTTTACTTAGAGACGGGTTCTGTGGAGAAAACCCTTTCACTGTTTCTTTAATTACGTTTTTACTTAGAGACGGGTTCTGTGGAGAAAACCCTTTAACTGTTTCTTTAATTCCGTTTTTACTTAGAGACTGGTTCTGTGGAGAAACCCCTTTATCTGTTTCTTTCATTCCGTTTTACTTGGAGGCGGGGTCTGTGGAGAAAACCCTTTAACTGTTTCTTTATTTCCGTTTTTACTTAGAGGCGGGTTCTCTGGAGTAAAACTCTTTAACTTTTTCTTTAAATTTTTTTTTACTTAAAGGAGGGTTCTGTGAAGAAATCCCTTTAAGTGTTTCTATAATTCTGTTTTTAATTAGAGGTGGGTTCTGTGGAGAAACCCCTTTAACTGGTTCTTTAATTCCAGCTTTACTTAGAGTCGGTTTATGAGGAGAAAACCGTTTAACTGTTTCCCTTATTTCGTTTTTACTTAGAGAAGGGTTCTTTGGAGGAACCCCTTTAATTTTTTCTTTAATTCATTTTTTATTTAGAGTTGGGTTATGTCGAGAAACCCCTTTAACTGTTTCCTTAATTCCGTTTTTACTTAGAGGCGGGTTCTGTGGAGAAACCCCTTTAACTGTTTCTTTCATTCCGTTTTTACTGAGAGGCGGGTTCTGTGGAGAAAACCCTTTAACTGTTTCTTTCATTACGTTTTTACTTAGAGGCGGGTTCTGTGGATAAATCCTTTAACTGTTTCTTTAATTCTGTTTTTACTTAGAGTTGGGTTGTCTGGAGAAAACCCTTTAAACCTTTCTTTACTTCCGCTTTTACTAAGAGGTGAGTTTCTTGGAGAAACCCTTTACCTGTTTCTTTAATTACGTTTTTACTTAGAGAGGGGTTCTGTGGAGAAAACCATTTAACTGTTTCTTTAATTCTGTTTTTACTTAGATTTGGGTTGTCTGGAGAAAACCCTTTAAATCTTTCTTTACTTCCGCTTTTACTAAGAGGTGTTTTTTTTGGAGAACCCCTTTACCTGTTTCTTTAATTCCATGTTTACTTAGAGAAGGTCTCTGTGGAGAAAACCCTTTAAGGGTTTCTTTAATTCCGTTTTTAATTAGAGACGGGTTTTGTGGAGAAAACCCTTTAAATCTTTATTTAATTCCGCTTTTACTAGGAGGTGGGTTTCTTGGAGAAACCCATTACCTGTTTCTTTTATTCCGATTTTAATTAGAGGCTGTTTCTGTGGAGAAACCCATTACCTGTTTCTTTTATTCCGTTTTTACTTAGAGGCGGGTTCTGTGGAGAAACCCCTTTAACTGGTTCTTTAATTCCAGCTTTACTTAGAGTCGGTTTATGAGGAGAAAACCGTTTAACTGTTTCCCTTATTTCGTTTTTACTTAGAGAAGGGTTCCTTGGAGGAACCCCTTTAATTTTTTCTTTAATTCCTTTTTTATTTAGAGTTGGGTTATGTCGAGAAACCCCTTTAACTGTTTCCTTAATTCCGTTTTTACTTAGAGGCGGGTTCTGTGGAGAAACCCCTTTAACTGTTTCTTTCATTCCGTTTTTACTGAGAGGCGGGTTCTGTGGAGAAAACCCTTTAACTGTTTCCTTAATTCCGTTTTTACTTTGAGAAGGGTTCTGTGTAGAAAACCTTTTAAGAGTTTCTTTAATTCTGCTTTTACTTAACGGCGGGTTATGTGGAGAAAACCATTTAACTGTTTCTATAATTCTGTTTTAACGTAGAGGTGGGTTTCCTTTGTGAAAACCCTTTAACTGTATCTTTAATTCTGCTTTTACTTAGAGGCTGGTTCTGTGGAGAAACGCCTTTAACTGTTTCTTTAATTCTGTTTTTAATTAGAGGTGGGTTCTGTGGAAAAACCCCTTTAACTGGTTCTTTAATTCCACCTTTACTTAGAGTCGGGTTATGTGGAGAAAACCGTTTAACTGTTTCCCATATTCCGTTTTTACTTATAGAAGGGTTCTCTGGAGAAAACCCTTTAAATTTTTCTTTAATTCCGTTTTTACTGAGAGGTGGGCTCTGTGGAGAAAACCCTTTAACTAATTCTTTTATTCCGTTTTTACTTAGAGGCGGGTTCTGTGGAGAAAACCCTTTAACTGTTTCTTTAATTCCGTTTTTAGTTAGAGATGGGTTCTGTGGAGAAAACACTTTAAGTGTTTCTTTAATTCCGTTTTTAATTAGAGACGGGTTCTGTGGAGAAAACCCTTTAACTGCTTCTTTAATTTCGCTTTTACTTAGAGACGGGTTCTGTGGAGAAAACCCTTTCACTGTTTCTTTAATTCCGTTTTTACTTAGAGACGGGTTCTGTGGAGAAAACCCTTTAACTGTTTCTTTAATTCCGTTTTTACTTAGAGACTGGTTCTGTGGAGAAACCCCTTTATCTGTTTCTTTCATTCCGTTTTACTTGGAGGCGGGGTCTGTGGAGAAAACCCTTTAACTGTTTCTTTATTTCCGTTTTTACTTAGAGGCGGGTTCTCTGGAGTAAAACTCTTTAACTTTTTCTTTAAATTTTTTTTTACTTAAAGGAGGGTTCTGTGAAGAAATCCCTTTAAGTGTTTCTATAATTCTGTTTTTAATTAGAGGTGGGTTCTGTGGAGAAACCCCTTTAACTGGTTCTTTAATTCCAGCTTTACTTAGAGTCGGTTTATGAGGAGAAAACCGTTTAACTGTTTCCCTTATTTCGTTTTTACTTAGAGAAGGGTTCTTTGGAGGAACCCCTTTAATTTTTTCTTTAATTCCTTTTTTATTTAGAGTTGGGTTATGTCGAGAAACCCCTTTAACTGTTTCCTTAATTCCGTTTTTACTTAGAGGCGGGTTCTGTGGAGAAACCCCTTTAACTGTTTCTTTCATTCCGTTTTTACTGAGAGGCGGGTTCTGTGGAGAAAACCCTTTAATTGTTTCTTTCATTACGTTTTTACTTAGAGGCGGGTTCTGTGGATAAATCCTTTAACTGTTTCTTTAATTCTGTTTTTACTTAGAGTTGGGTTGTCTGGAGAAAACCCTTTAAACCTTTCTTTACTTCCGCTTTTACTAAGAGGTGAGTTTCTTGGAGAAACCCTTTACCTGTTTCTTTAATTACGTTTTTACTTAGAGAAGGGTTCTGTGGAGAAAACCATTTAACTGTTTCTTTAATTCTGTTTTTACTTAGATTTGGGTTGTCTGGAGAAAACCCTTTAAATCTTTCTTTACTTCCGCTTTTACTAAGAGGTGTTTTTTTTGGAGAACCCCTTTACCTGTTTCTTTAATTCCATGTTTACTTAGAGAAGGTCTCTGTGGAGAAAACCCTTTAAGGGTTTCTTTAATTCCGTTTTTAATTAGAGACGGGTTTTGTGGAGAAAACCCTTTAAATCTTTATTTAATTCCGCTTTTACTAGGAGGTGGGTTTCTTGGAGAAACCCATTACCTGTTTCTTTTATTCCGATTTTAATTAGAGGCTGGTTCTGTGGAGAAACCCATTACCTGTTTCTTTTATTCCGTTTTTACTTAGAGGCGGGTTCTGTGGAGAAACCCCTTTAACTGGTTCTTTAATTCCAGCTTTACTTAGAGTCGGTTTATGAGGAGAAAACCGTTTAACTGTTTCCCTTATTTCGTTTTTACTTAGAGAAGGGTTCCTTGGAGGAACCCCTTTAATTTTTTCTTTAATTCCTTTTTTATTTAGAGTTGGGTTATGTCGAGAAACCCCTTTAACTGTTTCCTTAATTCCGTTTTTACTTAGAGGCGGGTTCTGTGGAGAAACCCCTTTAACTGTTTCTTTCATTCCGTTTTTACTGAGAGGCGGGTTCTGTGGAGAAAACCCTTTAACTGTTTCCTTAATTCCGTTTTTACTTTGAGAAGGGTTCTGTGTAGAAAACCTTTTAAGAGTTTCTTTAATTCTGCTTTTACTTAACGGCGGGTTATGTGGAGATAATAACCCTTTACATGTTTCTTTAACTCTGTTTTTACTTAGAGAAGGGTTCTGTATAGAAAATCCTTTAACTATTTCTTTAATTCCGCTTTTACTTAATGGCGGGTTCTGTGGAGAAAACCATTTAATTGTTTCTATAATTCTGTTTTAACGTAGAGGTGGGTTTCCTTTGTGAAAACCCTTTAACTGTATCTTTAATTCTGCTTTTACTTAGAGGCTGGTTCTGTGGAGAAACGCCTTTAACTGTTTCTTTAATTCTGTTTTTAATTAGAGGTGGGTTCTGTGGAAAAACCCCTTTAACTGGTTCTTTAATTCCACCTTTACTTAGAGTCGGGTTATGTGGAGAAAACCGTTTAACTGTTTCCCTTATTCCGTTTTTACTTATAGAAGGGTTCTCTGGAGAAACCCCTTTACATTTTTCTTTAATTCCGTTTTTACTGAGAGGTGGGCTCTGTGGAGAAAACCCTTTAACTAATTCTTTTATTCCGTTTTTACTTAGAGGCGGGTTCTGTGGAGAAAACCCTTTAACTGTTTCTTTAATTCCGTTTTTAGTTAGAGATGTGTTCTGTGGAGAAAACACTTTAACTGCTTCTTTAATTTCGCTTTTACTTAGAGACGGGTTCTGTGGAGAAAACCCTTTCACTGTTTCTTTAATTACGTTTTTACTTAGAGACGGGTTCTGTGGAAAAAACCCTTTAACTGTTTCTTTAATTCCGTTTTTACTTAGAGACTGGTTCTGTGGAGAAACCCCTTTATCTGTTTCTTTCATTCCGTTTTTACTGAGAGGCGGGTTCTGTGGAGAAAACCCTTTAACTGTTTCCTTAATTCCGTTTTTACTTTGAGAAGGGTTCTGTGTAGAAAACCTTTTAAGAGTTTCTTTAATTCTGCTTTTACTTAACGGCGGGTTATGTGGAGATAATAACCCTTTACATGTTTCTTTAACTCTGTTTTTACTTAGAGAAGGGTTCTGTATAGAAAATCCTTTAACTATTTCTTTAATTCCGCTTTTACTTAATGGCGGGTTCTGTGGAGAAAACCATTTAACTGTTTCTATAATTCTGTTTTAACGTAGAGGTGGGTTTCCTTTGTGAAAACCCTTTAACTGTATCTTTAATTCTGCTTTTACTTAGAGGCTGGTTCTGTGGAGAAACGCCTTTAACTGTTTCTTTAATTCCGTTTTTACTTAGAGGCCGGTTCTGTGGAAAAAAACCCTTTAACTGTTTCTATAATTCTGTTTTTAATTAGAGGTGGGTTCTGTGGAAAAACCCCTTTAACTGGTTCTTTAATTCCACCTTTACTTAGAGTCGGGTTATGTGGAGAAAACCGTTTAACTGTTTCCCTTATTCCGTTTTTACTTATAGAAGGGTTCTCTGGAGAAACCCCTTTAAATTTTTCTTTTATTCCGTTTTTACTTAGAGGCGGGTTCTGTGGAGAAAACCCTTTAACTGTTTCTTTAATTCCGTTTTTAGTTAGAGATGAGTTCTGTGGAGAAAACACTTTAAGTGTTTCTTTAATTCCGTTTTTAATTAGAGACGGGCTCTGTGGAGAAAACCCTTTAAATCTTTATTTAATTCCGCTTTTACTAGGAGGTGGGTTTCTTGGAGAAACCCATTACCTGTTTCTTTTATTCCGATTTTAATTAGAGGCTAGTTCTGTGGAGAAACCCATTACCTGTTTCTTTTATTCCGTTTTTACTTAGAGGCGGGTTCTGTGGAGAAAACCCTTTAACTGTTTCCTTAATTCCGTTTTTACTTAGAAGCGGGTTCTGTGGAGAAAACCCTTTAAATCTTTATTTAATTCCGTTTTTACTGAGAGGCGGGCTCTGTGGAGAAAACCCTTTAACTAATTCTTTTATTCCGTTTTTACTTAGAGGCGGGTTCTGTGGAGAAAACCCTTTAACTGTTTCTTTAATTCCGTTTTTAGTTAGAGATGGGTTCTGTGGAGAAAACCCTTTAAGTGTTTCTTTAATTCCGTTTTTAATTAGAGACGGGTTCTGTGGAGAAAACCCTTTAAATCTTTATTTAATTCCGCTTTTACTAGGAGGTGGGTTTCTTGGAGAAACCCATTACCTGTTTCTTTTATTCCCATTTTAATTAGAGGCTGGTTTTGTGGAGAAACCCATTACCTGTTTCTTTTATTCCGTTTTTATTTAGAGGCTGGTTCTGTGGAGAAACCCCTTTAACTGCTTCTTTAATTTCGCTTTTACTTAGAGACGGGTTCTGTGCAGAAAACCCTTTCACTGTTTCTTTAATTACGTTTTTACTTAGAGACGGGTTCTTTGGAAAAAACCCTTTAACTGTTTCTTTAATTCCGTTTTTACTTAGAGACTGGTTCTGTGGAGAAACCCCTTTATCTGTTTCTTTCATTCCGTTTTTACTTGGAGGCGGGGTCTGTGGAGAAAACCCTTTAACTGTTTCTTTATTTCCGTTTTTACTTAGAGGCGGGTTCTCTGGAGTAAAACTCTTTAACTGTTTCTTTAAAAATTTTTTTACTTAAAGGAGGGTTCTGTGAATAAATCCCTTTAAGTGTTTCTATAATTCTGTTTTTAATTAGAGGTGGGTTCTGTGGAGAAACCCCTTTAACTGGTTCTTTAATTCCAGCTTTACTTAGAGTCGGTTTATGAGGAGAAAACCGTTTAACTGTTTCCCTTATTTCGTTTTTACTTAGAGAAGGGTTCTTTGGAGGAACCCCTTTAATTTTTTCTTTAATTCCTTTTTTATTTAGAGTTGGGTTATGTCGAGAAACCCCTTTAACTGTTTCCTTAATTCCGTTTTTACTTAGAAGCGGGTTCTGTGGAGTAAAACTCTTTAACTTTTTCTTTCATTCCGTTTTTACTGAGAGGCGGGTTCTGTGGAGAAAACCCTTTAACTGTTTCCTTAATTCCGTTTTTACTTTGAGAAGGGTTCTGTGTAGAAAACCTTTTAAGAGTTTCTTTAATTCTGCTTTTACTTAACGGCGGGTTATGTGGAGATAATAACCCTTTACATGTTTCTTTAACTCTGTCTTTACTTAGAGAAGGGTTCTGTATAGAAAATCCTTTAACTATTTCTTTAATTCCGCTTTTACTTAATGGCGGGTTCTGTGGAGAAAACCATTTAACTGTTTCTATAATTCTGTTTTAACGTAGAGGTGGGTTTCCTTTGTGAAAACCCTTTAACTGTATCTTTAATTCTGCTTTTACTTAGAGGCTGGTTCTGTGGAGAAACGCCTTTAACTGTTTCTTTAATTCCGTTTTTACTTAGAGGCCGGTTCTGTGGAAAAAAACCCTTTAACTGTTTCTTTAATTCCGTTTTTAGTTGGAGACGGATTCTGTGGAGATACCCTTTAAATCTTTCTTACCTTCCGCTTTTACTAAGAGGTGGGTTTCTTGGTGAAACCCTTTACCTGTTTCTTTAATTCCGTTTTTACTTAGAGAAGGGTTCTGTGGAGAAAACCCTTTAAGTGTTTCTATAATTCTGTTTTTAATTAGAGGTGGGTTCTGTGGAAAAACCCCTTTAACTGGTTCTTTAATTCCACCTTTACTTAGAGTCGGGTTATGTGGAGAAAACCGTTTAACTGTTTCCCTTATTCCGTTTTTACTTATAGAAGGGTTCTCTGGAGAAACCCCTTTAAATTTTTCTTTAATTCCGTTTTTACTGAGAGGCGGGCTCTGTGGAGAAAACCCTTTAACTGTTTCTTTAATTCCGTTTTTAGTTAGAGATGGGTTCTGTGGAGAAAACACTTTAAGTGTTTCTTTAATTCCGTTTTTAATTAGAGATGGGCTCTGTGGAGAAAACCCTTTAAATCTTTATTTAATTCCGCTTTTACTTGGAGGTGGGTTTCTTGGAGAAACCCATTACCTGTTTCTTTTATTCCGATTTTAATTAGAGGCTGGTTCTGTGGAGAAACCCATTACCTGTTTCTTTTATTCCGTTTTTACTTAGAGGCGGGTTCTGTGGAGAAAACCCTTTAACTGTTTCCTTAATTTCGTTTTTACTTAGAAGCGGGTTCTGTGGAGAAAACCCTTTAAATCTTTATTTAATTCCGTTTTTACTGAGAGGCGGGCTCTGTGGAGAAAACCCTTTAACTAATTCTTTTATTCCGTTTTTGCTTAGAGGCGGGTTCTGTGGAGAAAACCCTTTAACTGTTTCTTTAATTCCGTTTTTAGTTAGAGATGGGTTCTGTGGAGAAAACCCTTTAAGTGTTTCTTTAATTCCGTTTTTAATTAGAGACGGGTTCTGTGGAGAAAACCCTTTAAATCTTTATTTAATTCCGCTTTTACTAGGAGGTGGGTTTCTTGGAGAAACCCATTACCTGTTTCTTTTATTCCGATTTTAATTAGAGGCTGGTTTTGTGGAGAAACCCATTACCTGTTTCTTTTATTCCGTTTTTACTTAGAGGCTGGTTCTGTGGAGAAACCCCTTTAACTGCTTCTTTAATTTCGCTTTTACTTAGAGACGGGTTCTGTGCAGAAAACCCTTTCACTGTTTCTTTAATTACGTTTTTACTTAGAGACGGGTTCTGTGGAAAAAACCCTTTAACTGTTTCTTTAATTCCGTTTTTACTTAGAGACTGGTTCTGTGGAGAAACCCCTTTATCTGTTTCTTTCATTCCGTTTTTACTTGGAGGCGGGGTCAGTGGAGAAAACCCTTTAACTGTTTCTTTATTTCCGTTTTTACTTAGAGTCGGGTTCTCTGGAGTAAAACTCTTTAACTGTTTCTTTAATTTTTTTTTACTTAAAGGAGGGTTCTGTGAAGAAATCCCTTTAAGTGTTTCTATAATTCTGTTTTTAATTAGAGGTGGGTTCTGTGGAGAAACCCCTTTAACTGGTTCTTTAATTCCACCTTTACTTAGAGTCGGTTTATGAGGAGAAAACCGTTTAACTGTTTCCCTTATTTCGTTTTTACTTAGAGAAGGGTTCTTTGGAGGAACCCCTTTATTTTTTTCTTTAATTCCTTTTTTATTTAGAGTTGGGTTATGTCGAGAAACCCCTTTAACTGTTTCCTTAATTCCGTTTTTACTTAGAGGCGGGTTCTGTGGAGAAACCCCTTTAACTGTTTCTTTCATTCCGTTTTTACTGAGAGGCGGGTTCTGTGGAGAAAACCCTTTAACTGTTTCTTTCATTACGTTTTTACTTAGAGGCGGGTTCTGTGGATAAATCCTTTAACTGTTTCTTTAATTCTGTTTTTACTTAGAGTTGGGTTGTCTGGAGAAAACCCTTTAAACCTTTCTTTACTTCCGCTTTTACTAAGAGGTGAGTTTCTTGGAGAAACCCTTTACCTGTTTCTTTAATTACGTTTTTACTTAGAGAGGGGTTCTGTGGAGAAAACCATTTAACTGTTTCTTTAATTCTGTTTTTACTTAGATTTGGGTTGTCTGGAGAAAACCCTTTAAATCTTTCTTTACTTCCGCTTTTACTAAGAGGTGTTTTTTTTGGAGAACCCCTTTACCTGTTTCTTTAATTCCATGTTTACTTAGAGAAGGTCTCTGTGGAGAAAACCCTTTAAGGGTTTCTTTAATTCCGTTTTTAATTAGAGACGGGTTTTGTGGAGAAAACCCTTTAAATCTTTATTTAATTCCGCTTTTACTAGGAGGTGGGTTTCTTGGAGAAACCCATTACCTGTTTCTTTTATTCCGATTTTAATTAGAGGCTGTTTCTGTGGAGAAACCCATTACCTGTTTCTTTTATTCCGTTTTTACTTAGAGGCGGGTTCTGTGGAGAAACCCCTTTAACTGGTTCTTTAATTCCAGCTTTACTTAGAGTCGGTTTATGAGGAGAAAACCGTTTAACTGTTTCCCTTATTTCGTTTTTACTTAGAGAAGGGTTCCTTGGAGGAACCCCTTTAATTTTTTCTTTAATTCCTTTTTTATTTAGAGTTGGGTTATGTCGAGAAACCCCTTTAACTGTTTCCTTAATTCCGTTTTTACTTAGAGGCGGGTTCTGTGGAGAAACCCCTTTAACTGTTTCTTTCATTCCGTTTTTACTGAGAGGCGGGTTCTGTGGAGAAAACCCTTTAACTGTTTCCTTAATTCCGTTTTTACTTTGAGAAGGGTTCTGTGTAGAAAACCTTTTAAGAGTTTCTTTAATTCTGCTTTTACTTAACGGCGGGTTATGTGGAGAAAACCATTTAACTGTTTCTATAATTCTGTTTTAACGTAGAGGTGGGTTTCCTTTGTGAAAACCCTTTAACTGTATCTTTAATTCTGCTTTTACTTAGAGGCTGGTTCTGTGGAGAAACGCCTTTAACTGTTTCTTTAATTCTGTTTTTAATTAGAGGTGGGTTCTGTGGAAAAACCCCTTTAACTGGTTCTTTAATTCCACCTTTACTTAGAGTCGGGTTATGTGGAGAAAACCGTTTAACTGTTTCCCATATTCCGTTTTTACTTATAGAAGGGTTCTCTGGAGAAAACCCTTTAAATTTTTCTTTAATTCCGTTTTTACTGAGAGGTGGGCTCTGTGGAGAAAACCCTTTAACTAATTCTTTTATTCCGTTTTTACTTAGAGGCGGGTTCTGTGGAGAAAACCCTTTAACTGTTTCTTTAATTCCGTTTTTAGTTAGAGATGGGTTCTGTGGAGAAAACACTTTAAGTGTTTCTTTAATTCCGTTTTTAATTAGAGACGGGTTCTGTGGAGAAAACCCTTTAACTGCTTCTTTAATTTCGCTTTTACTTAGAGACGGGTTCTGTGGAGAAAACCCTTTCACTGTTTCTTTAATTCCGTTTTTACTTAGAGACGGGTTCTGTGGAGAAAACCCTTTAACTGTTTCTTTAATTCCGTTTTTACTTAGAGACTGGTTCTGTGGAGAAACCCCTTTATCTGTTTCTTTCATTCCGTTTTACTTGGAGGCGGGGTCTGTGGAGAAAACCCTTTAACTGTTTCTTTATTTCCGTTTTTACTTAGAGGCGGGTTCTCTGGAGTAAAACTCTTTAACTTTTTCTTTAAATTTTTTTTTACTTAAAGGAGGGTTCTGTGAAGAAATCCCTTTAAGTGTTTCTATAATTCTGTTTTTAATTAGAGGTGGGTTCTGTGGAGAAACCCCTTTAACTGGTTCTTTAATTCCAGCTTTACTTAGAGTCGGTTTATGAGGAGAAAACCGTTTAACTGTTTCCCTTATTTCGTTTTTACTTAGAGAAGGGTTCTTTGGAGGAACCCCTTTAATTTTTTCTTTAATTCCTTTTTTATTTAGAGTTGGGTTATGTCGAGAAACCCCTTTAACTGTTTCCTTAATTCCGTTTTTACTTAGAGGCGGGTTCTGTGGAGAAACCCCTTTAACTGTTTCTTTCATTCCGTTTTTACTGAGAGGCGGGTTCTGTGGAGAAAACCCTTTAACTGTTTCTTTCATTACGTTTTTACTTAGAGGCGGGTTCTGTGGATAAATCCTTTAACTGTTTCTTTAATTCTGTTTTTACTTAGAGTTGGGTTGTCTGGAGAAAACCCTTTAAACCTTTCTTTACTTCCGCTTTTACTAAGAGGTGAGTTTCTTGGAGAAACCCTTTACCTGTTTCTTTAATTACGTTTTTACTTAGAGAAGGGTTCTGTGGAGAAAACCATTTAACTGTTTCTTTAATTCTGTTTTTACTTAGATTTGGGTTGTCTGGAGAAAACCCTTTAAATCTTTCTTTACTTCCGCTTTTACTAAGAGGTGTTTTTTTTGGAGAACCCCTTTACCTGTTTCTTTAATTCCATGTTTACTTAGAGAAGGTCTCTGTGGAGAAAACCCTTTAAGGGTTTCTTTAATTCCGTTTTTAATTAGAGACGGGTTTTGTGGAGAAAACCCTTTAAATCTTTATTTAATTCCGCTTTTACTAGGAGGTGGGTTTCTTGGAGAAACCCATTACCTGTTTCTTTTATTCCGATTTTAATTAGAGGCTGGTTCTGTGGAGAAACCCATTACCTGTTTCTTTTATTCCGTTTTTACTTAGAGGCGGGTTCTGTGGAGAAACCCCTTTAACTGGTTCTTTAATTCCAGCTTTACTTAGAGTCGGTTTATGAGGAGAAAACCGTTTAACTGTTTCCCTTATTTCGTTTTTACTTAGAGAAGGGTTCCTTGGAGGAACCCCTTTAATTTTTTCTTTAATTCCTTTTTTATTTAGAGTTGGGTTATGTCGAGAAACCCCTTTAACTGTTTCCTTAATTCCGTTTTTACTTAGAGGCGGGTTCTGTGGAGAAACCCCTTTAACTGTTTCTTTCATTCCGTTTTTACTGAGAGGCGGGTTCTGTGGAGAAAACCCTTTAACTGTTTCCTTAATTCCGTTTTTACTTTGAGAAGGGTTCTGTGTAGAAAACCTTTTAAGAGTTTCTTTAATTCTGCTTTTACTTAACGGCGGGTTATGTGGAGATAATAACCCTTTACATGTTTCTTTAACTCTGTTTTTACTTAGAGAAGGGTTCTGTATAGAAAATCCTTTAACTATTTCTTTAATTCCGCTTTTACTTAATGGCGGGTTCTGTGGAGAAAACCATTTAATTGTTTCTATAATTCTGTTTTAACGTAGAGGTGGGTTTCCTTTGTGAAAACCCTTTAACTGTATCTTTAATTCTGCTTTTACTTAGAGGCTGGTTCTGTGGAGAAACGCCTTTAACTGTTTCTTTAATTCTGTTTTTAATTAGAGGTGGGTTCTGTGGAAAAACCCCTTTAACTGGTTCTTTAATTCCACCTTTACTTAGAGTCGGGTTATGTGGAGAAAACCGTTTAACTGTTTCCCTTATTCCGTTTTTACTTATAGAAGGGTTCTCTGGAGAAACCCCTTTACATTTTTCTTTAATTCCGTTTTTACTGAGAGGTGGGCTCTGTGGAGAAAACCCTTTAACTAATTCTTTTATTCCGTTTTTACTTAGAGGCGGGTTCTGTGGAGAAAACCCTTTAACTGTTTCTTTAATTCCGTTTTTAGTTAGAGATGTGTTCTGTGGAGAAAACACTTTAACTGCTTCTTTAATTTCGCTTTTACTTAGAGACGGGTTCTGTGGAGAAAACCCTTTCACTGTTTCTTTAATTACGTTTTTACTTAGAGACGGGTTCTGTGGAAAAAACCCTTTAACTGTTTCTTTAATTCCGTTTTTACTTAGAGACTGGTTCTGTGGAGAAACCCCTTTATCTGTTTCTTTCATTCCGTTTTACTTGGAGGCGGGGTCTGTGGAGAAAACCCTTTAACTGTTTCTTTCATTCCGTTTTTACTGAGAGGCGGGTTCTGTGGAGAAAACCCTTTAACTGTTTCCTTAATTCCGTTTTTACTTTGAGAAGGGTTCTGTGTAGAAAACCTTTTAAGAGTTTCTTTAATTCTGCTTTTACTTAACGGCGGGTTATGTGGAGATAATAACCCTTTACATGTTTCTTTAACTCTGTTTTTACTTAGAGAAGGGTTCTGTATAGAAAATCCTTTAACTATTTCTTTAATTCCGCTTTTACTTAATGGCGGGTTCTGTGGAGAAAACCATTTAACTGTTTCTATAATTCTGTTTTAACGTAGAGGTGGGTTTCCTTTGTGAAAACCCTTTAACTGTATCTTTAATTCTGCTTTTACTTAGAGGCTGGTTCTGTGGAGAAACGCCTTTAACTGTTTCTTTAATTCCGTTTTTACTTAGAGGCCGGTTCTGTGGAAAAAAACCCTTTAACTGTTTCTATAATTCTGTTTTTAATTAGAGGTGGGTTCTGTGGAAAAACCCCTTTAACTGGTTCTTTAATTCCACCTTTACTTAGAGTCGGGTTATGTGGAGAAAACCGTTTAACTGTTTCCCTTATTCCGTTTTTACTTATAGAAGGGTTCTCTGGAGAAACCCCTTTAAATTTTTCTTTTATTCCGTTTTTACTTAGAGGCGGGTTCTGTGGAGAAAACCCTTTAACTGTTTCTTTAATTCCGTTTTTAGTTAGAGATGAGTTCTGTGGAGAAAACACTTTAAGTGTTTCTTTAATTCCGTTTTTAATTAGAGACGGGCTCTGTGGAGAAAACCCTTTAAATCTTTATTTAATTCCGCTTTTACTAGGAGGTGGGTTTCTTGGAGAAACCCATTACCTGTTTCTTTTATTCCGATTTTAATTAGAGGCTAGTTCTGTGGAGAAACCCATTACCTGTTTCTTTTATTCCGTTTTTACTTAGAGGCGGGTTCTGTGGAGAAAACCCTTTAACTGTTTCCTTAATTTCGTTTTTACTTAGAAGCGGGTTCTGTGGAGAAAACCCTTTAAATCTTTATTTAATTCCGTTTTTACTGAGAGGCGGGCTCTGTGGAGAAAACCCTTTAACTAATTCTTTTATTCCGTTTTTACTTAGAGGCGGGTTCTGTGGAGAAAACCCTTTAACTGTTTCTTTAGTTCCGTTTTTAGTTAGAGATGGGTTCTGTGGAGAAAACCCTTTAAGTGTTTCTTTAATTCCGTTTTTAATTAGAGACGGGTTCTGTGGAGAAAACCCTTTAAATCTTTATTTAATTCCGCTTTTACTAGGAGGTGGGTTTCTTGGAGAAACCCATTACCTGTTTCTTTTATTCCGATTTTAATTAGAGGCTGGTTTTGTGGAGAAACCCATTACCTGTTTCTTTTATTCCGTTTTTATTTAGAGGCTGGTTCTGTGGAGAAACCCCTTTAACTGCTTCTTTAATTTCGCTTTTACTTAGAGACGGGTTCTGTGCAGAAAACCCTTTCACTGTTTCTTTAATTACGTTTTTACTTAGAGACGGGTTCTGTGGAAAAAACCCTTTAACTGTTTCTTTAATTCCGTTTTTACTTAGAGACTGGTTCTGTGGAGAAACCCCTTTATCTGTTTCTTTCATTCCGTTTTTACTTGGAGGCGGGGTCTGTGGAGAAAACCCTTTAACTGTTTCTTTATTTCCGTTTTTACTTAGAGGCGGGTTCTCTGGAGTAAAACTCTTTAACTGTTTCTTTAAAATTTTTTTTACTTAAAGGAGGGTTCTGTGAATAAATCCCTTTAAGTGTTTCTATAATTCTGTTTTTAATTAGAGGTGGGTTCTGTGGAGAAACCCCTTTAACTGGTTCTTTAATTCCAGCTTTACTTAGAGTCGGTTTATGAGGAGAAAACCGTTTAACTGTTTCCCTTATTTCGTTTTTACTTAGAGAAGGGTTCTTTGGAGGAACCCCTTTAATTTTTTCTTTAATTCCTTTTTTATTTAGAGTTGGGTTATGTCGAGAAACCCCTTTAACTGTTTCCTTAATTCCGTTTTTACTTAGAAGCGGGTTCTGTGGAGTAAAACTCTTTAACTTTTTCTTTCATTCCGTTTTTACTGAGAGGCGGGTTCTGTGGAGAAAACCCTTTAACTGTTTCCTTAATTCCGTTTTTACTTTGAGAAGGGTTCTGTGTAGAAAACCTTTTAAGAGTTTCTTTAATTCTGCTTTTACTTAACGGCGGGTTATGTGGAGATAATAACCCTTTACATGTTTCTTTAACTCTGTCTTTACTTAGAGAAGGGTTCTGTATAGAAAATCCTTTAACTATTTCTTTAATTCCGCTTTTACTTAATGGCGGGTTCTGTGGAGAAAACCATTTAACTGTTTCTATAATTCTGTTTTAACGTAGAGGTGGGTTTCCTTTGTGAAAACCCTTTAACTGTATCTTTAATTCTGCTTTTACTTAGAGGCTGGTTCTGTGGAGAAACGCCTTTAACTGTTTCTTTAATTCCGTTTTTACTTAGAGGCCGGTTCTGTGGAAAAAAACCCTTTAACTGTTTCTTTAATTCCGTTTTTAGTTGGAGACGGATTCTGTGGAGATACCCTTTAAATCTTTCTTACCTTCCGCTTTTACTAAGAGGTGGGTTTCTTGGTGAAACCCTTTACCTGTTTCTTTAATTCCGTTTTTACTTAGAGAAGGGTTCTGTGGAGAAAACCCTTTAAGTGTTTCTATAATTCTGTTTTTAATTAGAGGTGGGTTCTGTGGAAAAACCCCTTTAACTGGTTCTTTAATTCCACCTTTACTTAGAGTCGGGTTATGTGGAGAAAACCGTTTAACTGTTTCCCTTATTCCGTTTTTACTTATAGAAGGGTTCTCTGGAGAAACCCCTTTAAATTTTTCTTTAATTCCGTTTTTACTGAGAGGCGGGCTCTGTGGAGAAAACCCTTTAACTGTTTCTTTAATTCCGTTTTTAGTTAGAGATGGGTTCTGTGGAGAAAACACTTTAAGTGTTTCTTTAATTCCGTTTTTAATTAGAGATGGGCTCTGTGGAGAAAACCCTTTAAATCTTTATTTAATTCCGCTTTTACTTGGAGGTGGGTTTCTTGGAGAAACCCATTACCTGTTTCTTTTATTCCGATTTTAATTAGAGGCTGGTTCTGTGGAGAAACCCATTACCTGTTTCTTTTATTCCGTTTTTACTTAGAGGCGGGTTCTGTGGAGAAAACCCTTTAACTGTTTCCTTAATTTCGTTTTTACTTAGAAGCGGGTTCTGTGGAGAAAACCCTTTAAATCTTTATTTAATTCCGTTTTTACTGAGAGGCGGGCTCTGTGGAGAAAACCCTTTAACTAATTCTTTTATTCCGTTTTTGCTTAGAGGCGGGTTCTGTGGAGAAAACCCTTTAACTGTTTCTTTAATTCCGATTTTAGTTAGAGATGGGTTCTGTGGAGAAAACCCTTTAAGTGTTTCTTTAATTCCGTTTTTAATTAGAGACGGGTTCTGTGGAGAAAACCCTTTAAATCTTTATTTAATTCCGCTTTTACTAGGAGGTGGGTTTCTTGGAGAAACCCATTACCTGTTTCTTTTATTCCGATTTTAATTAGAGGCTGGTTTTGTGGAGAAACCCATTACCTGTTTCTTTTATTCCGTTTTTACTTAGAGGCTGGTTCTGTGGAGAAACCCCTTTAACTGCTTCTTTAATTTCGCTTTTACTTAGAGACGGGTTCTGTGCAGAAAACCCTTTCACTGTTTCTTTAATTACGTTTTTACTTAGAGACGGGTTCTGTGGAAAAAACCCTTTAACTGTTTCTTTAATTCCGTTTTTACTTAGAGACTGGTTCTGTGGAGAAACCCCTTTATCTGTTTCTTTCATTCCGTTTTTACTTGGAGGCGGGGTCAGTGGAGAAAACCCTTTAACTGTTTCTTTATTTCCGTTTTTACTTAGAGTCGGGTTCTCTGGAGTAAAACTCTTTAACTGTTTCTTTAATTTTTTTTTACTTAAAGGAGGGTTCTGTGAAGAAATCCCTTTAAGTGTTTCTATAATTCTGTTTTTAATTAGAGGTGGGTTCTGTGGAGAAACCCCTTTAACTGGTTCTTTAATTCCACCTTTACTTAGAGTCGGTTTATGAGGAGAAAACCGTTTAACTGTTTCCCTTATTTCGTTTTTACTTAGAGAAGGGTTCTTTGGAGGAACCCCTTTAAATTTTTCTTTAATTCCTTTTTTATTTAGAGTTGGGTTATGTCGAGAAACCCCTTTAACTGTTTCTTTCATTCCGTTTTTACTGAGAGGCGGGTTCTGTGGAGAAAACCCTTTAACTGTTTCCTTAATTCCGTTTTTACTTTGAGAAGGCTTCTGTGTAGAAAACCTTTTAAGAGTTTCTTTAATTCTGCTTTTACGTAACGGCGGTTTATGTGGAGATAATAACCCTTTACATGTTTCTTTAATTCTGTTTTTACTTAGAGAAGGGTTCTGTGGAGAACCCCTTTACATGTTTCTGTAATTCTGTTTTTACTTAGATTTTGGTTGTTTGGAGAAAACCATTTAAATGTTTCTCTAATTCCGTTTTTATTTAGAGAAGCGTTCTGTCGAGAAACCCCTTTAACTGTTTCTTTAATTCCATTTTTAATAAGAGGCGGGTTCTGTGGAGAAAACCCTTTAAGGGTTTTTTTTAATTCCGTTTTTACTCATGGGCGGGTTCTGAGGAGAAAACCCTTTAACTGTTTCTTTCATTACGTTTTTACTTAGAGGCGGGTTCTGTGGATAAATCCTTTAACTGTTTCTTTAATTCTGTTTTTACTTAGAGTTGGGTTGTCTGGAGAAAACCCTTTAAACCTTTCTTTACTTCCGCTTTTACTAAGAGGTGAGTTTCTTGGAGAAACCCTTTACCTGTTTCTTTAATTACGTTTTTACTTAGAGAAGGGTTCTGTGGAGAAAACCCTTTAACTGTTTCTTTAATTCTGTTTTTACTTAGATTTGGGTTGTCTGGAGAAAACCCTTTAAATCTTTCTTTACTTCCGCTTTTACTAAGAGGTGTTTTTTTTGGAGAACCCCTTTACCTGTTTCTTTAATTCCATGTTTACTTAGAGAAGGTCTCTGTGGAGAAAACCCTTTAAGGGTTTCTTTAATTCCGTTTTTAATTAGAGACGGGTTCTGTGGAGAAAACCCTTTAAATCTTTATTTAATTCCGCTTTTACTAGGAGGTGGGTTTCTTGGAGAAACCCATTACCTGTTTCTTTTATTCCGATTTTAATTAGAGGCTGGTTCTGTGGAGAAACCCATTACCTGTTTCTTTTATTCCGTTTTTACTTAGAGGCGGGTTCTGTGGAGAAAACCCTTTAACTGTTTCCTTAATTCCGTTTTTACTTAGAAGCGGGTTCTGTGGAGAAAACCCTTTAAATCTTTATTTAATTCCGTTTTTACTGAGAGGCGGGCTCTGTGGAGAAAACCCTTTAACTAATTCTTTTATTCCGTTCTTACTTAGAGGCGGGTTCTGTGGAGAAAACCTTTTAACTGTTGCTTTAATTCCGTTTTTAGTCAGAGATGGGTTCTGTGGAGAAAACCCTTTAAGTGTTTCTTTAATTCCGTTTTTAATTAGAGACGGGTTCTGTGGAGAAAACCCTTTAACTGCTTCTTTAATTTCGCTTTTACTTAGAGACGGGTTCTGTGGAGAAAACCCTTTCACTGTTTCTTTAATTACGTTTTTACTTAGAGACGGGTTCTGTGGAAAAAACCCTTTAACTGTTTCTTTAATTCCGTTTTTACTTAGAGACTGGTTCTGTGGAGAAACCCCTTTATCTGTTTCTTTCATTCCGTTTTACTTGGAGGCGGGGTCTGTGGAGAAAACCCTTTAACTGTTTCTTTATTTCCGTTTTTACTTAGAGGCGGGTTCTCTGGAGTAAAACTCTGTAACTTTTTCTTTAAATTTTTTTTTACTTAAAGGAGGGTTCTGTGAAGAAATCCCTTTAAGTGTTTCTATAATTCTGTTTTTAATTAGAGGTGGGTTCTGTGGAGAAACCCCTTTAACTGGTTCTTTAATTCCAGCTTTACTTAGAGTCGGTTTATGAGGAGAAAACCGTTTAACTGTTTCCCTTATTTCGTTTTTACTTAGAGACGGGTTCTTTGGAGGAACCCCTTCAATTTTTTCTTTAATTCCTTTTTTATCTAGAGTTGGGTTATGTCGAGAAACCCCTTTAACTGTTTCCTTAATTCCGTTTTTACTTAGAGGCGGGTTCTGTGGAGAAACCCCTTTAACTGTTTCTTTCATTCCGTTTTTACTGAGAGGCGGGTTCTGTGGAGAAAACCATTTAACTGTTTCTATAATTCTGTTTTAACGTAGAGGTGGGTTTCCTTTGTGAAAACCCTTTAACTGTATCTTTAATTCTGCTTTTACTTAGAGGCTGGTTCTGTGGAGAAACGCCTTTAACTGTTTCTTTAATTCCGTTTTTACTTAGAGGCCGGTTCTGTGGAAAAAAACCCTTTAACTGTTTCTATAATTCTGTTTTTAATTAGAGGTGGGTTCTGTGGAAAAACCCCTTTAACTGGTTCTTTAATTCCACCTTTACTTAGAGTCGGGTTATGTGGAGAAAACCGTTTAACTGTTTCCCTTATTCCGTTTTTACTTATAGAAGGGTTCTCTGGAGAAACCCCTTTAAATTTTTCTTTTATTCCGTTTTTACTTAGAGGCGGGTTCTGTGGAGAAAACCCTTTAACTGTTTCTTTAATTCCGTTTTTAGTTAGAGATGAGTTCTGTGGAGAAAACACTTTAAGTGTTTCTTTAATTCCGTTTTTAATTAGAGACGGGCTCTGTGGAGAAAACCCTTTAAATCTTTATTTAATTCCGCTTTTACTAGGAGGTGGGTTTCTTGGAGAAACCCATTACCTGTTTCTTTTATTCCGATTTTAATTAGAGGCTAGTTCTGTGGAGAAACCCATTACCTGTTTCTTTTATTCCGTTTTTACTTAGAGGCGGGTTCTGTGGAGAAAACCCTTTAACTGTTTCCTTAATTTCGTTTTTACTTAGAAGCGGGTTCTGTGGAGAAAACCCTTTAAATCTTTATTTAATTCCGTTTTTACTGAGAGGCGGGCTCTGTGGAGAAAACCCTTTAACTAATTCTTTTATTCCGTTTTTACTTAGAGGCGGGTTCTGTGGAGAAAACCCTTTAACTGTTTCTTTAATTCCGTTTTTAGTTAGAGATGGGTTCTGTGGAGAAAACCCTTTAAGTGTTTCTTTAATTCCGTTTTTAATTAGAGACGGGTTCTGTGGAGAAAACCCTTTAAATCTTTATTTAATTCCGCTTTTACTAGGAGGTGGGTTTCTTGGAGAAACCCATTACCTGTTTCTTTTATTCCGATTTTAATTAGAGGCTGGTTTTGTGGAGAAACCCATTACCTGTTTCTTTTATTCCGTTTTTATTTAGAGGCTGGTTCTGTGGAGAAACCCCTTTAACTGCTTCTTTAATTTCGCTTTTACTTAGAGACGGGTTCTGTGCAGAAAACCCTTTCACTGTTTCTTTAATTACGTTTTTACTTAGAGACGGGTTCTGTGGAAAAAACCCTTTAACTGTTTCTTTAATTCCGTTTTTACTTAGAGACTGGTTCTGTGGAGAAACCCCTTTATCTGTTTCTTTCATTCCGTTTTTACTTGGAGGCGGGGTCTGTGGAGAAAACCCTTTAACTGTTTCTTTATTTCCGTTTTTACTTAGAGGCGGGTTCTCTGGAGTAAAACTCTTTAACTGTTTCTTTAAAATTTTTTTTACTTAAAGGAGGGTTCTGTGAATAAATCCCTTTAAGTGTTTCTATAATTCTGTTTTTAATTAGAGGTGGGTTCTGTGGAGAAACCCCTTTAACTGGTTCTTTAATTCCAGCTTTACTTAGAGTCGGTTTATGAGGAGAAAACCGTTTAACTGTTTCCCTTATTTCGTTTTTACTTAGAGAAGGGTTCTTTGGAGGAACCCCTTTAATTTTTTCTTTAATTCCTTTTTTATTTAGAGTTGGGTTATGTCGAGAAACCCCTTTAACTGTTTCCTTAATTCCGTTTTTACTTAGAAGCGGGTTCTGTGGAGTAAAACTCTTTAACTTTTTCTTTCATTCCGTTTTTACTGAGAGGCGGGTTCTGTGGAGAAAACCCTTTAACTGTTTCCTTAATTCCGTTTTTACTTTGAGAAGGGTTCTGTGTAGAAAACCTTTTAAGAGTTTCTTTAATTCTGCTTTTACTTAACGGCGGGTTATGTGGAGATAATAACCCTTTACATGTTTCTTTAACTCTGTCTTTACTTAGAGAAGGGTTCTGTATAGAAAATCCTTTAACTATTTCTTTAATTCCGCTTTTACTTAATGGCGGGTTCTGTGGAGAAAACCATTTAACTGTTTCTATAATTCTGTTTTACCGTAGAGGTGGGTTTCCTTTGTGAAAACCCTTTAACTGTATCTTTAATTCTGCTTTTACTTAGAGGCTGGTTCTGTGGAGAAACGCCTTTAACTGTTTCTTTAATTCCGTTTTTACTTAGAGGCCGGTTCTGTGGAAAAAAACCCTTTAACTGTTTCTTTAATTCCGTTTTTAGTTGGAGACGGATTCTGTGGAGATACCCTTTAAATCTTTCTTACCTTCCGCTTTTACTAAGAGGTGGGTTTCTTGGTGAAACCCTTTACCTGTTTCTTTAATTCCGTTTTTACTTAGAGAAGGGTTCTGTGGAGAAAACCTTTTAAGTGTTTCTATAATTCTGTTTTTAATTAGAGGTGGGTTCTGTGGAAAAACCCCTTTAACTGGTTCTTTAATTCCACCTTTACTTAGAGTCGGGTTATGTGGAGAAAACCGTTTAACTGTTTCCCTTATTCCGTTTTTACTTATAGAAGGGTTCTCTGGAGAAACCCCTTTAAATTTTTCTTTAATTCCGTTTTTACTGAGAGGCGGGCTCTGTGGAGAAAACCCTTTAACTGTTTCTTTAATTCCGTTTTTAGTTAGAGATGGGTTCTGTGGAGAAAACACTTTAAGTGTTTCTTTAATTCCGTTTTTAATTAGAGATGGGCTCTGTGGAGAAAACCCTTTAAATCTTTATTTAATTCCGCTTTTACTTGGAGGTGGGTTTCTTGGAGAAACCCATTACCTGTTTCTTTTATTCCGATTTTAATTAGAGGCTGGTTCTGTGGAGAAACCCATTACCTGTTTCTTTTATTCCGTTTTTACTTAGAGGCGGGTTCTGTGGAGAAAACCCTTTAACTGTTTCCTTAATTTCGTTTTTACTTAGAAGCGGGTTCTGTGGAGAAAACCCTTTAAATCTTTATTTAATTCCGTTTTTACTGAGAGGCGGGCTCTGTGGAGAAAACCCTTTAACTAATTCTTTTATTCCGTTTTTGCTTAGAGGCGGGTTCTGTGGAGAAAACCCTTTAACTGTTTCTTTAATTCCGTTTTTAGTTAGAGATGGGTTCTGTGGAGAAAACCCTTTAAGTGTTTCTTTAATTCCGTTTTTAATTAGAGACGGGTTCTGTGGAGAAAACCCTTTAAATCTTTATTTAATTCCGCTTTTACTAGGAGGTGGGTTTCTTGGAGAAACCCATTACCTGTTTCTTTTATTCCGATTTTAATTAGAGGCTGGTTTTGTGGAGAAACCCATTACCTGTTTCTTTTATTCCGTTTTTACTTAGAGGCTGGTTCTGTGGAGAAACCCCTTTAACTGCTTCTTTAATTTCGCTTTTACTTAGAGACGGGTTCTGTGCAGAAAACCCTTTCACTGTTTCTTTAATTACGTTTTTACTTAGAGACGGGTTCTGTGGAAAAAACCCTTTAACTGTTTCTTTAATTCCGTTTTTACTTAGAGACTGGTTCTGTGGAGAAACCCCTTTATCTGTTTCTTTCATTCCGTTTTTACTTGGAGGCGGGGTCAGTGGAGAAAACCCTTTAACTGTTTCTTTATTTACGTTTTTACTTAGAGTCGGGTTCTCTGGAGTAAAACTCTTTAACTGTTTCTTTAATTTTTTTTTACTTAAAGGAGGGTTCTGTGAAGAAATCCCTTTAAGTGTTTCTATAATTCTGTTTTTAATTAGAGGTGGGTTCTGTGGAGAAACCCCTTTAACTGGTTCTTTAATTCCACCTTTACTTAGAGTCGGTTTATGAGGAGAAAACCGTTTAACTGTTTCCCTTATTTCGTTTTTACTTAGAGAAGGGTTCTTTGGAGGAACCCCTTTAAATTTTTCTTTAATTCCTTTTTTATTTAGAGTTGGGTTATGTCGAGAAACCCCTTTAACTGTTTCTTTCATTCCGTTTTTACTGAGAGGCGGGTTCTGTGGAGAAAACCCTTTAACTGTTTCCTTAATTCCGTTTTTACTTTGAGAAGGCTTCTGTGTAGAAAACCTTTTAAGAGTTTCTTTAATTCTGCTTTTACGTAACGGCGGTTTATGTGGAGATAATAACCCTTTACATGTTTCTTTAATTCTGTTTTTACTTAGAGAAGGGTTCTGTGGAGAACCCCTTTACATGTTTCTGTAATTCTGTTTTTACTTAGATTTTGGTTGTTTGGAGAAAACCATTTAAATGTTTCTCTAATTCCGTTTTTATTTAGAGAAGCGTTCTGTCGAGAAACCCCTTTAACTGTTTCTTTAATTCCATTTTTAATAAGAGGCGGGTTCTGTGGAGAAAACCCTTTAAGGGTTTTTTTTAATTCCGTTTTTACTCATGGGCGGGTTCTGAGGAGAAAACCCTTTAACTGTTTCTTTCATTACGTTTTTACTTAGAGGCGGGTTCTGTGGATAAATCCTTTAACTGTTTCTTTAATTCTGTTTTTACTTAGAGTTGGGTTGTCTGGAGAAAACCCTTTAAACCTTTCTTTACTTCCGCTTTTACTAAGAGGTGAGTTTCTTGGAGAAACCCTTTACCTGTTTCTTTAATTACGTTTTTACTTAGAGAAGGGTTCTGTGGAGAAAACCCTTTAACTGTTTCTTTAATTCTGTTTTTACTTAGATTTGGGTTGTCTGGAGAAAACCCTTTAAATCTTTCTTTACTTCCGCTTTTACTAAGAGGTGTTTTTTTTGGAGAACCCCTTTACCTGTTTCTTTAATTCCATGTTTACTTAGAGAAGGTCTCTGTGGAGAAAACCCTTTAAGGGTTTCTTTAATTCCGTTTTTAATTAGAGACGGGTTCTGTGGAGAAAACCCTTTAAATCTTTATTTAATTCCGCTTTTACTAGGAGGTGGGTTTCTTGGAGAAACCCATTACCTGTTTCTTTTATTCCGATTTTAATTAGAGGCTGGTTCTGTGGAGAAACCCATTACCTGTTTCTTTTATTCCGTTTTTACTTAGAGGCGGGTTCTGTGGAGAAAACCCTTTAACTGTTTCCTTAATCCCGTTATTACTTAGAAGCGGGTTCTGTGGAGAAAACCCTTTAAATCTTTATTTAATTCCGTTTTTACTGAGAGGCGGGCTCTGTGGAGAAAACCCTTTAACTAATTCTTTTATTCCGTTCTTACTTAGAGGCGGGTTCTGTGGAGAAAACCTTTTAACTGTTGCTTTAATTCCGTTTTTAGTCAGAGATGGGTTCTGTGGAGAAAACCCTTTAAGTGTTTCTTTAATTCCGTTTTTAATTAGAGACGGGTTCTGTGGAGAAAACCATTTAACTGCTTCTTTAATTTCGCTTTTACTTAGAGACGGGTTCTGTGGAGAAAACCCTTTCACTGTTTCTTTAATTACGTTTTTACTTAGAGACGGGTTCTGTGGAAAAAACCCTTTAACTGTTTCTTTAATTCCGTTTTTACTTAGAGACTGGTTCTGTGGAGAAACCCCTTTATCTGTTTCTTTCATTCCGTTTTACTTGGAGGCGGGGTCTGTGGAGAAAACCCTTTAACTGTTTCTTTATTTCCGTTTTTACTTAGAGGCGGGTTCTCTGGAGTAAAACTCTGTAACTTTTTCTTTAAATTTTTTTTTACTTAAAGGAGGGTTCTGTGAAGAAATCCCTTTAAGTGTTTCTATAATTCTGTTTTTAATTAGAGGTGGGTTCTGTGGAGAAACCCCTTTAACTGGTTCTTTAATTCCAGCTTTACTTAGAGTCGGTTTATGAGGAGAAAACCGTTTAACTGTTTCCCTTATTTCGTTTTTACTTAGAGACGGGTTCTTTGGAGGAACCCCTTCAATTTTTTCTTTAATTCCTTTTTTATCTAGAGTTGGGTTATGTCGAGAAACCCCTTTAACTGTTTCCTTAATTCCGTTTTTACTTAGAGGCGGGTTCTGTGGAGAAACCCCTTTAACTGTTTCTTTCATTCCGTTTTTACTGAGAGGCGGGTTCTGTGGAGAAAACCCTTTAACTGTTTCCTTAATTCCGTTTTTACTTTGAGAAGGGTTCTGTGTAGAAAACCTTTTAAGAGTTTCTTTAATTCTGCTTTTACTTAACGGCGGGTTATGTGGAGATAATAACCCTTTACATCTTTCTTTAACTCTGTTTTTACTTAGAGAAGGGTTCTGTATAGAAAATCCTTTAACTATTTCTTTAATTCCGCTTTTACTTAATGGCGGGTTCTGTGGAGAAAACCATTTAACTGTTTCTATAATTCTGTTTTAACGTAGAGGTGGGTTTTCTTTGTGAAAACCCTTTAACTGTATCTTTAATTCTGCTTTTACTTAGAGGCTGGTTCTGTGGAGAAACGCCTTTAACTGTTTCTTTAATTCCGTTTTTACTTAGAGGCCGGTTCTGTGGAAAAAACCCTTTAACTGTTTCTATAATTCTGTTTCTAATTAGAGGTGGGTTCTGTGGAAAAACCCCTTTAACTGGTTCTTTAATTCCACCTTTACTTAGAGTCGGGTTATGTGGAGAAAACCGTTTAACTGTTTCCCTCATTCCGTTTTTACTTAGAGAAGGGTTCTCTGGAGAAACCCCTTTAAATTTTTCTTTAATTCCGTTTTTACTGAGAGGTGGGCTCTGTGGAGAAAACCCTTTAACTAATTCTTTTATTCCGTTTTTACTTAGAGGCGGGTTCTGTGGAGAAAACCCTTTAACTGTTTCTTTAATTCCGTTTTTAGTTAGAGATGGGTTCTGTGGAGAAAACACTTTAAGTGTTTCTTTAATTCCGTTTTTAATTAGAGACGGGCTCTGTGGAGAAAACCCTTTAAATCTTTATTTAATTCCGCTTTTACTAGGAGGTGGGTTTCTTGGAGAAACCCATTACCTGTTTCTTTTATTCCGATTTTAATTAGAGGCTGGTTCTGTGGAGAAACCCATTACCTGTTTCTTTTATTCCGTTTTTATTTAGAGGCGGGTTCTGTGGAGAAAACCCTTTAACTGTTTCCTTAATTCCGTTTTTACTTAGAAGCGGGTTCTGTGGAGAAAACCCTTTAAATCTTTATTTAATTCCGTTTTTACTGAGAGGCGGGCTCTGTGGAGAAAACTCTTTAACTAATTCTTTTATTCCGTTTTTGCTTAGAGGCGGGTTCTGTGGAGAAAACCCTTTAACTGTTTCTTTAATTCCGTTTTTAGTTAGAGATGGGTTCTGTGGAGAAAACCCTTTAAATCTTTATATAATTCCGCTTTTACTAGGAGGTGGGTTTCTTGGAGAAACCCATTACCTGTTTCTTTTATTCCGATTTTAATTAGAGGCTGGTTTTGTGGAGAAACCCATTACCTGTTTCTTTTATTCCGTTTTTACTTAGAGGCTGGTTCTGTGGAGAAACCCCTTTAACTGCTTCTTTAATTTCGCTTTTACTTAGAGACGGGTTCTGTGCAGAAAACCCTTTCACTGTTTCTTTAATTACGTTTTTACTTAGAGACGGGTTCTGTGGAAAAAACCCTTTAACTGTTTCTTTAATTCCGTTTTTACTTAGAGACTGGTTCTGTGGAGAAACCCCTTTATCTGTTTCTTTCATTCCGTTTTTACTTGGAGGCGGGGTCTGTGGAGAAAACCCTTTAACTGTTTCTTTATTTCCGTTTTTACTTAGAGGCGGGTTCTCTGGAGTAAAACTCTTTAACTGTTTCTTTAAAAAAAATTTTACTTAAAGGAGGGTTCTGTGAAGAAATCCCTTTAAGTGTTTCTATAATTCTGTTTTTAATTAGAGGTGGGTTCTGTGGAGAAACCCCTTTAACTGGTTCTTTAATTCCAGCTTTACTTAGAGTCGGTTTATGAGGAGAAAACCGTTTAACTGTTTCCCTTATTTCGTTTTTACTTAGAGAAGGGTTCTTTGGAGGAACCCCTTTAATTTTTTCTTTAATTCCTTTTTTATTTAGAGTTGGGTTATGTCGAGAAACCCCTTTAACTGTTTCCTTAATTCCGTTTTTACTTAGAAGCGGGTTCTGTGGAGAAACCCCTTTAACTGTTTCTTTCATTCCGTTTTTACTGAGAGGCGGGTTCTGTGGAGAAAACCCTTTAACTGTTTCCTTAATTCCGTTTTTACTTTGAGAAGGGTTCTGTGTAGAAAACCTTTTAAGAGTTTCTTTAATTCTGCTTTTACTTAACGGCGGGTTATGTGGAGATAATAACCCTTTACATCTTTCTTTAACTCTGTTTTTACTTAGAGAAGGGTTCTGTATAGAAAATCCTTTAACTATTTCTTTAATTCCGCTTTTACTTAATGGCGGGTTCTGTGGAGAAAACCATTTAACTGTTTCTATAATTCTGTTTTAACGTAGAGGTGGGTTTCCTTTGTGAAAACCCTTTAACTGTATCTTTAATTCTGCTTTTACTTAGAGGCTGGTTCTGTGGAGAAACGCCTTTAACTGTTTCTTTAATTCCGTTTTTACTTAGAGGCCGGTTCTGTGGAAAAAACCCTTTAACTGTTTCTTTAATTCCGTTTTTAGTTGGAGACGGATTCTGTGTAGATACCCTTTAAATCTTTCTTACCTTCCGCTTTTACTAAGAGGTGGGTTTCTTGGTGAAACCCTTTACCTGTTTCTTTAATTCCGTTTTTAGTTAGAGATGGGTTCTGTGGAGAAAACACTTTAAGTGTTTCTTTAATTCCGTTTTTAATTAGAGACGGGCTCTGTGGAGAAAACCCTTTAAATCTTTATTTAATTCCGCTTTTACTAGGAGTGTGGGTTTCTTGGAGAAACCCATTACCTGTTTCTTTTATTCCGATTTTAATTAGAGGCTGGTTCTGTGGAGAAACCCATTACCTGTTTCTTTTATTCCGTTTTTACTTAGAGGCGGGTTCTGTGGAGAAAACCCTTTAACTGTTTCCTTAATTCCGTTTTTACTTAGAAGCGGGTTCTGTGGAGAAAACCCTTTAAATCTTTATTTAATTCCGTTTTTACTGAGAGGCGGGCTCTGTGGAGAAAACCCTTTAACTAATTATTTTATTCCGTTTTTACTTAGAGGCGGGTTCTCTGGAGTAAAACTCTTTAACTTTTTCTTTAAATTTTTTTTTACTTAAAGGAGGGTTCTGTGAAGAAATTCCTTTAACTGTTTCTATAATTCTGTTTTTAATTAGAGGTGGGTTCTGTGGAGAAACCCCTTTAACTGGTTCTTTAATTCCAGCTTTACTTAGAGTCGGTTTATGAGGAGAAAACCGTTTAACTGTTTCCCTTATTTCGTTTTTACTTTGAGAAGGGTTCTGTGTAGAAAACCTTTTAAGAGTTTCTTTAATTCTGCTTTTACTTAACGGCGGGTTATGTGGAGATAATAACCCTTTACATCTTTCTTTAACTCTGTTTTTACTTAGAGAAGGGTTCTGTATAGAAAATCCTTTAACTATTTCTTTAATTCCGCTTTTACTTAATGGCGGGTTCTGTGGAGAAAACCATTTAACTGTTTCTATAATTCTGTTTTAACGTAGAGGTGGGTTTCCTTTGTGAAAACCCTTTAACTGTATCTTTAATTCTGCTTTTACTTAGAGGCTGGTTCTGTGGAGAAACGCCTTTAACTGTTTCTTTAATTCCGTTTTTACTTAGAGGCCGGTTCTGTGGAAAAAAACCCTTTAACTGTTTCTTTAATTCCGTTTTTAGTTGGAGACGGATTCTGTGTAGATACCCTTTAAATCTTTCTTACCTTCCGCTTTTACTAAGAGGTGGGTTTCTTGGTGAAACCTTTTACCTGTTTCTTTAATTCCGTTTTTAGTTAGAGATGGGTTCTGTGGAGAAAACACTTTAAGTGTTTCTTTAATTCCGTTTTTAATTAGAGACGGGCTCTGTGGAGAAAACCCTTTAAATCTTTATTTAATTCCGCTTTTACTAGGAGGTGGGTTTCTTGGAGAAACCCATTACCTGTTTCTTTTATTCCGATTTTAACTAGAGGCTGGTTCTGTGGAGAAACCCATTACCTGTTTCTTTTATTCCGTTTTTACTTAGAGGCGGGTTCTGTGGAGAAAACCCTTTAACTGTTTCCTTAATTCCGTTTTTACTTAGAAGCGGGTTCTGTGGAGAAAACCCTTTAAATCTTTATTTAATTCCGTTTTTACTGAGAGGCGGGCTCTGTGGAGAAAACCCTTTAACTAATTCTTTTATTCCGTTTTTACTTAGAGGCGGGTTCTGTGGAGAAAACCCTTTAACTGTTTCTTTAATTCCGTTTTAACTTAGAGACGGGTTCTGTGGAAAAAACCCTTTAACTGTTTCTTTAATTACGTTTTTACTTAGAGACGGGTTCTGTGGAAAAAACCCTTTAACTGTTTCTTTAATTCCGTTTTTACTTAGAGACTGGTTCTGTGGAGAAACCCCTTTATCTGTTTCTTTCATTCCGTTTTTACTTGGAGGCGGGGTCTGTGGAGAAAACCCTTTAACTGTTTCTTTATTTCCGTTTTTACTTAGAGGCGGGTTCTCTGGAGTAAAACTCTTTAACTGTTTCTTTAAAAAATTTTTTACTTAAAGGAGGGTTCTGTGAAGAAATCCCTTTAAGTGTTTCTATAATTCTGTTTTTAATTAGAGGTGGGTTCTGTGGAGAAACCCCTTTAACTGGTTCTTTAATTCCAGCTTTACTTAGAGTCGGTTTATGAGGAGAAAACCGTTTAACTGTTTCCCTTATTTCGTTTTTACTTAGAGAAGGGTTCTTTGGAGGAACCCCTTTAACTTTTTCTTTAATTCCTTTTTTATTTAGAGTTGGGTTATGTCGAGAAACCCCTTTAACTGTTTCCTTAATTCCGTTTTTACTTAGAAGCGGGTTCTGTGGAGAAACCCCTTTAACTGTTTCTTTCATTCCGTTTTTACTGAGAGGCGGGTTCTGTGGAGAAAACCCTTTAACTGTTTCCTTAATTCCGTTTTTACTTTGAGAAGGGTTCTGTGTAGAAAACCTTTTAAGAGTTTCTTTAATTCTGCTTTTACTTAACGGCGGGTTATGTGGAGATAATAACCCTTTACATCTTTCTTTAACTCTGTTTTTACTTAGAGAAGGGTTCTGTATAGAAAATCCTTTAACTATTTCTTTAATTCCGCTTTTACTTAATGGCGGGTTCTGTGGAGAAAACCATTTAACTGTTTCTATAATTCTGTTTTAACGTAGAGGTGGGTTTCCTTTGTGAAAACCCTTTAACTGTATCTTTAATTCTGCTTTTACTTAGAGGCTGGTTCTGTGGAGAAACGCCTTTAACTGTTTCTTTAATTCCGTTTTTACTTAGAGGCCGGTTCTGTGGAAAAAACCCTTTAACTGTTTCTTTAATTCCGTTTTTAGTTGGAGACGGATTCTGTGTAGATACCCTTTAAATCTTTCTTACCTTCCGCTTTTACTAAGAGGTGGGTTTCTTGGTGAAACCCTTTACCTGTTTCTTTAATTCCGTTTTTAGTTAGAGATGGGTTCTGTGGAGAAAACACTTTAAGTGTTTCTTTAATTCCGTTTTTAATTAGAGACGGGCTCTGTGGAGAAAACCCTTTAAATCTTTATTTAATTCCGCTTTTACTAGGAGTGTGGGTTTCTTGGAGAAACCCATTACCTGTTTCTTTTATTCCGATTTTAATTAGAGGCTGGTTCTGTGGAGAAACCCATTACCTGTTTCTTTTATTCCGTTTTTACTTAGAGGCGGGTTCTGTGGAGAAAACCCTTTAACTGTTTCCTTAATTCCGTTTTTACTTAGAAGCGGGTTCTGTGGAGAAAACCCTTTAAATCTTTATTTAATTCCGTTTTTACTGAGAGGCGGGCTCTGTGGAGAAAACCCTTTAACTAATTATTTTATTCCGTTTTTACTTAGAGGCGGGTTCTCTGGAGTAAAACTCTTTAACTTTTTCTTTAAATTTTTTTTTACTTAAAGGAGGGTTCTGTGAAGAAATTCCTTTAACTGTTTCTATAATTCTGTTTTTAATTAGAGGTGGGTTCTGTGGAGAAACCCCTTTAACTGGTTCTTTAATTCCAGCTTTACTTAGAGTCGGTTTATGAGGAGAAAACCGTTTAACTGTTTCCCTTATTTCGTTTTTACTTTGAGAAGGGTTCTGTGTAGAAAACCTTTTAAGAGTTTCTTTAATTCTGCTTTTACTTAACGGCGGGTTATGTGGAGATAATAACCCTTTACATCTTTCTTTAACTCTGTTTTTACTTAGAGAAGGGTTCTGTATAGAAAATCCTTTAACTATTTCTTTAATTCCGTTTTTACTTAATGGCGGGTTCTGTGGAGAAAACCATTTAACTGTTTCTATAATTCTGTTTTAACGTAGAGGTGGGTTTCCTTTGTGAAAACCCTTTAACTGTATCTTTAATTCTGCTTTTACTTAGAGGCTGGTTCTGTGGAGAAACGCCTTTAACTGTTTCTTTAATTCCGTTTTTACTTAGAGGCCGGTTCTGTGGAAAAAAACCCTTTAACTGTTTCTTTAATTCCGTTTTTAGTTGGAGACGGATTCTGTGTAGATACCCTTTAAATCTTTCTTACCTTCCGCTTTTACTAAGAGGTGGGTTTCTTGGTGAAACCTTTTACCTGTTTCTTTAATTCCGTTTTTAGTTAGAGATGGGTTCTGTGGAGAAAACACTTTAAGTGTTTCTTTAATTCCGTTTTTAATTAGAGACGGGCTCTGTGGAGAAAACCCTTTAAATCTTTATTTAATTCCGCTTTTACTAGGAGGTGGGTTTCTTGGAGAAACCCATTACCTGTTTCTTTTATTCCGATTTTAACTAGAGGCTGGTTCTGTGGAGAAACCCATTACCTGTTTCTTTTATTCCGTTTTTACTTAGAGGCGGGTTCTGTGGAGAAAACCCTTTAACTGTTTCCTTAATTCCGTTTTTACTTAGAAGCGGGTTCTGTGGAGAAAACCCTTTAAATCTTTATTTAATTCCGTTTTTACTGAGAGGCGGGCTCTGTGGAGAAAACCCTTTAACTAATTCTTTTATTCCGTTTTTACTTAGAGGCGGGTTCTGTGGAGAAAACCCTTTAACTGTTTCTTTAATTCCGTTTTAACTTAGAGACGGGTTCTGTGGAAAAAACCCTTTAACTGTTTCTTTAATTACGTTTTTACTTAGAGACGGGTTCTGTGGAAAAAACCCTTTAACTGTTTCTTTAATTCCGTTTTTACTTAGAGACTGGTTCTGTGGAGAAACCCCTTTATCTGTTTCTTTCATTCCGTTTTTACTTGGAGGCGGGGTCTGTGGAGAAAACCCTTTAACTGTTTCTTTATTTCCGTTTTTACTTAGAGGCGGGTTCTCTGGAGTAAAACTCTTTAACTGTTTCTTTAAAAAATTTTTTACTTAAAGGAGGGTTCTGTGAAGAAATCCCTTTAAGTGTTTCTATAATTCTGTTTTTAATTAGAGGTGGGTTCTGTGGAGAAACCCCTTTAACTGGTTCTTTAATTCCAGCTTTACTTAGAGTCGGTTTATGAGGAGAAAACCGTTTAACTGTTTCCCTTATTTCGTTTTTACTTAGAGAAGGGTTCTTTGGAGGAACCCCTTTAACTTTTTCTTTAATTCCTTTTTTATTTAGAGTTGGGTTATGTCGAGAAACCCCTTTAACTGTTTCCTTAATTCCGTTTTTACTTAGAAGCGGGTTCTGTGGAGAAACCCCTTTAACTGTTTCTTTCATTCCGTTTTTACTGAGAGGCGGGTTCTGTGGAGAAAACCCTTTAACTGTTTCCTTAATTCCGTTTTTACTTTGAGAAGGGTTCTGTGTAGAAAACCTTTTAAGAGTTTCTTTAATTCTGCTTTTACTTAACGGCGGGTTATGTGGAGATAATAACCCTTTACATCTTTCTTTAACTCTGTTTTTACTTAGAGAAGGGTTCTGTATAGAAAATCCTTTAACTATTTCTTTAATTCCGCTTTTACTTAATGGCGGGTTCTGTGGAGAAAACCATTTAACTGTTTCTATAATTCTGTTTTAACGTAGAGGTGGGTTTCCTTTGTGAAAACCCTTTAACTGTATCTTTAATTCTGCTTTTACTTAGAGGCTGGTTCTGTGGAGAAACGCCTTTAACTGTTTCTTTAATTCCGTTTTTACTTAGAGGCCGGTTCTGTGGAAAAAACCCTTTAACTGTTTCTTTAATTCCGTTTTTAGTTGGAGACGGATTCTGTGTAGATACCCTTTAAATCTTTCTTACCTTCCGCTTTTACTAAGAGGTGGGTTTCTTGGTGAAACCCTTTACCTGTTTCTTTAATTCCGTTTTTAGTTAGAGATGGGTTCTGTGGAGAAAACACTTTAAGTGTTTCTTTAATTCCGTTTTTAATTAGAGACGGGCTCTGTGGAGAAAACCCTTTAAATCTTTATTTAATTCCGCTTTTACTAGGAGTGTGGGTTTCTTGGAGAAACCCATTACCTGTTTCTTTTATTCCGATTTTAATTAGAGGCTGGTTCTGTGGAGAAACCCATTACCTGTTTCTTTTATTCCGTTTTTACTTAGAGGCGGGTTCTGTGGAGAAAACCCTTTAACTGTTTCCTTAATTCCGTTTTTACTTAGAAGCGGGTTCTGTGGAGAAAACCCTTTAAATCTTTATTTAATTCCGTTTTTACTGAGAGGCGGGCTCTGTGGAGAAAACCCTTTAACTAATTATTTTATTCCGTTTTTACTTAGAGGCGGGTTCTCTGGAGTAAAACTCTTTAACTTTTTCTTTAAATTTTTTTTTACTTAAAGGAGGGTTCTGTGAAGAAATTCCTTTAACTGTTTCTATAATTCTGTTTTTAATTAGAGGTGGGTTCTGTGGAGAAACCCCTTTAACTGGTTCTTTAATTCCAGCTTTACTTAGAGTCGGTTTATGAGGAGAAAACCGTTTAACTGTTTCCCTTATTTCGTTTTTACTTAGAAGCGGGTTCTGTGGAGAAAACCCTTTAAATCTTTATTTAATTCCGATTTTACTGAGAGGCGGGCTCTGTGGAGAAAACCCTTTAACTAATTCTTTTATTCCGTTTTTACTTAGAGGCGGGTTCTGTGGAGAAAACCCTTTAACTGTTTCTTTAATTCCGTTTTTAGTTAGAGATGGGTTCTGTGGAGAAAACCCTTTAAGTGTTTCTTTAATTCCGTTTTTAATTAGAGACGGGTTCTGTGGAGAAAACCCTTTAAATCTTTATTTAATTCCGCTGTTACTAGGAGGTGGGTTTCTTGGAGAAACCCATTACCTGTTTCTTTTATTCCGATTTTACTTAGAGGCTGGTTCTGTGGAGAAACCCATTACCTGTTTCTTTTATTCCGTTTTTACTTAGAGGCGGATTCTGTGGAGAAAACCCTTTAACTGTTTCCTTAATTCCGTTTTTACTTAGAAGCGGGTTCTGTGGAGAAAACCCTTTAAATCTTTATTTAATTCCGTTTTTACTGAGAGGCGGGCTCTGTGGAGAAAACCCTTTAACTAATTCTTTTATTCCGTTTTTGCTTAGAGGCGGGTTCTGTGGAGAAAACCCTTTAACTGTTTCTTTAATTCCGTTTTTAGTTAGAGATGGGTTCTGTGTAGAAAACCCTTTAAGTGTTTCTTTAATTCCGTTTTTAATTAGAGACGGGTTCTGTGGAGAAAACCCTTTAAATCTTTATTTAATTCCGCTTTTACTAGGAGGTGGGTTTCTTGGAGAAACCCATTACCTGTTTCTTTTATTCCGATTTTAATTAGAGGCTGGTTTTGTGGAGAAACCCATTACCTGTTTCTTTTATTCCGTTTTTACTTAGAGGCTGGTTCTGTGGAGAAACCCCTTTAACTGCTTCTTTAATTTCGCTTTTACTTAGAGACGGGTTCTGTGCAGAAAACCCTTTCACTGTTTCTTTAATTACGTTTTTACTTAGAGA